>NW_022995751.1:1541818-1628807 GCF_900245975.1 Drosophila guanche | reverse complement strand
GGGGGGGGGGGGGGGGGGGGGGGGGGGGGACAACTAAACAGTCGCTTAGTTTTTGGCAGCCATGTGACAACTTTGTCTATGGCTGAGAGTGAGTGCCTCGAGTGGGTGTTTTTGGGTGGGTGGTTGCAAGTCCTCTCCTCTCTATTTGCCAAGTAAACAAAAGTTTTTCGGCGCAGAAAAAAACACACAAAACTCAAAGATGAGGCAGGAGCCCGCATCTAAAATCTAAAATTGTAACAAAAACAGCCCAAGAAAATACCCAAAGAATAGAAATGAGCCACTGACAACAGAGACAGAGAGAGAAAAAGAGAGAGGGATGTATGCGGATGAGGCATGTGGCAGCTGCCAGCGAAACATTCTAAACTGCTGTGAGAAGAGCGGAAGAGGAATTCCTTCAACCAGATCATTGTTTGAACGCTGTAGAAAGCGCGAAATTTCTCAAGTTTCCACAGCAAACTTGTCACCCAAAGTTGAGCAGCATAAAAGCTGTAAGGGAAGTGAGAAGATTATGGGTTGGCAAGAGGGTTTCCAAGGGTGTTTGTAGGAGCAGCTCTCCCAGGTGTTAAGATGTTGAATGAGTTATAATAAGACATCACTTGAGGAATGTGTAGAAAATTCGAATAATCTTTGATAAATTCCCCATTCCACCACTGCCTTCCCGCACCCCACGAACTTCCCAACAAAAAATAGATAAAAATTTGTTAAACAATATAGCAGATAATAAAGTTATTACACCCACAGCAACACCCCAAACATTTGACTCCCGTAACCTTACGCATCAACCATCAAACCATCGTGGAAAAAAAGGGACCTTACCCCTAGGGCTATACGGCGGCGCTGGCAAGTCATTAATGAGGGTCAAAATGCGTGTAAATGCAATGCAAATGTATGTTAAAGTGATTAGCAGCCTTCAAAGAGAGTAACAGAGAGAGAGAGAGAGAGGGAGGGAGTTGAAGCGTGGCCAAATCTGGGGGATCCAAATACACCAGAGGCTTAATTTACGTAACTCCCACACCTCGATTGCCTCAGCAATTCCCTGGCCTGGCCTCGCCAAATCCCCGCACAGCAGCCGGCAATAAAAACAGTAACAGAAACAAATAACACAACAACAAAAAAGAAACAACAACAGAAAGGAACAAGTAAAACGTTTGAGCGAGTTCTGAGGAATGGAATCAGAACGGCAACTATTTCTGGATGATGATGTGGATGATGATGATGATGATGAACTTCCCATTCGACACTTCATTGAAGTTGACAGATGTGGGTTGGTGGGACTCGCACACCCTCCTCGACAAGGACGACTACAAACAAAAACCCATTCGGTGAGGCGGCCTGGCCTGGCCGCTGCCTCTGCTCCTGCTTCTGCCTCTCCCTCTGCGTTGGTGGCGATGGCGGGGGCACGTGTGCCAAAGGGCATTGTGTGTTCTGTGTGTGTGTGTTTGTGTGGATAAAAATTGTTCGAAGGAAGCATTTACAAATGAAGTTGTAATCGGAAGTTGTTCGTTTGCTCATTCCTCATGCCACATGCCCCCTGTCAGCACTCACCCACCCCCTCGATCAACGTTCAACCTCCTTTTTCATACTATATAAATTGAGCGACAATTGTACAAATTGTCAAGGCGGAAACGCTGCCAGGGATAGTTCTGTACGAATTCCAGCTCGAATTCCACTCCCGATGTCCACTGTGCGGGCAGAGTCAGGAGCTACAGGAGCTGCAGGATGGTGGCTGCTGTGCTGGAGGATTAGGCAGCCAAAAGGGGTGTCCGTCTAATACATATGTTCACTTTGTGTTCGCGCCTTGATCCTTTTCTTTTTTTTTTTTGTTGGTTGCTATCCAGCAGCGAAATATTATGAGGGTATATTGGGTTTCAGTGCAGGTCGGAAGGAAGCGACTTTATAATACAAGTTTATATGGGAAGAGTGTTCAAAGGTATGAGAAATAAGTTGTAGAACTCTTTGCGCAGAATGCATTTTTTTTTTCATGAATTTCTTTCTATTTTTCATACAAAAATATTTTGAAACATATATTTCACATCCCAAAGAAATCTCACAACCTGTGTTGAATTTTGCATACCAAAAGCTACTGGAAATCTCCTACAAACCTCCCCCAAACAGCCAATGAGTAGCCCATAGTCGAACCCCCCTCATTAAACCACATCCTTTGGCCTTTTTTTCCTTTTATTGTAGTGCCCACAAATATTTGTTTTTAATAGTCCCTGGATTGCAATGTTTGAAATGCAAATAGGATTTCCGTTCTGGCCCATTCTACGAATGTGATGAGGGGATTTGGATTGGATTCGATTCCTTTTTCGGGTGCTTTCATTTGACAGTTGAATTGTTTTGATCCCGAGCATTTAGAGAAATAATAACACTTGTTCCGACTGCTCCTCTGTTTGTCTGTTTGCCCATGAGATTAGTCAGTTAGTTGCCCAATTTGACACATGTTGAGATTGCACTGGACCCTGGCTGAAAGGACCCTGGTCCAGTGGAAGGACAGGGAACAGAACAGGCAACACCTCGAACCACTTCTCCTCTCTCACACAAACTTTACCCCGTTTTAATATAGTTGTTCGGCCAGAACTGCCTACGATCGCATACCTGGGGATCCATTCCACAAACCACTGCTGCTGCTGGTGCTTCTGCTGCTGCTGCTGCTGCTGCTGCTGCTGCAGATGGAACCCAACGACTGTGGGGACGGACACATGGGCCCTACCTTGTCTTATCTACAAAATTGATCGTTTTGAAAACGCTCAAAATGTGATGTGGTGGCATTTTCAACTTGTCTGCGTCTCAATATTTTTACTTTCTTTACGATCTCCGGCCAGACCAAAGAACTGGTTCACAGTGGGATCCCATGGGCAAGCCATTCCCTCTCCGCAGTGTTCCCCCTTTGGGCTTCCCCTGTTGTTGCTGTAATCGTGTCGTGTCCATTTCGATTATCACCAAAGTGAGTAATTTAATACCAATTTGGCGGCCCATGCGGCATAGACTTGAGAGAAAAATGCTCGCTTCGAAATGTCAAATGTGAGCACCAGATGAGAATCCAAATCGAAATGGAAATGGCCCAGCGATTGAGATTGGGAGCTGCCCGGCTGCCGGACTACTGCAGGTCCCTCGCTGCGAACGGGAATCGTTGTGTCGTAAGGCGGAAAAATCTTATCGTACTGCCGCGCATATTTAGCTGGAATTTAAAGGAACTGAGAGTGCGGTTAGGGTCTGGATTGACAGCCTCTGAGACTGGTGTGAGCTCTGGCTTTGTGGGCAAGTGGAAGTGGAAGCTTAGCCGTGTGCTTACATTGAGCTAGTGGCTGTTGGCCGGTGACAACTTACAAGGGAAGACTTAGAGATAAGCCAGAAGGGAGCTGGCATGCAGCAGAGGTTGGAGAAGATAGGATGGAGCTTTTCATACAGTTTCACATGATAGAGTTCCACATGTCTTTCCTTTTTTCTAGGGAACATTTTAAAAATTGCAAGTACTCAAAAAGGGAAGCGAATATCGGGAAGTTCCTTTGCGCTAAAGACGACACATGGCTGTCTCTTTTGGCCCCATTTATTTTTGGCTTCTCTTTTGTCGCATGTTCCCCGAATGCATTGTCTTCCCTTCCAAGTAAGTGACATAATATCATCATTAGATCAGTTGGTCATGCTTAGCTGACAAAGTACACGACCGAACAGGTACGATGAGGGTAGACAGGCGATTGTTGTTGCTTTTCTTTTTGGTTTTTGGTTATGGCAGATATTATGACATCATTGGCATTACATTGGTGAAGCTTTTTGGCTCTAATGCAGTTTTAAGAGATCATCAAATGAAAATAACAAATATGAGAAAGAGAGAAAAGCAGTTGGAGATGGGAGCACCCCGAGTAAGCCATAAGAAGAAATATCCAAAATGTGTCTCACTCTGCCGCAGGGTGATGAACACATTTCCCACGTTTGGAGCAGCAGATATTTTATTTTAATTTTAATTTATTCAGAAGAAATCGGGACTGCAGCTATCGAACGGGAAACCGAAACACACAGAGAAACCTGCTGAAAACCGAACCGATGATGTCGACTCTCAGGCCTTGGGTTAACACATTCTTTTGTTGGAAATTTATGACTGGAGACCGTAGAGTCGTCGGGAGACAGAACCCATCCGGATGGTAGACCGTAGCCACCGGTGGAAACTGTGGAAACTGTGGAAACGGTGGAAAATGCCCGTGTGTTTAGCAGCGTTTAATGGCTCATTTCGAATTGATTTCTTTTGCTTTACAGGGACAGCCAAGAAGAGGGTCTCTCTGGTCTGTCTCGGTTCTCGGATCTCTTCTTGGATTTTCATTTTGAATGCGGAGCGAGAGGGAGCGCCGCCATGAAGATTTGTGGGCCGGCAACTTTTCGGGGGCTGGCTTTTTAGTGGAAAAGTTGTAAAACTTGTTGAAATGCTTGTAAGCATCATAAAAAAGCGCACTGTGAAGAGTCTATTACAATGATGCCATCGTGCTGATAGCACCAACAAACCGCAACGAAGACGAACCCAAAAGATACCCCTTCATTTCCAGGCATTTTATGGCATTTGGAAAGCTGCACTGGACTCCAGTTGCAACCCGAAATCCGAGCTTGGACTGGAATCCCAGCCACGGCTCCAGTTGCAAGTCGTCAGCCGTCGAATGATGCGCGCATTTCCGCACTCGACTGGGAAATTGTGTGTCGGGATGGGCCATAAAATTGGCAAATGGCCGAGGCGCCGCCACATTGTTGCCACGGCCATAGATTTGATTTGAGGTAGCCCCGAACTGGTGGGTGGATTGCAGTAGCCACAGCCACAGCCATAGACCCATAAATTGCTAAGCAGAACCCAAAAAGAGTTGTAAGGTTTATTAGACAGGAAACTAAAGGCGGGGGTTCCTGTGGGTTGTAATGGATAATGTGTAGGATTGGGATTAGAATTCTAGTTGCACAAATATAGTGCTTGGCTTTCTTTAGCATCTTTATGGGCTCCCCAGTTGTGTTCTTCTTTTTTTAAAAACCTCTTCACATTAATCAAAATTCCACCACGGAACGTGCTACACGCCATACCATATACCAAACCCGCTTGACACTCTGTTCCAGTTTTTATGACACACCAAAAAGAGTGTTTTTTATGAATGTTTTTTCATCGCATAAATTGCCGAAGTGTTCAAGCATAGATCATGGATCCGTGCTCTAGTGGTTCCGCATACATAACATTCTATAAGCCGTGCCACACATTAAAGAGCCAATAAATTTGGAGGGGGGAAGCTCTTATTTTAATGGATCCACACAGCAACAAAGAGTTATGTAGATAGATAAATATTTAGAAAATAGTTCCAAATTAGATTCTTGTTTATGGAAAATCAATTAAAAAACTATTCCAACCGGAGAGTTAATTAAAAAATGAAATTCCAAAGAATAGAGTCATTTCAGGCCCATGTTTCTCCCTCATCCAAGTACAAATTATAATTTTTATTGGCTTTTAGGTTTTTTTTAATCTATTTTTAAGAATGGTTTAACTGTATTCGAAATGCCCTTTCTCGAAGGGCGTCATACAACTAGAGCAATACCTAATGATTATTTGAAGTTATTGGACATAACCCACAACCCCCTGAAACAAGCGTGAAATATGGTTTCTGTGTGGGGGGGTTGGAGAATTCGTATCGACTCCTCGGGGACATAGAGTCCCTGAATCCCACGCAAATTGCTAAAAAGAATCAAAGCAAATGAGTCGAGAGCCCTCGAGCTATGGCTACAGTCCGTGTCCCCTCTATCCGATGCTCGTTGACTTTATTTTATGTGTCACAGGGATGGCTGGAACACAGGGAACGTTGCGGCATTGTCGTATAATTGCACAATGATTGAGTCCAGTGCCAGGTCGCAGATCCTGACTGTGGCCCGGGGTGCTTCCCACATTATTGTGTCTTTGCCTCATTGTTAACTTGTTAATTTCGTTTGATTGATTTTTAATGCGTTGGGCATACAAATTGTCCGCGCCTTAGATAGATCGCATATAGTTATGATTAAATCAAGTGAGACTCGCACGCGGCTTACAACTGTGCAGGGGGGGGGGGAAGAGGAGGATTCAGAGTCGAGTAAACAAAAGATGAAACAGCCAAGTGCACACGGAGGGCATTGAGTCAAAAGGAAGCTGGCCGGCACGTGTCCTTAATCCGGTAATTACAATGCCTTTTGGGCAATACCTTCCCCCCTCTGTGCACTCTCCTGCGTTTGTGGTAAGATATGTACAATCCGAAAAGATACATTTCTGTTGCAGCTATCTCCTGGCAACGGAGAAATCTTTCTCCTTTCCCATGGTGCGGTGTAACAAGTTAATTTATGCCCGATCCCGCTGCTCTGATAAATTGTAGCCCTACCGATTTCCAATTTCCATTTCTTTTTTGTTTTTGTGTTGGGAAACTCTTCCCCCAAAGTATCGGGTAACGTCTGTGGCAACCTGTTGACAAGTTGCCACATCTAGATAAATGGGAGAACAACAGCCGCCACAGCCAGAAGAAAGGGGCCATCTAATCGCATTGGGATCTGGACAAACCGAGCGGAGAAAGAAAATGTTAAATGCTTGTAAATGCATATCTAGTGGCTACTAAAATGTGTCCCCTCCGTCCCACACCGTATGGACCATGCATAATAGAGTTATCAGAGTGCTGCCCAAGAAATTTTGATTAATTGCCTCTGTTTGAGCTTGCGCTTTTAATTTTGTCCGCTCCGCGGCCCCAGCGTCATTCCCCAATATTAATTCTCTGTCTTTCGGCCGGTCTGTGTCTCTGTTTCTGTGGCTTTTGCGTTGAAAAATCCCTTTTGTGAGTTTTATTGTTTGAAAAATAGTAGAAAGAAAACCTACAGACTCTACTACCCATAGATTTTGTTTAATATTAATTCCAGTCTCTAGCGTATCGACTCCGACTCTGGCCCGCAGTAGACAATGGGAAGCGTGGGGCGGCACGGCGGAACAAAGTTAAATCGATTTTTTATGAAAATCTCCACTGTCTCTTATGGGCTTTTAAATGTTTAATCGTTTATGAATTTTGATAACGCAGCGCTACAAAAATGTACCCCAAAGGGGGAGCGGAGCTGAGTTGTGCGTCAGCGAGGTGGATGGACTGCAAAATGGAAATAAATACCAATCTAAATGCTTAAAGTTTAAGGCTTATCGGAGCTAATGTGCTGTAAATGGTATTGTTGCTTGTTAATAGTTTTATTTGAAAAGACAATGCAAGGTCGTATGTGAGGTTCCTGTTCCTTAATCTATTCTTCTGCCCTTCATCTGTCAGCTCCTCTGCACAGCATTTATTTCTTTTAGTTCTTAAATTGTTGGCTCTCGTTTCGTTGGCTTGTGGCTGGTTGTTGGGGCTTGCTGTGGCTGTGGCTGGCTGCACTTCCTGCTGCCATTGACTTTGGTTTGCTCTGTGTGTGTGTGGCACTTTGTGTTACACCAAAAATGCGCCACAAAGCCAAACGAGAGCTGGTCTGAGAGCAGCAGCAAAGTGCAATAGCAATATCCCCATCCATGTTGTTGCAACAACTGCAGCCATTGCACTTTGCATAACGGTCGGTCCCCAGCGTGCTTGCCAGTGCGAGTGTGTGTGTGTTGGCTCTGTGGCATTCAGCCATTTTGTGCATGCATTCATCTCCGACACACACACACACACAGACAGAAGCCCAGTGTGGCTGCTTTCACGCTGCTTGTGCGAGTATCTATAGCTTTTGTATCTGTGTTTGTATATCATTACTTATCAGATACTTATTATGAGCATACGATATCGTATATTTTGGCATGCCCCCACAGCTACACAGCTACAGAATGTTCTGCCTATACATATATAACTCTATATATGTATATATCAACGAATATTCGCATGTGTTTGGGGGCGAGTGTGTCTTTGGTAAATATGCAAATGAGCCTGTTTGTTGCCACTACTGTTTGCCATTGTTGTTGTTGTTGTTGTTGTTGTTGCTGTTGCATGTTGTTTGTTGGTTGTTGTTGCTGTTGTTTTCGTGCGTTGATTATTGTTGCTGTTTTTGTAGTGGTTATTCCCCGCCTGATGATGTTGCCGCCAAACGGCAAGCAGCAAACATTTGATTATGATACGAAATCGATATAATTTAAACGATGACCAAGCCAAAACGGCTGCATTAAGCGTGGACAGGGGTAAAGGGGAGTTGGAGAGAGATTTGGGATGTCAGAGCAGAACCGAATGTTGCATTCGGGCATTCTATCACATTTTCAAATAACTTTACATTCCGAAAACCCCCCTTGCTACTTAATTTTTGCCTTTCACCCCCTTGGGTTCCCCACTCCTTCACTTTTTTGCCGTGTTGCGCCTGTTGACTTTTCAATTTGTCGGCTGCATTCAGCGCCAGTGGCAAACAGCGGCAATTGGCTTTCAAGAACGGCCAGGCTACTGCCTGCTGCTGCTGCTTTCTGCTTGCTGTTTCTGTGCCTCTTGTTGCATTTGCTAAGCCATTCATCAAGCTGAAGGCACCAGCAGTCCGCCCCCAAGGTGCCGCTGCTGTTGCTGAGGCAAACATCGCGTGTCAGAAGCGTTGGGTGCCCACATTTTAACGCCTTTTTAAGTTTTGCCGCCAAACAAGTGCAATTCCCACCAGCCCTGACACACACACACACACACACACACCATCCCCCCCGGCTGCCACCACCCTCTGGAAGTGGAAGAGAAAAGAAGCAGCATTCAAGCCCAAACGGCAAACAAACAGCAACAACAATTGCAGATACACGAAAACTAATTACAGATTCTAATCGCGCGTCATACTTTTGTTGTTGTTTTCTCCTCCCGTTTCGTGTGCAGAAGCCATCAATATTGCGGGGGCACGGGCTCGGGCTCGGGCACGGGCACGAGCACAAGGCAGAGAGTGCTCGAACTTTTGCATGCTCCAACATGAATTTTTCACCTTTTTCCTGTCGCCGTTTTTATTTGTTGCTGTTTTCTTTTGACTCTTTCGCAGCTTTTGATATTATTTATTTGCGTTTTGGTCGTAGCTTTCTTCTCTTTTGGTGTTGGTGGGGGCTTCTCCTTTGTTTTGCTGAATAGTGCAGCGGAAATGGTTGTAGACGCGGAAGTGAATTGTTAGGCGCCTGCCACACAGCACCTACCGCTCCCCACCCATCGCCACTACCACTTGAAGGTGACTAAAGAACGGACGCGTAACGGGAACTCGCGGCTTAAGGTTGAAGTTTATTTCAGCGAATGGGAACAGGTGGAGGATTAAGCTTTGAAGAGGAATTATGACGGATACGCTAGGGTAGAGTGGTAGAGCGGGACTCTGTGGATCGAGTAGTTGCAACGGTTGCTCGGTAAGAAGCATACATCTTGAGATTTGTGGAGGAAAATGTGCTTGAAATGTAAGAATTCTCGAATGGAAGACAATAAAAACTGCCATTTGATATCTTTCCATAAACAAAGAGCGCAAACTATGAACTTAATATCAAATATTAAAGGCTGTTCAGCAGCAACTGAAACAAATTTTGCCAGTCCAAGGCATAATCTCGGATTTAGATCACATCAAAAAGCAAAATGATTGCTCCACAGAACAGCATAAGTTGAATAAAGCTTGTTGGATAAATCATATCACGTGCTCATCATACAAATCCCCATTTAGTGCCTCCTTCATTAATTTAATAATTTTTCTGAGCTCTTCAGCTCTATGAGAACCACCAAATGAATTAATTTTTCATGGAACAGACAAATGCAAGCCTCTCCCACACCTGTGGTACATTAAAACTGTGTGAAAGATCTACTTAAAGCTAACTAACACCTTCATTTGATATCTTTCTCAAACAAATTACATACTTTTGAGACCCTCTTATGTTTTCACTTACTTCAAAAACCACAAGAAACCTTTGCCATTTGCAGCCTCAGGAATTGTTTTGCCGGCGCTAGGGGCACATCGCATCGCCTTGGAACGTGCGACGACGCCTCCTGGTAGGCACAATTCCACGAACAGAGCGCTCTGGCGCTGGCTGGTCATACAATAAAGAAAAAGGCCCATAACATCAAGAGAAACCAACATTTTAGACATAACTCAACGCTCGCCGTCTCACTCTGTCTTTTAACAGCTGTTTTCTGGCAGCTGAAAAGCAGAATTACACAGAAACACACCACGAAAGCGACACACACACACACACAGGGGAGAGTAACACAAACACGCTTGAGTAGATAAGAGTCCAAGCCACGCCCCTAGCTTACTGTTGAGTGACTTTTTCGAGTGACTGTTGGCGTGCGCTTGCGCCGTAGCTGAGAGAAAACAAAATAAAACAAAGCAAAAAGCAGCAGCCCCCCGACCCAACAGAAACAACAAGTGAAGAGAGCGAGCGTTGAAAAACGAAACAAAAACCAAAGAGAAAACGGGGGAAACTTTACTGTTGTTTTTGCTGCTGCTGCTGCTGCTGCTGCTGCTGCTGGTGCCTCTTCTTGGCCTTTTTTTATGGGTTTCAAAACAAAATGGCAACCATGAAAGAGGAAAATGCTACGCTATGCCATGGACATGGAAATGGACACACGAGACGTGGCGAGGCGAGATATCCGAAATACTGGGGAGCTGTAAAAAGACTGCCTCGGCGCGGACGTTTGTTTGACTTTTCGCATTTTGGGATGGAAACTTTTTCAAGTGCTCCCACACACACATGCTCCTGCCTCACTCTGTGGCATTCGGAGAGGCCGTGCAAAATATTTATGCAAGTCAAGCGTCGAGCATTTATGAACTGTCAAACATTCTCAACGCCATTCGAATGATTTTGATACTTTAACATTTTCGTAAAATGACTGACAAGTGGTGCCACAGTACGAGGAGGGGGAAATACACACAGACAGACACAAACACACACTCACATAAACACACAGTTGGCGTCAAATTGGCGGTGTTAGTGCCACATGTGGGTGTCACGTCATGTGGCAAGAGGCAGCCTCTGAATATGGGGGTACTGGGGCGGGCATTTAATGGAGTGGTTTTGGTTGCGCCAGGCATTGAGCAATTTCCACTTGCTACAATATGTCACATGTGTCTACCCGGGACTCTTGAATTGACATACTAAATGGGCAAAATGGAAGGACTTTAAAATGGGTCTGGTTTTGGTCTCTCTTTGGAGTGGATTCCTGCTTAAAGATTGAGGTTTAAATACAAGAAATTTGCTACAAAAATGGGGTATCAAGGTCTTTAAAGGTGGGATGTTTATATGGGAGTTTAGATCTTAAATCATTCTTTGACATTTTCGTAGTTTTGATGCATGATTGCTTGAACTCTTTCCTTTCCTTCACTAGTTTCACTCCCATATGAAAAGATCTTACTCTAATTGAGTGTGGCACCCAAAAACAAAGGAGAACCAATTATCACTTATCAGAAAACCTTCATAAACTGTTTCCCACATCCTTTAGCTACCAAAATCCTTACCATTCCCAGCGAAATCTCACCAATTGTTGGCGCTATCCCAGGCTCTATTTGAGCCCCATAAAGTGCATCAAATAAAATGTTCAACTTCATTAGAACTAAACCGAGTTCGGAGGTGAGAAAATCCAAGTAAATAGAATGAAAATCGTAACAAAGCGCCAAGTGCAAAGATAGCGCCGCGTTTTTGGGGCGGCAGGCGCTAAGTGCCAGGTGTGAGCAGAGGAGGGCAGCATCCTCGCCCCTCCACCCGTTGAAGGAAATTCCCCCGAAGTTGTAAAAGGGAGTTGCTGCTGCTGCTGCTCCCCGTTTCGTGGTATTTTAATTGTATTTTAGTCATTTTTTACTTTGAACAATTTGGCGTCAACTTTTAAATCAAATATGGCGCTGGGCCGCCATGGAAAAAGAAAGCAACAAAAATAAAGAACATTTCTTCGTGGCTCACCATATTTTCCAATGGATGTGGTGGGTCGTGGTTGGTGGGGGGGAGTACCTGAAACAAAAGGCAGTCGTTGTTCATTTGCATAAATGCGACAGGGGAGTGAGTGCTGTGGGTGGTGAATGCCACTGGGAGGAGGTGGCTGTCTGCTGGTGGGTGATGGTTGAGCAGCGCTAACAGGATATGCCAGTGAAGCACCAATAATCCTTTTAATAAATATGATATCGCAAAGGAACCCAAAAAGCCACAGCGGTAACCGAGGTAGCTCATCCCTGCCCTTTCCCTTCTCCAGCAGGGACTCCCCATTCCCAAATGGTTGGTGCTGGTGCGCTGTGGCGCCGCTCCTGGTGGCTGGCATCATTTGCATATTATGCAAATTTTCGGCACCAAGCGAAATGTGGCAAACGTTCCGAAGGATACACAGGGACACAGACGGCCAGAGAGCTCTCACACTTCGTCTCCATCTCTCTTCTCTGGCTTTTCTCCTCTTCTCTCTCTGTGTCTCTTTACAAAGCGAATATGTAAATGAAAAGTTCTGATGTTTTTTTAAAAAGCTGCCAAAAATAAACAACACAAAAATGCGCAAAATGGTTGTCCAAATGGAAATGGCAAATGGTAAATTCAACAAAATGCATATTTACTGCCAGCCAAAGAGTTCTAGAGGAATGGCAGACAGAGACCCACAGAGGAAAGGGTAGCTGGCAGCAGTTGGCTACACTTATGAAAGCTATTAACTAATCTTATTGGTTTCCCATATGGAACCTTTCACTCAAAACAATTCTGGGGAATACAATAATCCTTTTTACTTTCAATCAATCAATTCGGTAATCTTTTCCCCAATCGAAACCGCCAATCAAAAATCTCTACAGAGCATTTGGCATTCGTTTGCCTGAATCCTTTTGATGTTTGCTCTTGGCTGTTGGAAAATATTGTCGAATATTTTCACTGGCTAAGGAAGGCATCACAAATACAAACACACACACACACACACATACACACACATATGCTATATGGCAAACACACAAGAACTTTCCATATGTCCCCTCCCATATGTGTATGAGTATTTGCATGCAAATTGTTTGCTTTAAAATATGCACAAATATCACAATTTTTGCATTTTTACAAAAATCTCACAAGGAAAAGTTATTCCTTATTTGCTTTAAATTCGTTGCTAGAGTTACCCTTTGGCTGCTGCAGACCCCTAGGGATAGAAAAAGGAGAGTGGGAGCCCCCCCAGTGGCCACCTGCCAAAGAGCGGAACCCCAGCAGCAGCAAATTGTAACCGCAATCAAAGGCCATTGATCTGTATAATTTTTTTGTTGCATGGCCTAATCATTAACAACAATTGCCGCAATTTGCCACATGATGACACATATGCAGCGATTATCATCGCGATGATTATCGCGTAGACAAACAACAAACAACAAATATGCAAAATTGTTTGTTACATTTATGACAAGCTCTAAAAACTCCAACCAGAGAATTCAAACAGGGGGAAATCCAAAAAACTAAACTACTGGCTGGAGGGGAGAGAGAGAAACAAGTACCGGGGTGCACCAGAGGGTAGGGTACGGTTGCCAGGGTGTTGGGATTTCTGGTTGGGTTCTGCTGTTCGGTGCTGCTCGGTCGCGCATTTAATTCAATTTGTTAATTTTCAAATCCGCAAAACTATTTGCCAGCGAGGGAGTTGCCTAGGCAGGAGCTGGCCTCTGTCTGCTTTGTGGTTTTATTTTTTGGGTACATGAGGGAGTCCGACACGGGCATGTGTCTGTCTCTCTGTGTGTGTAGGACGTTATGGAGCAAGGTTCTCATATTTCAATAATTGTGATACATTTCATTCTGATTCCAGTTTATTTTTATTTCATTTTTATATAGTCGACTCAGCCGGGCAGGGCAACGCAACACAACAACAATAAAATCAATTGAAATGTGTTGGCAAACATGTCAAAATAAATTATAGAGCACATGTCTCTATGTGGTTAAGTGTGGTTCTCTCTCTCTCTCTCTCTCTCTCTCTCTATCGCTCACTCAGTCGAGTGTGGGTTGTTTGCCACGTTGGTGACAGTGGTGGCTGCCACTGTGTGTGTGACTGTCGAGTACGGGGTGTTATGCAAGTGTGGCAACCACAAAAACCGAATTTTAATTTGCACTCTTGCAGCATTTGTTAGTCGATAAAACTGGTCCCAGGAATCTCTAGCCTCTCCGCCAAACGGGAACCGAACCCCTCGGGATCTAAGCGGCTTACAAAAGGTTCTTTTCACTCGCTGGCGGCAGGAAATCAGACGAAACCCCACCCAACACTCAACCCTCTGGTTTTCAAAAGGCCAAAAGGGATTGCACAACTCGAACGCCCATTTACAGGGTATAATTAAGTTAAGTCTTGGGCTGAACAGGAAAGAAAAGAACAAAAGTCGAGGAGGCGAGTGTCGAGTCGAGTCGAGTCGAGAGAGTTGACGGCACGGCACTCGTGTGCCACGGATGGGGTTGTGGGTGGAACAGGGCGGTGGCACTGCTTCAGATGTTAAACTACACTGAAGAGTCTCTAGATCCCTATAGAGCCATCAACAGTCAGCTCGGAGAGACTTTTCCACACTTCAAAATGATTCCAAACAATACTCCAACTGTTTCAGGCAAGTAAAAATTTCTCAAATTTTAACTCATAACTCATCCAATTTGATTTGCCTTAGCCTTTAAAGACTAAAATTCAATCAGCTATTGGGTTTTTTGAACATAATTCATACCTCCCAAGACTACTAAGTCCAGCACCAAAGCCTGGGAAATGATTTAACATACATTTTCAGGCCAATACACGCCCACAAGCCAGTCGTGTGTCTGTGTACCACCTTTCCCAGGCCACGGGATGGCGATGGCCCCTGCCCCACAACGGTTGCAGTTTCGACACCTTGCGGCCAAAAGCTGAGGTTAGCATGGCCACTCGATTCCAGTTGGACTTTGGGTTTTTTCTGTGTGTTGAAGATCATAAATCAAGACGAGGAAAGATCATTAAAAGAGAATCTCTGCTATCATAATAAAGAAATCACACGAGAAAACAAACGGAGACTCAGAGAGAATCGAGACTCGTCTTCGTCTCTTGTGATTTGATCGCTCAATCAAAATGATAAATGAAAATTAATATTTCTTAATGCTGTTTACAAAAGTGAGAATTGTGCACACACGAAATTTTGGAGCTTTTTTTTGTGTTGTTTATTCCCTTGGCTTTTTTTTGGTGGGGGTGGAGGAGTGATATCCATTTGTGAGAAAGGCGCTGGCTGTGGTCGATTTTTCATTGCCGTTTGGTCATTGTTTGATAAGAATTATTGCAACATATCAATCACGAGGTTAAGTGGATCTCTCTCACACTCTCGTTAGGTGCATGAAATGTGAGGGAACATGCATCAAGCAGCACGCAACAAAACCAACCGACAAATCCACAAAATGAAAACATTAAACGTGAACAACGGAAAACGGTCAGAAAATAAAAGGTACCCCAGTCCCTTACACGAGTTTGTATACCCAACTAAAACAACAGCCAGAAAGAGCAGAAAGTTGTGGCAACCGACATTCATCAACATCAAAAACAAACAGCAAAAAGGCGCGAGGCACCAGCCACCATACCACAACACGCCACAAACATTGACTGGCTGGCAAGAGTCCCATACCCAAGAGTCCGGGGGCCCATTTATATAGAGACGTCTCGAGGTGCTGCGCCGCTTTTTGGCGGTTGTCGCGGTTTCTCTGAGAGCTCGGCTCTGCATTATTATCCCGCACTTTAGTCGATTAATTGACTTTATAGCCGCAGTCCGAGCAGCGGATGGAGATGGCTATATTATAGAGCCAATAAGCCAATGGGGTTCCAATTAGAGAGAGGTTTCGTGTAGTTGCCAGAGCAGCTGGGAAAGTCTTTCCCAAGCTGAGAGATGAATTACAGACAGGGAAGAATTAACTGATATCAAAAGAGATCTTTACATTCAAGCAGCAGCTCGCAAGTCCGTGTAAACAAGCCTCAATAATACACTCATTGATTCGCATTAAATCGTGTGACTAACCCCGTAATACAACCATTATTTCCGTTATCAGCTCGCATCTGAATGGCGAGCAATGCCCGAAAACTGATGCCCCTCTCGACCTAATCCAATTCAGAGCGGGGAACAAAACCGCTGGCCTCCACTCAACCGAGAGAAAGGCTGACTTTAAGCAAATTAGCAATTCAACAAAAGTGTCGCCTCTGACTCCGCCCTCCAGCCCTTTCCTCTGTACTGCCATCCTCTCACGCTTCAACGCAACGCCGTTCGCCTAATCGTGGCACGTGCTTCCACATATATAATCACAGGGCGGCGATGTCTGTGCCACTGCGAAAAAAAAGGGTCGACTGCGGAGTTCGGGGGATGCGCTGAGAGTTGAGAGCTCGAGATACTCGACTCGAGCAAGTTGTACAACACATAAAGATAATCCAATCTTATGCTGCTAATTTTACACAGCAGCAGTTGCAAGAGCAGCCCGACGATCCGGATCCGCAGCACACAATTTTCGGGCTACGAAATAAAATCAAATCTCGTGTGAGGACGAGCGTGTGCAAATGTGGTTAGGGCCCATGTGCAGAGCTACGGGGAGGAGGAACTGAACTTAAAACCCGGAGAGTAGCTGCTGGAAACCGCTGCAAGCTTTGCGAAAAACTTTGTCCCAAAAGAAAACCCTCAGACAAATAAATTCGATTATGTCCCGAACCGCCCACAGAAGGGGACCCCCTGCTGAGGAGCCAACTCCTGTGCGGAGGCGTGGCGTGGCACTTTTTTTCTTCTTTTTTTGCTGCTGCCGTTGATTTGTTTGTTTGGCAAAAGTTTCGAGCCAGCGAGATGCCTAATTCGTTTATCAAATCCACTTTACATAGTTGAGCGAGTTCCCCCCCCCTGGTTCCAGGCATAAAATATGAAAATTCAATAAGCAACACAGGGGGCAGTGGCAGTCCTAGAGCATCATCCTCCGAGCCTTGCCACTTGCCGCTTAATTGTGCGTCGCGTCGCCTCGCACCTGCACTGCGTTGTGCTGTGCCTTTGCACACGGCAAGAGGCGAAGCACGTGCAACAGAACAGAACAGAACAGAACAGAGCAGAGAGTGATGATGTGAGACAGCGGGAGGGAAACACACGCACGAACTGCATTCGCAAGTGGGCGTGCATAATTTATGCTGATTCTCCTGAGAAACCAAACCTAGCACAAGCCAACCAACAAAAAACAAAATTAAATGAATAGCCGTGGAAATTAAAAGTGCAAGATATGTATAATGCAACATTAGTTTAATAAACATCAAATCAAACTTTACTCGCTTTACTAGGCTCGCTCTTTACAGAGATAAAAATTTCCCCACATAAAGCATGAATCAAATTCAAATTTCTTTTGAAACGATATTCTCAAATCATTTACGAGATTAAATGTTATTTTACGTATGTATATTTTTTAATTGTTGTGATAAATTATTTAGGAATAACGAACTGTATCGTTATGCAAATGCTTTGGAGCTCCATCCGGGCCAAAAAATCTAAAAAAAAAAAAGGAAGAGAACGCAAATTTTGTAAGAAAATAAATCAATGCCCAAATTGCACAAACGGAATTACCTTCCTGGATTCTTCAGTTGGAAATACAGTTACTATTTCGTCAAGTAAAGTGCTTAATGTTTGTGCTAACGAGAGTTTAGTTTTGAAAGACTGAAACACAGTCAGTCAGTCCCTCAGGAGAGCGATTAATAAGTTGGTCCAAATTCTAAACAATGCAAAAGTGTGAGTCAAAAGTCAAAGTGTGTGTACAAATAATTTAATTACTTTGTTTTGTACTCTAAAGTCCGTGTATGCTTAATGCTTCCAAACTGTAATCAAAAAAATGGAATGTATTGTACATGTGAGTCTCAGATGTTTGTTTATGTGTACATAGGTCTCTGTATATGTGTACCTACATTTATTTACCTCTGTCCGTTGCATCCTCAAAATTCTTTCACGGAATTTGGCACGAGGGCCTACTTTACGAATGGTGTCTCTGACATCCTCAGGGATCATAAACTTCAAGCAGTCGTATGTTGCTTCAGCAGCTGTAAATTGGGTATATTTGGAATTGAACTTTTTTTTTTGGTTCTAGCTACTTTTACAGGGTTTGAATTTACAGTTTTTTCTACTAATTTTCAATCAAATTTACGCTGAAAGAGAGTCACAGATAGATATAAGAATTGAAATTAACTTCAACAAATACTTGAAAGTTCGACTACAGGACGTAAAACAAAGATCATAAGAGCGAAGAAGTAATTACATACATTTGTGAATATGTTGATGTACATAAACATGTACACTTCGTACATCAATTATGAATCTCCTCCCCACTCGAAATCAACATGCATTCGAGCTCTTCTAACCCATGGGTATAAGCGGGCTACGCATCTGCATACACACACAAAACATGCATGCATACAAGTAAAAGCGAACGCGCTGTTATAAAATGTTTAGCAAACGTTGACTTGAAATGTGCTCATATAATTTCGACTTTCATCCAAAACACACATACTAGATGCATAGAAACATTTATACATTCTTTAATCAATGCGTACTTTAAATTCGACATGCCGAAATTACATATGTACATATATTTATGTACCTACATACATACGTAAATATTGATCTATCTTAACGAGTATTACAAGAAAGACAAAACAGAAAAGAACAGTTACAAAATGAGTAGATCCGCAAGCAAAATAAAACGTGCATACATCTAAAAATGCATGCATGTGTGCATTGTTGTGAGCACTTTAACTGTAAAGCCCGCGTTTTTAGGGTTGCGGATTGGACATGATCAATTGTGGATACAATTATGTGTATGGATATAATGCGTAGAGATGGAGAGATAGGCTAACATTATAAGCGCATGTACAAATGTGTGCAAAAATGGGTTGTCTTGTCGCTTACCTTTCAAGTCCTCAAACACGGATTCCATTTTTATTTTCTTCAAGAACTCCCAAACAGTCTGGTACTCTAATACCTCCCTCTCAAACGACATTGGTAGAGACATTTCCACTTGTTTAAATTCACAAAACACGAAATTTAAGCACAATTGAACGCGAAACGAAAATTTAACAGAAAAACGCGCCGAACTGCCGCTCAGAGTGACCGCTGATAATTTATACCGCACGATCCTCAAAAATATACCGAAATCCAACTTATGTTAAAAATATACCGTAAATACCGTATATTTTAAATAATTTTCCTCGATTTTGATTTCCTGCATAATACTAACAGCTAATTACTGTTCTCAGCGCTAAATATCGAATTTTATTAGATTTATCAATCAATTCTGTGTAAGATTGGCTAGTTTTCATGACTTTTTTTTTATTGGATTGCTTACAAAATAAGGCTCAAACTAAATAGTCCAACCAAAAATAGCATAAAAGCATGAGTGGGATTGCCTTCTATGTATATATAAATCGAGCTAGATTCATTCTCATTAACTATAACCTGCGAAATGTTGTTGAGATTGCTCTTCAACAGAGATGGACTTGTTTTAGGTTTGCTTGTGGATCCTAGATCTCAAACATTTCCTTAATCCGAGCATATCCTTCTCCCCAAGGGTACCAGAATTACCGTGCCCATGTTGGGGAACATTGCTGATCACTTTTCGCAGCATGCTGCTTGCCCTTACAATGTATGTTGCGAACGGTAATACAAGTAAGTGGGGAGGGATGGAATAAGAGCTTGGGAAGAGTATACGTGCGATCAGCTGATATTGTATCGATGATTCGATATTATTGTCGAATCGTTTCAATTTGAATATTTAAACTAAATATTTTGCAATTTTATGATAAATGAAAATTGCTACTAGCATTTTACTTAATTTAAAAGAAAATTTGAAACCATAAACTAGAAAACTCTTCAACCCTTTCAGCATTTGACACTCTCTAATTAGTTTCCACACATTAGTTTCCACGCTTCATGCTCTGTCAATTGTCCGGGGCAACATCATTATCATCAGCCCTACCATCTAATTGCAGTTATGTAGGTGCTCTCCTTGGCAATTAAAAGATCATTTCTGCAGTGTGCGGGTCTCTCACTTCATTAAATGTCAATTCGTTGACCTTCATTGACGCGCCTAATAACTTCATTAGCTGATGTTGCCCGCCCCTAAAAAGAAAGGGTGACACAATCCCAATTGCCATTTTTAAGTTGGATTTTAATTGTCTTGAAGTGAAATGTTTGAAATTCGTTTGATTCCAACCCGCATGACAGCAGTCCAAAAACATTTCTCAGCACGAGAATTTCTTGATGATTTTTTATGAATATTTCCTGACGCAGCAGGCGCCAGGCACCACCAAGAACCATTTCCTGCACTTCCTTGGCTCGGCTTTTTGTCATTATTCACACTGCAGTGATTTCCAAAAAGGGCGAAAGAAAACGAAGATGGCAAAGGAAAACCCAAAGGACAGCCAGAAAAAAAGAAATGAAAAACTTTGATGCTTTGTGGAAAATTCATAAAACTTCCGGTTGGCAGGGTGTGGATGGATGCCAACAGGGAGGGGGGCAGGCATGGGCTGTGCAAACAAGAAAATGGCGCATTTTAAAGCCTCGAAAAACGGCAGCAGCAGCAGGCAGCAGCAGGAGAAGGAAAAACAAAGTCCAAGGAAATGTTCCATGTCAAGAAATGTTTCAAAGTTGCCGCCATTTTCTCGGTGTCTCCCTGGGCCTTCCTTGAGGGGGTGTTGTGTCTCTCTGTGTGTGTGTGTGTGTGTGTGTGTGTGTGTGTGTGCTTATTCCACCCCCGCTTGGAGCTTCTTGTTTTCTTTTCTTGTTTTTTTTTCGCGTGCTGTGTGAGGGTTGAAAGCAAAAATAAACAAAAATCAAAGTTGCAAATAAGAAAGAAGAAACTACAAAGTAAGTTAGCATAAAATAAAAAAAGTTTAGCGGCGCCTTGTTTTTCGGAAGTTTTAACAACTCAAGCGAGGGGCGGAGGAGGGAGCTGCGCTGGCATACTTAGCCCAAAAGCCACCCCACACAGACGGATGGACAAAAGATTCTGTCGAGCACTTTTCGTGCAACAAAAGCCGGAAACAGTCGGCAACAAAAAGAAAGGAGAGAAGAGCAGAGCAGAGCAGAGCAGAAAAAGCTAAAGAAAAACTCAGTCAACATCCTCTCAAGTGCTTCCTTCGCTGACTCGTCCTCCTGCCACTCGAGGCAGCTCCCTTCTACTCCTCAGGCAGCTACTTCTCAGCATGCAGCCAGCGATGTGGCCGCTCAGCCAAGCGCAAGGACAACGACGCTGGGGCACAGCGTGGCTGCTCCCTCACCTTGCTCATGCTGATCACGTCTATTTATTGTGCACATAATATGGCAGCAGCAGCAGCTGGAGGAGCTGGAGCTGCTGCTCCAAGTGAAGCTCAGCTTCCATTCCACTGCCGACTGCCTCCTCCGGGGGCTACGTGCGACGCATGCATCGCTGGACACGCTGCCTGCTTGGGGGACTGCTTGCTCCTCCCTCTCTTTGGGTCTCTCTTTTTTTTTATTTTCTATTCCTATTGCTCTCCTCCACGGAAAATTCAATTATCGAATGCGAATTGTTCGCTTCTCTCTTCTCTCTTCTCTTTCTGTTCTTTTCTCTTTCCTTTTGTGCTTTTTTTTGCGTTTCCGCTTCGCATGATTTTTTGTTTCAGCCAAAAGCAGCACCGCATCCCAAGACGAACTTTCAGCGTATCAGCATTTATTTGCTGTTGATTTATGCAGCGAACAGGGTACCCAGCAGCAGCAGCAGCAGCAGCAGCAGCACACACACCACACCCATAAAGCCTCCTGGCCCTAACCACCCACTCTGCTCATTCAGTCAAACAATCGCCTGCCTGCCTGCCTGCCTGACTGCCGCCTGCCTGTCGACATTCAGAACGTTGTTGAATATTTGCCAAGTATGCTGATTGAATTTTTTCCAGTTGACTAAATGATATCAAGGATATTTGCCAGACCAGCGCAATGACAGCAGCTCCTGGAAGACAGTCAGACAGACAGCGAGTGTCTTTAAGCAACTTTTGTATACATTTTTACCTTTGGGACCACACTGATTAGATATGGCCAGAGGGCCAGGCAGCGGTTTGAATATTGCTTAAACATAAATATCCAAGGGCCGAAAAGTATTGCTAAATATTGCCCTGCTCTATGCGGGGGGAGTCATATTAATTCTCATATTTTATAACATTTAATTAGACAGTCAAAACCCCGCCCATGGCTGACATCTAGCAGCTGCCTTTAGTCGTGGCTCAGGCTAATGTTTGCTGTAGACACCCACAAGTACGAGTGGAGTAGCTGCAGCCGGCTAAACCTCCATTTAGCAGCCTCCATTTAGGAGCAGCAGCATCTGCTCTGCTCCAAACCATTTAAGCATCGCTGGCATATTGTCAATCTCCAATATTTAGACAGGCAGAGCGGGGCGTACCATTCGATGACTAGTAATAATCATGTTTGATGAGCGTAAAGCGAGCATGCACTTTGCAAATACTCCAGCACGAATGAGTCCACACATAGCCATGGCCATTGCATTTGGGGCGTAATTAACACTCGTGTGCGGTGTCTGCTCTGATGCTGCCGATCTATTTGAATCCTTTGGATGCCCTGCAATAATTAATATGCCCAACGTGCGGCACTAGCCAGCAGGGGGGAGGCAGGAGTGGCGTCAGTGTTGGTGTTGGTGGCATAAAAGGCGTTAAATTGACACAATTGAACACCCCCTTGGGACTTGAGTGTGCTGTGTGCTGTTAAATCGGAAATGCCAACATCTTCATCATCATCGCAGGGCCAAAAACTGGCATGACAAGGAGGGCCACAAAAATGCGCGACAAAAGCCAACGCGAATCGATGGTTCGCTGTCTGTTTGTGTGGCATGCAGCGGCTGCCTCGCTCTTTCGGTTGTGTTTGGCCTATGCAAATATGTGCGACAATTGATATTTTGGGTAAACATGCGAAATGCGAAATGCGAATTGCGAATTGCGAATGGCGAAAACGTGACAAAGCTTCCTGCCTCGCTGCAGCATTGAGAGGTGTCAAATGTTTAGCCAAATTATGGAAAATGATAGGGGGCATGGGGAGCGCAAAAAGTAATGCCTAGTTTTACAGACTACTTGTAATTGCCACACATGTCTCAGGCACTCACTCCACGACCCACCTCAAGAATTGCTGGAAACAGCCTCGCAGCTCCGACTGTCAAAACAGGCAAACAAATTGAGCAAATAAGTCGCGGAAATGTTATTTATGTTCGTAAGATTTTCTGTGATTAAATCTGCGTTCCCCTCCTTCGTCCTTCGACTCTGTCCTGCACTGACAAGAGCCTGCCGCAGCTAGCTCCAAATGTGTCAGCATTCGGTTGCATATTAATGGCCTGGAGGTGTGCATGCCAATTGTCATGCGCTGAAATGCTTGTTAACAAAAACGACGATTGCCTTTGCTTCGATCTGCCCCACTCCTGCCTGGATTTCGTTTCCTTTCCTTTTCTTTTTTTAATCAAAAAACAGTCGACGTTCGTCGACGGTGCACTCCTCCCCCGTGGCAATAACGCCACACATTTGTAATGTTGCTTCTGTTTTTATGCTGAAACGAGAAGCCACCAGAGGCAGGCAGTCCACTCCAACCCAGAGAGGGTCATCCTCCTGCAGTTGTTCCAACTCTTAGATGCATTTTACAAGTTACTTTAAGGCAATCAATTTGTAGTCGTAAGAGTGCCGAGGCGAGGGCATGGAGGCTTGGAAAAACCAATCAAAAGAGCGTTGCGAACGCAAATTGAACGGCAAATGGTTGCAAGATGATATTTCAATACACTCAACTCACCTGCAAAAGTGGCCACTGCCCCCGTGCTCCCAGCCCCTTGCCCCCCCTTATCCACTCCTCTGTTATCCCTTGGCCATAAATTATCGCCGGGGCGACGCCTGCGCGTAGTTTTCTTACTTTTTTGCAGTTATGATTATCGCGCCAAGCGTTCGGTTCGGCTTGGGTTCTGAAAGTTCTGCCAAGTTCTGCAAGCTCTTTGTGTGCAAACAAATGTAAAAAATTTTTAATTGACTTTTGGATTTTTGCTGTAGTTGTTGTTCCTGTTGCGCCACCGCCAGTTGCACTTTTATGGCCCCTCGCGTGCATGGCAGCTTAAAAGTTAATAAAACACGCCCAATGATAACAAGCCACAACCAAGCCAAGGCGCATATTTTGCCCCTGAGGTCTTCATCATTCCAAGCCCCAGACCAGGCCAACATTGTGAGCAGCGCTTCGATCTGGAGTCCACATCCTCACCAGCAAACGGCAGGCAGGCAGGCAGGCAGGCAGGCAGGCAGCCTCCGCTCGAAGCTCGTAGAAAAACAATCAATTAAGGGCCACAAGTAGCGCTGGCCGAAGCTGCAGCGGGAGCGCCATCGTGAAAGGAGTCTACGGTAGAGGATCACCAAGATGATGATGATGATGATGATGATGATGATGATGATGATGAGGATTGCCCAGTGGCAACGACACGACTTTGATTCCCTGTGCTTGCCGACGACTGGCGACTGCAGCTCTCCATGACGGGGAGTTTTATGAGCTGCTTTGGCAAAATTTATGTTACATTTTTATAGTTCAGTGTAAATTGACTTTTAAAATGCAAAAATTTATCATAGCAACGAGCAGTAACGGGGGAGGGGCAGGGAACGCTGAAGCGAGCGCCAAGTTTAATTGCTTTCTTAGTGCCGCGATATGGCAACGCTGCAGCTTTTGGGCCACGGCAAAAAGCTCTTCAAAGCGGCATTCGCTCGCGCGATAAAAATCAACCCCCAAAAAACTCACCAAAATGTGTGGCTGAAGCTTATCTTGAGTCGCGCGCACAAAAGCTCTCACCGCTCCCCCCGCCACCCATCAAACACACAGCTAAAGTCAAACAAAATACAGGCCAGACCTTGGCAGAGTCGCGTCGCGTTTTTCTGCTGCAATTTGAGCCACGAGGGGGGGAGGGGCAAAGCTTTTCGCTTGCGTGGGTGTGGATGGGTGCCCCAATTTAACCTCCAACAAGCAGCAAGCAAGACAACAAACCAAATAAAACCCCACAATTGCATGACAAAACGAAACAGCCGCGGAAGAAGACCACTTGCGACGCATTTTGCTGCAAAGAAAAATCCATAAATTGATTGCGGAAAGGAGGAAATGCTGCTCGCCACGGGAAAACTGAGTGGCTGCTGCCGTCGCTTTTGGGACTTTCTCATGGCGCCGCTAACACCCAGGAATCTAAGGACCACAGCGATGCTGACGAGCATATTTCAATTGGTGAGTGTGGAAGGATAAAGGGAGAACGAACCCTCCTTTCCTTACATAACAATGAATTAATAACGGGGGCCCAGCGCACAGATCCGTTGCCATCACGGACCTTTGACGAGGTGCAGCTGTCTTGGCCCCACATACAAAAATTGAGCCTCGGATATGCAAAGCCATACCCCACTGGGCACATAGGGATTGATCCATCCAAAAGGTGCGAGCTCGCACCCTGCCAAACCCCAAGGGGTGGCAAAGGCTGGTCCCAGGGCGCAGTGCGACTCGGCTTGCCAATCTATCAGATTCGCAGTCCTGACTCGGATACCCTTTTTGAAGCAACAGCGCCAGAGAGCGGCAAGTCCAAAGAGGCACAGACAAAACCAGTTGGGAATTTCAGCGCGCACAAAAGATCGCTGCTGGAAGCTTTTTCTAATGTTTCCCCCTGCCTGCCTCTCCCCCTTAGCTCGTTTCCCATTGCATTCTGTTCTTTATGCTGCTCTGCCTGGCACATGCGGAGCAGATTCATCGCTTGCTGGAGCTGGATATACTGGATCAAAAGGATAATGGCTTCTACACCATGGCACCTTTTCACAATGATCTCAGACTGCGTTCGGCAGCCCAACTATCCGATGCCATGGAGAACTTCCTGTACGTCATGGTGGGTGTCTCCTCGGTCTACGCGCTGTGTGCCATCTCCCTGTTCTTTGGCGTTTACAAGAGTCGACCGGGTCTGATTGTGCCCTGGCTGCTGGCTGAGTTTCTGTGCATTGTGGGCATCGGTGTGATGATCTTTATGCTCCGGGATACCAAGCTGACAATGGTCTTTTGCGGCAATGTGCCTTACTGTGAGTTAAAGCATAAATGTAATGCATTTAAGCTGACTTTAACGCTCTTTTCTTTTAGTTATTATATGCTATAGCTTGCTCTGCATGGACTGCATCAAGTGGTATTCCATGCACAGTTTCTATCAGAGTTTGCGCACGATCAACAAGCTGCGAGAGATTGCCACTGTGGCCATACCCTGTCCAGCACCAGGAGCGGTAAGCAGAGAGCCTCCACTTATAGCTTACAACTTAATTGTCTATCTTTGGGCCAACAGATTCCCTATCATTTCCGTCGCGAGCACATGTACTTGGGCAGCAATGGCTATAAGCATATACTCACCGAGTCACCCGATGGACAGTGTTAGATCAGAACAGCAAACTCAAAGAAGTTCTCAAACTTGCCCTTAGTTTTGTTTTACTATTTCGGTTTTCAAAAAGTGTGTGTGTGTGATATGAAAGGAGCAAGCAGAGTACTATTTTAGATAGCCAATGGAACGCATCGAGTGGCCTATTTTAACATACACAAAGAGGGAATGTCCATCCAAATCTTCATAAACTATTTCTATGGTTCGTAGTGCTCGGCCGTCGCTCTCTTGCCTACTAAGAACTAAATCCTAATCCTGTGTAGTTTGTGCATGTCGTTACTTAAAACAATTTCAGCACTCTTAAATAAAAGTTAGCAACAAGAAAAATATGTTAAATATTTGGCCCATGGTTTCTGCTCGCACAATTGCTATCCCCTATGCCCTCGGGCATGCTTGGTGCTGGCCGTTGGCTGTGGGGTTGTGCCTGCTGTGGTTGTGGCACGGGAACTGCTCATCAAAGTCATGTCATTGCTCACACTATCCATGAGCAGGTCCACCACGGTCATGTTGCTGCCACCATCGCTGCCATCGCCCTTGTCCGTGGGTATGCTGATTTGGAACTGCAGCAGCACCACCAGATACGTGACCATTGTGGTCAGCAGACCCTTGAACAGACTCCGATTCACATCGAAGAACCCACCGCAGTTGATGGTCGAGGGATTCATTTCGGTGGCGCGTAGGAACATATTGATCTCCGTCTGGGCATCCGAATTCATCCAATTGAGTTCCACCATTAAAAGTTTCTTCTGGAAATTGGTGCGCACATTCACCGAGGCATAGTGCGCCTCATCGCAGATGTAGAAGAGCAAACCAATGTTCCACAGAGCCGTGATGGTCAGTCCAATATCCTTGATGCCAAAACCCTCCGAGAGCTGCGACATCAGGCCATAGATCGATAGAGTAATGATGAAGAAAAGATACAAACTCATAAAGACAAAAGTGTAGCACGTGGCATTGCCCGTGTCCCGAGTGAGTTTGCTCAGACGCAGCCAGAGGACGCGATAGTCAGCGACCATGGCAGCGGGTCCAATGTGCTTGAGCGCCTTCTGGAAACGCTCCGCCAGCAGATGGGCCGTGATGCTCATGGCCTCGCAAATGAGGAACCACCAGGCGCCCAGCATGGCCGTCAGATTGTCCAGAATGCAGTAGGGCACCACCTGGTTGATGTTCAAGTCGGACATGGTTATGTGGGTGATGACCACCGAGAGCACTGAGAGAATGGGCAGCACAATGGCAATGTACAGCGCCTTCTGGCGCAGACGCAGCGGCAGGCTGTGCCCCGAGATCTGATAGTAGAGCACCTCAAAGTCATCCCAGTCATTGAAGAGATTGGCAATCTTCCGCGCCTCCCACCACAGTATGGGTATAATCATAATGGGCAGAATGTTGACCAGAAACAGATACGCAATCACCGCCTCCTCGAAGGGTCCGCTCAGGGAGCGCACAATGTGAATGCGATTGTTGGCCACATAACCAACATAGCACTGGGGTGGGGGAGAGGGAAATCTATTAGCCATTGAATCATAGAATAGTTTGGGCACCTCACCGCCAGCAGCATGAAGAAAACCACCGAGTAAACAAACGATGCCGAACTCATTTCGAACTTGGCACGGGCCGGACCACGTCGCACAATGGGCAGGACACCAATAACGCGCAGAAACCAATTCACAGGCGCAATGTTTCTATAGAAAACGCTCTAAAAGGAACGAAAGCACTTTCTTTAATCAACCCACTCAAGTCAAAGATGTGCACTCACTGGCGTAAATTCGGGATTATTGGAGCCCGTGCTGTCGGAGCTCTTTTTCCTTTCGCTGGGTGGCGGCTGGTAGTCGGCATCCAGACGCTCTGCCAGCCCAATGGAGTACTTGCGTACACCGTAGAGATATGCCTGAGCATTGCCACTGTTGATGGGCTTGGCATTGTGGAATACCGCATCCTTTTTACGTCTGTAATAGTTGGCCATCTTTGAGAAACTGTGTGGAATTTTCTTCTGTCCATGGCCTTTTAGAACCAGACATTGGCATTAACAATGCATTGAT
This sequence comes from Drosophila guanche, assembly GCF_900245975.1. Lineage (NCBI taxonomy): Eukaryota > Metazoa > Arthropoda > Insecta > Diptera > Drosophilidae > Drosophila > Drosophila guanche. The sequence goes on along the minus strand of NW_022995751.1, from coordinate 1,600,460 downwards.
GCACGCCCCGTATCGACCACGCCTTGTTTACATGGTTGCTAGAGTTTTAGTTTCCTGTTGATTTGCATTGTTTGTCTTTTGAATGCATTAACCTTAGCCTGATGTCCCAATTTCGGATTTGTGTCAATGGCGCGCGTGCACACCGCACACTTTCCAACACTCCGTCTCGCATCGCTACAACACTCACGATAGCGATAGCGATAGGTTACACTGTGACCGTTTAGGCGCAGGGGAGAATTTCCCTGACCGTGAAATATAAGGTCGTAAGGCATGCAACGCAATAAAAAGAGGTATTTATAAATAGGCAAATTGTTTCTTCAATCGGATTAAATTATTGTATCAGAGTTAAAAGTCTTTGCAAGCAAGTAATTCCAAATAGAACATCAACATCGAGGAATATGATTTAAGGCCACGGTATATTACGGTATATTTTGAAAATGCAAGGGATATTATTGAGGGTTGTGCGGTATATTTTCTAGATAGTTCCGCAGTCACACTGCTGAAGCGATTAAATACCAAAAAAAAAAATAATAAAATAAAAGCTAAAAAGCATTTTAACGAAAAATTAACGTGAACAAAGCTATCAAAATGGTTGACTACAGTAAATGGAAGAACATTGAGGTGAGTGAGAGCTATAATTGCCAATGGAAGCATGTTTACGAGCCGGCGTCTGTTCCGCGTGCACCTTGCAGATTTCTGATGATGAAGACGACACACACCCGAACATTGATACCCCGTCGCTGTTCCGCTGGCGGCACCAGGCGCGTGTGGAGCGCATGGAGGAAATGGACAAGGAGAAGGAGGAGATGAAAAAGAAACGACAAAGCATACAGGCGCGCCTGCTGGACGTCAAGGAGCGCATTGGCAAAAAAGATGGCGATGAAGCCGCCCTCAAGGTGAGTCACTGCCCCCAGAGCCCATAAAACCCGACTTATCTTTGTGTAATCCTGTGCAGAAAGAGCTGGAGAAGATCGAGAACGAGGGCAAGGAACTGGATCGCATCGAGAACGATATTCTGAAGAAGGAGAAGAAAACGCCATGGAACGTGGACACAATCAGCAAGCCCGGCTTCGAGAAGACCGTCATCAATAAGAAGGCCGGTCGCAAGCCCGACGAGAACCTGTCGGAGGAGGAGCGCGAGCAGCGCATGAAACAGTTCGTCAAGGAGAACGAGAAGCTCTGCAAACAGTACGGAATGCTGCGCAAGTACGACGACTCCAAGCGCTTCCTCCAAGAGCATTTGCAGTTGGTGTGCGATGAGACGGCCAACTATCTGGTGATTTGGTCCATCAACCTGGAGATGGAGGAGAAGCACGAGCTGATGGCGCACGTGGCACATCAGTGCATATGCATGCAGTACATCCTCGAGCTGGCCAAGCAGCTGGATGTCGATCCACGCGCCTGTGTTAGTTCGTTCTTCTCAAAGATTCAGTCCTGTCTGCCCGAGTACCGGCAACAGTTTGAGAGCGAGATCAAGGGCTTCAAGGAGCGCATTCAAAAGCGAGCACAGGAAAAAATTGCGGAAGCCGTGGCACAGGCAGAGGAGGAGGACCGCCAAGAGCGCATGGGCCCTGGGGGCTTGGACCCAGCCGATGTCTTTGAATCCCTGCCTGATGTAAGCTGGACTTTAGTGTTTGCCTCTTGCATTTGTTAATCTTTCGCTTTGCAGGAGCTGAAGGCCTGCTTTGAGTCGCGTGACGTGGAGCTGCTGCAAAAGACAATTTCCGCCATGCCCGTGGATGTGGCCAAGCATCATATGAAGCGTTGCGTGGACTCCGGCCTGTGGGTGCCAAATGCTGCCGATATGCCGCAAGGAGCCGACGAGGAGGAGGAAGCTGATGCAGCTGCTGCTGGAACTGCTAGCGGTGCGGAAAAAACCGACGATGCCAAGTCGGAAAGTGCCAAGGAGGAGCCCATCTACACTGGCGTCAGCACTGAGGATGTTGACTGATTGCCTGTGGCAAGACGCAGTTGCATGTTCCATCTTCACTATAAGTCTAATCTTAACGTCCTGTCCTAACCTTATCCCTCGCGCACACACACGCATATGGAATACCCAAATTCATTCATCCAAAGCCTTTCCACGTTGAGTTTTTGTATATAATTTGAATAAAGTCAGCTAAATTCTCAGTAAGCCTTGAGCCGTCAGTCTCCCTGTAAATCCCTCAATCCAAACCCAAATTCAGTTGCAAAATGAATCGTCCAGAGCTGGACTACTATGCGGTGCTCGATGTGCCGCGCAGTGCCACCAAGCAGCAGATTACGCTCGCCTATCGTCGCCTCGCCATACGGCTGTGTCCGCACAGGGACAAGAAGGATGCGCAGGACTTTGTGCCGCTCGCCCAGGAGGGACGACTGACGCATATGTCGCCCATGGCAGAGACCAAGCAGTGGGCCTACGTCAACATGGCCTTTGATGTGCTGGGCAACGATTTGTATCGCGCCATCTACGATCGCTACGGCGAGGCGGGCCTCTTCGAAGGCGTGATGCTGCCCAATGGCTACTTTCCGCCGTATCAATATCACGGAAATCACCTGAAGGTCTACGAAAGCGTCTTTGGCAGCTACTCACCGTACGCGAATGTCATCGATGCCATCACCAATCCACCCAGTCTGTATACTAGCAAGTATCTGGGCGTTGGCGTGCGCAGCAAGGATGCGGACACGGAGAAGATTATTCAGCTCTCTCTGGAGGAGGTGCGCTCGGGCTGTGTGAAGCTGATGCACGTGTGGCGCCAGGAGATTGTCGACGCCAAGGAGTCGCGGCTGGAGAAGCGCAAGCACACGCTCAAGCTGACCATCGCGCCGGGCACCACGGCTGGCACGCGCTTCTGCTTCAAGGAGGAGGGCGATCGCTATCCCGCCACCATTCCCGGCGACATTATCTTCATAGCCGCCGACAAGCCGCACCCAGACTTTGAGCGCCGCAACCACCACGATCTTGTCTATCGCTATGACATTGACTTAAGCCAGGCGCTGACTGGCTTTATTTTCTTCATCTCTACGCTGGACAAGCGCCAGCTGAAGATTGTCATCACGGATGTCGTCCAGCCGGACTATCGCAAGGTGATCCCACTGGAGGGTCTGCCCAAGTGCCGTAATCTGGATGCAGTGACTGCCATCAAAGAAGCCAACAAGGAAGTTGACCAATTCGGAGATCTCATAATTGAGTTTAATTGTGAGTCTAGAATTCCCGCCAAAAAGTAATATTCTTTCATTTTTCTATAATTGCAGATATTTTCCCCACTTATTTGACGCCCACAATGAAGAGCATGACGCGCGAGTTCTTCCGTGAGTTCCACAAGTTGGAAATGGAGCTACAGGAGGAGGAAGCGAGGAACATGCAGTAGGAAGATTGATTGCCCTGCCCATGCCCTGTGCAAAAATGCAGAAATTTCCAGAAGTTTTCAAGTAAAATTTTGAGTTCAAAGACCCCCACACAATATAGTGCTATGCAGGCGTTGCAAATTAAACAATCTTTATTGTTATTAACAAATTCTAGATTATTCGACGGCAAATTGTGTGGCCAATTGCTTTATATGAGAAGTACAGCCAAGCTGGCTGAGATTACGTATGGATAAGTGGGTTTCTGCTTTGTCCGTCTAACCTCGTTTTGCCATTTAGTAGCTAGTTAGTTAGTCATCTTTGTTATTCTTAAATCTAAAATTTCATAACAAATGGCAGCTGAGCGCCAGGGCTGCGGAAAGGTAAACAGTTTATTGGAATCAGTTCATTGAACTACAGTGTCACGAAATTAATCAGCGCACAATGCAAATTTTATTTGCAATTTTTTTTCTTAAAATTAATATTTAAAAATTTAAAAAAATAAGCACATATAAACTAAAGACATAAAGTATCGTAGTAGCTGAAAATGTAGTTTTAAACGCAAATAATCAGAGAACCAGTTCATGGGCCTACACCAGTTCCGTTCATGAGCGACCAATTCAGGTGCAAACGAACAGCACAAAACATAATAAATAGGGCTGCAAAACCACCGATGGTCGTTCCCTCTAGACTTGCATTTTGTGGGATAATTAAAAATCAATTGCAAAAGCAGCGCATAACAAGGCCCATTTAAGCAGAGTGAAATTAATACGAGAACGACGTGGATACACACATTGAGAAGCGAACAGAGACGCACCGTGTGAGGTTTGGGAGCTGCTCCACTTACAATTCGATTGTCGTGCTACGCTACGGACAAAGTGTGCCAACAGCACACGCCCCCCACCTCCATCCGCGAATCGAGACAAAACGGAAGTAGAATACGCTCCAGTGGCTGCAGCAGGCCGCGCCCAAAAGTGGAACAGCGACGACGATGCATCTGAGTGCGGACATTTCCAGCGCCTTGCAGCAAATCGAGGCCGTCAAAAAGGGAATCGACGAGAGCGATGATCCCAAGCTGCAAATGCAAACGGCGGAGAGCCTCACCACCATTCTGGGCATCCTGCAGGACCCTGTCTTCCGCACCATTGTTCATGTGCAGGACTCCCTCTCCGAGCTGAACGCCCAGCTGGGCCAGCACCCGTCCATGCTGCCCAATGACTTCGACATCGATGTGGCTGGCAATCTCGTCCTGAGCCTGAACGGCGGCGAGGTGATGTACGACTTTGACGACCAACAATCCATATCGGCCACCAGATCGCCCAACTCCCACTCGGCGCCCGGCAGCCCGGACAAGTCCACGGGCGAGGAGCAGCGTCCCCAGAGCCAGAACTCCAAGACGGCGACTGGCGCGGATCTGTACGCCACGGACTATGCCCAGATTCAGGCCATTGAGTTGGTCAACGACGGCACGGGCCTGGGCTTTGGCATCATTGGAGCGCGGAGCTCGGGCGTGATTGTCAAGACAATACTGCCGGGCGGCGTGGCGGATAGGGACGGACGCCTGCGCTCTGGCGATCATATCCTTCAAATTGGAGATGTGAACCTGCATGAGATGGTCTCGGAGCAGGTGGCTGCCGTGCTGCGTCAGTCGGGGACGCATGTCCGTCTCGTGGTGGCTCGTCCCATCGAGCAAAATGTGCCAACACCTCAGTATGCCTTAGAGCCGGGCTGTGCGGTCGTACCGACGCGTGTTCTCGTCGATCCTGCCGAGCTGGAGCGTTACCTTATCTCGACCGGATATCCGGAGATCTTTGGTGAGAGCTCCACAGCCTCCACGCCGCAAACAACGACGGAGGACGATCGCTTTGTGTACCGCGGCGAGACGTCAATGCTCATCGATCCCACCATCGAGCTGGAGGAGCTGCTGGCGCTGCCCGAAACGGAAAAGTTGCAGGTGGAACTGAAGAAGGATGCCAACGGCCTGGGCATCACCATTGCCGGCTACGTGTGCGAGAAGGAGGAGCTGTCGGGCATCTTTGTGAAGAGTGTCTCGCCGGGCTCAGCGGCTGATCTGAGTGGACGCATTCGCGTCAACGATCGCATCATCGAGGTGGACGGGCAGTCGCTGCAGGGCTACTCCAACCATCAGGCCGTGGAGCTGCTGAAGAAGTCTGGCCAAGTGGTGAATCTCCGATTGGAGCGGTATCTGCGCGGTCCCAAGTACGAGCAACTGCAACAGGCCATCGCTGCCAACGATCAACTGCCATCCAGTGCCCCAGGCACACCCTCTCGAGCGCCACTGCCCACACCAGCGGTGGCTGCCACCACATCCTCCACTTCGGCCAACACCACGCCCTCCCGCAGCCTGACCAGAGAGCTGGAAGATGAGGCACTGCCAGCGCCGGAGGCTTTTATGACCACGCCACCCTCGACGACGACAATGACTACGACCACGCTGAGCACTTTCGGTGCGGGCAAGCAGCTGGTGGCTGTCAGGGACTCCCTGGATGGCTCCACAAAGATTATACCCACCGATGTGGTGCCTTTAGCTGACAAAATTGAGGTTGGTCTTCCCAAAAATCCCCCGAAGATCTTCTTTACAACCGATTTCCTTTCTCCTGCAGGCGCCGGTGCATGCCAAGAATGGTGCCGTCATCACCCGTCACAAGTACTACACGGATCCGGAGCTCACCGACGAAGCGGAAACGGAAATCATTCGCAAGTGGCAAAAGATTGTTGGAGCCGATGTGGAGGTGATTGTGGCACAAATCAAAAAGTTTGCCGTCGGCGGTCTGGGCATCTCGCTGGAAGGCACCGTCGATGTGGAGGGTGGCAGGGAGGTGCGACCCCATCACTACATACGCTCCATACTGCCCGATGGCCCGGTGGGCGTCAATGCGGTGCTGCGCTCCGGCGATGAGCTGCTGGAGGTCAATGGCGAGCGTTTGCTGGGCATGAATCACCTGGAGGTGGTGGCCATACTGAAGGAGCTGCCGCTGGACGTCCGCATGGTGTGCGGCAGGAATAAGAACACCTCTCTGCTGCCCTTCTCCGATGACACACTGAAGAAGCTGAGCAATAACTTTGAGAATCTTTTGCCTGCCACCGATCGACTGGTGAAGGCCAAGTCCGACGGCAGCTTGGCCACCGCTGGCTCTGTGGCCGACGCTGATTCCGTGGCCGCTGCCGCGAACTCGTTTAACAAGCTGAAATCGCGCTCCCTGGAGCCACTCACGGGGCTGGCCATGTGGTCATCCCAACCGCAAATCATCGAACTTGTCAAAGGGGACCGCGGCCTGGGGTTCTCCATACTGGACTACCAGGATCCGCTCGATCCCAATGACACACTGATTGTCATCCGTTCGCTGGTGCCGGGAGGCGTGGCCCAGCTGGATGGACGTCTCATTCCAGGCGATCGTCTGCTTTTTGTCAATTCCATAAACCTCGAGAACGCCTCACTGGACCAGGCCGTGCAGGCCCTGAAGGGAGCCTCCAAGGGCGTCGTGCGCATCGGTGTGGCCAAACCACTGCCCATGACGGACAACTCGCTGAAGGCGTGCAGCAATGCGAGCACCACCAGCGAGGAGACACTCGAAGCGCAAATGTCACCGCCACCGCAACCGCCAGCACTGCCCACAGTGGCCCCACCAGCGATGCCAGCAGCAACGGCTGCCAAGGGCGTGGAGCCCGACCTAATACCCGACTGGCGCAACTGAGGCGGCGTCGCGGAAGGAGGAGCTACTGCAAATCGATCAAAGACAAGAAAGACAAAGACAAAGGCCCATTTTTGGGTGTTTTAAAATGAATCCCAAAAAATAAGTCTTGCAGGTTATGCGCCGAATATTGTTATTTACCGAAATCAAAATGTTATACATATTATTATATATTAGCACCAAATTGTGTTGACCAGATGCGCCGCCCAGATCTGGTGGCGACATCGTCCACCCCCTTCCCAACCTGCCACAAACAAGCATTCCACAAACTTGCAATATTTTCCCCACTAGTATTAGCGAAATGAAATTTTAACAGAGGTATTTCAACGTGTGTAATGTATGTACTTAATGCTAACAAAAATTAAATAATTGTACCTTCCCCACATGCGCTGAGTATCATCAATCAATCGGGATCCCTTGGAGGTCCTATGGCACCCGGTTCAGCTGCCGCTCAATCTTCAGGTAGGTTCTGCGCGACAACACACGATCCCTGGCATAGCCAATGAGGTAGCTGAGCACGCCCAGCACGAAGCAAGCGGACTCAAACTTGATGAAATTGCGCTGCTCGATGAGGGCCACGCGATCGCAGCTTTTGGTCACAATTTCGCCGCTCTTGCAGCGCAGCACCTCCTTGTAGTGGGTGTGTATGCAAACGCCCAGACTCTTGCTGACTATGTCGAACTCCGAGCAGGGATGGCACTCCTGCAGCACGATGTAGGGCTCGTGGCGCCAGCAGGTCGAGTTGTTTTCGATGAGGAACTGCTGCTCTCGCCTGCGCGGTCCTTCGGCTGCATAGCGGGATTCAATGATGAGCACCAGTATGGTAACGAGTGTGAGGGCGCCCAGGCCCAGTACCATGTGGTATCTCTGGCAGTTTTCGAGCATTTTCGTTATTGTTATTAAAGTTATTGTATGACAAATTGTTTATTTGCAAAAGAGTGCTGTACATGTCAAACGCTCAACTCTAGCCATTTTACAACACTTTTCACGAGAGTTTGACGTTTCTTGCCCATCCCTAATCACGATGTTTACGAACGAGTGCAAACGAAGGAAGGGACAGAGAGACCAAAACAATTACGGAAGATAACCACAAAAAGAACGTGGAAAATTTATGAAATTCTGTGAAAATCGCGTGTGGCGCATTTCAGAAAATGGTGCTGCGCTCCGGCATTATAATTCCGTTTCAGTTTCGCGACACAAAGAAGCTGCTCATGATTGGCGTGCCCGAGGAGAATCGAAATCTTAACATATGGGACCTGAAGAACGTTGGTAAGCACAAGTACACATATTTTTGGATGGTCGCTGGATGGGGCGTCCACGGCCGCCAGGTCAGGTCGTAAGACGACTTTAATTGCCCACCCTCCCGTGCCTGTGCTGTGTGTGTATAGCAGAGTGGCGCGGCGTGGCCGGCCCCTCCGGAAATGATTGTATGAAATAATATTTGTTGCATTTTTGCAGTGCGTGCCGCCTTTGGGATATACAATTTCGAGTTTCGCAACAAGAAAATTGGCTTTAACATACCCGACGAGCTGTTGCTGCACTATCTGGCCCAAAGGCACGACCTTACCAATTTCGTTATAGAAATCAGTCAAGGTAAATAGCAAATCCAATAGCAGCTAAGTCGCGTTTCAATTAGCGTTTAAGCGAGCTCGACTCGGAGTCAAGAAACCCCCCAAAACCATATGTATATCCATATAGATCAGATCTGTTGTGTGTGTATTTAACTTGTACATATAGACGCGGCAGCCGGTAAACGTGCTTTTTGCTTGTAAGTCTATCTGGAAATTTGCCATTTGTAATAAAACCAAAATTGTACAAATGCTTCCCTTTGCAGCCCTCGACGATGGCCATGCCAAGGAGATGCTTTCCTACGAGCCCTCCTGCTCGATGGCTGTCCTCAAGCAGCAACAACAGCAGCAGCAGCAGCATCATCCGCTGCAGCATCATGTGCCATTGCCGCAGCGTTCGAGTGAGAGTGCCTCGCACCACACGCACGACTATGTGCCCACCTCGCAGCCCAATTCACCGGCACTGGGCGTGTGCCATGAGCCAGTGGACTCGCCACTTGAGCAGCAGGCCAACACCTCCAGCTCAGACCATGCGGACAGCTCGCAGAAGCTGCGCCTCACGCAAACCTATGCGGAGCGCACGCCCGAGTCGCTGACACAGTCTATCGATCCCATGGACATTATACCCAAAGCGGAGTCAGAGTCAGAGGTGGAGCGGATAGCAAGGGCTTCGCGGTTTCTGGCGCGGCAAGAGCAGCAGCATCATCAGCACCAGCAGCAGCAGCAACACCAGCAGCAGCAGGCAGTCGCACTGCAGCACGCGTTGCCCGCACAGCAAATCTTTCCGAACTACACGCACAGCTTGCCGCCAATGAGTGCACCAAATCCCACACAGCAGTCGCCCTACACGCCCGGGCTGATGAGTCGGTTTAGAAGTGAGCGAAGCAGCTGCCATTTAGAACCTCAAACAATGCCTAATCTTCCTTCATTCTCTTTATAGAACGCGGCGAACGCATGTCCAAGGATCAGAAGGAGCTTTATGTGAAATTCTTCGAGGATAATCCCTGCATGCTGTCGAATCATCGGCGGCATGATGGCCTCACCGAACCGCTGTGGGCGAAACTGGCGCACATGTTGAACAGCGTGCCGCAGGGCGCTGTGAAGAATGTGGAGGACTGGAAGCAGACCTTTGATGCCTGGCGGTATCGCATCTTTATGTACACGCGCTACAACTCCAAGCTGAGCATGTCGGAGACGAGTGATCCGAAGAACTTTAAGCCGCTCACTGCCACCGATCAGAAGGCGTACGCCATGTGGACAAGTCACAAGCACATAGCGCCGCAAGACTATGAGAAAATGGATCTGTTTGTGCCCCTGGACGAGGCCACGACGGCCACCAACAGCTACGACTATTGATTGATGGGATCCATGTGCAATATTACGAACGATCTGTTGATGTGTACTTTAACTAATGCTAAGCGCAAAATACAATATGTTTAAGCTAAAACCTGACAGCCTCATTGTCTATAATAGTTCTAAGAATCACTGTGAATCGACTGCTTTAATGACATTTCCTTCCTCTTGCAGTGTACGATGTGGCTCTGGATAACTACGTCTTGAATCGGCAGTGCCGTTGCGCGGAGCAGAAACTCCTGAACGACTCACCCACACCCGAGGAGCCCACGAACCTGTGTCAGCCCAGCAGCGTGTTGGAGACGACACCCACACCCATTTTGGCCATGCCAGCCTGCGAGGAGGATGAGCACGAGGAGAGCATGAAGTATCGCATCGATAAGACCAGCAGCAGCGGCGCGGCCTCGGCGGAATTGGGCATGCCCGCGTATGAGGCCTGCAGCCCGAAGATGGACTACGATACTCAGGATGAGCTGCCGGATTCGCCGCATTCACAGCAGCTGCCACCACCGCCATTGCCTTTGCCAGCATCCTTGCCGTTGCCACCGCCACCAACCTCCCACCATCATCAGTTGCAGCAGCAGCAACAGCAGCACGAGGAAGAGCAGCAGCAGCTGCTTCAGGAGCGCATACAGCACGAGTTTATGATACAGCAGCAGCAGCAACATCAGCACTTGCAGCAGCAGCAGCAACAACATTTGGCACTGCTACAGCAGCAGCAGCAGCAGCAGCAGGAGGAGCAGCAGCAGCAACAGGCAGCAGTCGCTGCAGGGCACCCATTGCCCGGCCAACAGCAAGTCTTTAGCATGGCGGCCATGGGCACAACCACCACGAATAACATTCGACGTAAGTGGAAGATCTATAACCAAGTTTCGCTCCCTCTCTAATGGTTTTCCTTTCCTCAGAACGCAAGGAACGCATGTCTAAGCGACAGAAGGAACTCTACGTGCACTTTCTGCAGCAGCATCAATTCATCAACGATCATCGACGCAACGATCCCGTGCTGGATCCGTACTGGCTGAAGCTGGCCAATCTGTTGAATGCGGTGCCACAGGGCGCCGTCAAGCATGTGACCGAATGGAAGCAAACCTTTGACAACTGGCGCTATCGGATCTTTCTGTACGCGCGCTACAACTCCAAGCTGCAGGACGAGGAGGCGCAGAATCCGCGCAACTTTAAGCCACTGACACGCACCGACAAGCAGGCCTACATCATGTGGATACGCAACCCAGATACGGCGCCACCCGATCTAGACAAAATGCGTAATGTCTTCTGCAATTTGGAGGAGACCACAGCGCAGCAGGACTAGCGAACAACGTCTCCAACAATTGCCATTATCGTAGTCTATAAATATTGAAAATGTTCTTCTTTTTTTCTTCGTCTTTCCTGGTTTCAATCGTCGTTAACTGTGTGTATAAGTATATCTTTCCGTTCTTTCCTGTGTCTGGGAATGCATTTTCCTTTAATTTTGTCATTGTTATGCCTTATATGAATATTAAAAGTGTGTGTTTTCTGAATGAAGCTCTAAATATAGTCGAAACATCAGCGCAAATATTCCGGCGAGTATTTTTAGCATCAGCTGGGATCAGCATCAGTTCATTTGCCTGATGTTTTGCATATGGTACGAGTATGTGGCCACAATGAATTGAATCTTAATGCTGAACAGGCTATGAAATTATTAAATTAAAATTGATTGTTATTCGCGGATTTATTCAACTCAAAAAGAACAGAGACACATGGAGTAGGGCTTAGGCTTACATCATGCGCTGGTAAGGATATCGAATCTGATAAGTTGTCCCCGCAACGATCGCTGCTTGGCCTTGATGGATTGACTTATGTTTGCTCTGGGGCCAAACTCCTTTCAGAACCAGCTTCATTTCGCATTGTGCTACCACTCCACTCCACCACATCTCTGTGAGTTTCTCTGTGTCTCTGCATCTGGTCTAGAGTCTAGACACCCACTCGTGCTCGTATCGCATGTGTTGATTAATTTGTTGCCAGCGGCTGTACAGCATCCATCCAATATGTGTATGTGTGGCTTGTACTTGTCGCTAATCCCTCGACCATTAATTGTACGTTCAATCATATCCGATACGCTTCATGCAGCGACAGCCGGTTGACGGCATTTAAGGGGGGATCAATACCAAGTTTCATTGGCAAAATCCCGATAAGAATTGCTTCTTTTGCAAGTCTGCAAATTCGTTCCACTGTTTGTTGAACCTGAAATTGATTCTGTGACTGTGACTGTGGGATCTGAACCTGAAATATTGTCCGTCTTTCTGTCTGTCTGTTGGAACCTGTACTTTGTAGCTGTGTCTGAAAAGGGAGCCCACCAATCGATTAACATATTGTTAATTAAAAGAAATTACTTTGGGTTTGGCTCTGCCTTTGGCTCGAGCTGTGACTCTGTGGGCTTTTGACTTGTGCCGTCGATTATATTTTATTCTTCCGATTAGATTGCAATTTATCATAAATTATTGCACTTAGTTGTGTGCAAATGCAGTTGAAAATCTCGTTATAATAATAACTGAAGTGAAATTGAATTGAAATGAAATGCATGGGCTACATAAAGAACTAATTTAAACGAGCGTATCAGCTTTGGAGATATTGCAAATGACTCGTAAACGTACTCCGCTCCGCGGTACTCCTGCTCCATTATCTGTGGGCAACCTCATTCCTCATAAAGATAAATGCAAACCGAAGTCATTGCTGGTGCCTGGGCTATTGGCTGGGGGTTGTTAGCTGTGACTTTTTGCAGCTGTTCGCTTGGTTTGTTCTGACTGTTGACTGTTCTCTGGCACAACACTGTTGCAGTCAGTCAGCCGTTCAATATCAATATTTCAGTGTGTGGAATTTGCATTTTCGTAGGCCGTCAAAGGCGACACACCACACACTGTGTGGTAGGTGGCTTTCATTGAATATTTGTATGAGTTATGACAGGTGGGGGAAAACAATGCGAATCTTGCTAGCTGTCATACGACCGTTCAGTTCGTGTTTAATTCAATGCCGCTGCAACTCTGTCAGCGTAACGGTAACCGCATATAGGGTACAGGGTTGCCGAGTTCATACAATTTAGAACCTGAAACCAGAATAAATGAGAAACAATCTACAGAACTGGGTGGAGTTTGATGTAAATAAAGATATGACTAGTAACTCCCAACCCAGTTTCAATCGAATCCAAGCCAGACTTTGCTTAGCCAGACTAATATCTAACCGTAAAATTACCATATATCAACCGCTCACTTTCAATACCAATTTATCATAATTATCAAATCCGATTAAGCTGCGTCCGCTGGCCGAAAAAAATTCTCCCACACTCTCACCCAAAGAAAAACTAAAGACCAGCAGCAAATCACAGTTTAGCCCAAAAATACAGTTAAAACAGACTGAAAACTTCACCGAGATCAATCATAAAGACATCGAAAAATGCTGTAAAAACGATAAAAACACCATAAAAGCGATAATAATCTTTTTGTAAGACCTGTTTTGCCCAGCAATGATCGGGACAGAGTCAGACCCCAACCCATGCCACTCCATACCAGACCAAAGGCAACTTGTCAAACCCAAGTGATCTTAACAGACATTTCTGTTGATTTACCATTCGAGAACTAAAGATACAACACATAATGGCAAAAACTTGTGTATGCTAATCAATGCTCCAGTTGATTGATATGCCATTTTAATTACGTTTACAATTTAATTGACCTGAACTATCGCGCCTGACCAAAAAGGAATCACTTAAATCAAATGTTGTTGTTACTTCATGAGGAAACAAACCTCGCCTCTGCCTGCACTTGCATTAAAATCAATCTGAACTCATAACATAAAATGAAATAAATGCAAAATACGCACACACGAAATTATTTTGCATTAACATTAGGCAGTCTCGATAATGAGTTTGGTGTTGGACATACTCGTACTCGGACAGCATTAACTTGGAACCTCATTAACTTGTCCAAGCAATAAAATCAGTTGTATCGGTTGACATCCAATCAAATTGATGGGGACAACCACTCCACATCACTCCACACACCACTCGATCGATCTATCCATGTTCACGCGGGAGTGTGGAGTGTGGAGTGTAGTTTCTCAGTGTGTGTGGTGCCAGCAGGCTGTAGGCTGTAGGCTGCTTTGAAATGTGTAATGAAAGAAATTAAAATACTTCAGCCTTCAGCTCATGCGTACAGACCTGACTATATCCGATTTCAATGTCGCTCACGTAATCGCTCTCTGTAATGTGAGTCAAGTGCGCTTGGAGTACACAGCCTAGAGCCTGTCCCTGTGTGAGCGTTATCACTGAGCGACTTGTCAAAAGAGGTCAGGGATGCCCGATGCCCACCCACCCCTATACCATAACCAAAGATAAACAAAGAGAGTTAAGAGGGTTTTCCCGTATTGGAGGGTGGTCTTACCCTATCTATTTAATATTTATTGATTGATTTTTACCATTTATTTTTCCAATTTTAAAATATGTTTAGCCTCGCCAGTCCAGTTTTTTCAAATTAGTCAACAGTTTTTTTTATTGTGTGATAAAATATGTATTTATATACGCACTTTTCTCATTGAACCATATTTATGTTATGATTAAAATGTTTATTTATTTAGCTTTTGTTTTTAACAGGGGAATCCTGCTGTGACGCCTCATAAATACCTATACAATTATCATTTTATTCAATGTACATATTTACTTATAATCGTTACTCATCTAATTGCATTTATATGGTTTAAACATCAAAACAAAAATCAATTAAAATATTTGTACAACATTTAGCTACAGTCCAGCAGCATGTTGCGCAGAAGCAGCAGCAGCAGCCGGAAGCGGCCCTAGCAACCATGTTGCTGGGGGAAAACGAGCTCTCTGGCAACAATTTCGTGTAAGGCGAAACAACAAACCCAGCCGAAGAAACCCCCCCAACCCAACGGCTTGGGGTCGAGCAGCGCTGCGCTGCCGCTCGGGCTGGCTGGCGGTTCGGGCCTGTTGTTCGTTGTTGGGGTTCGGCTTGGGGCTTGGAGTTCGCGAAACCAGCTGATGACCAGATGGATCGAGCCGCCCGACCAAAATGAAAAACCGGGAGACGGAGACTTTGTGCTGATGCTACCACATTCGCTGCTTTCAGTGCGGCCCGGGTCTTCCAACTGTTTTGTCACGCCTTAGCGCAAACTCCGGTTCAACTTGCAACAGCAGCAACATCAGAAGCTAACCCATTGCAGGAGATACTACGCCCATCTGTAACCAGCAGCAAAGTATGTGCCGCCGTGTCAATGGATGATGCAAAAGCCTCGAAACAAAACAAAACAAAGCTCCCGTGTTAATCATTCGCAGTTGCGAGAATTTCGTGAAGTGCTAAAAAACATATACGACTCTCGGAAAACCAATAAAAATAAGGAGTACGAAACAAGAAAACAAAAGACTTGGGCAACAAACTTGCGTGCAGCAATGCAGACAATTTATAGCCTGGAGGCTCCCTCGCTCGCCTCCCAAAATCCAACTCAAAGTTGGACTACGCTTTCGAGTGTGGCTGAGGCTGTGACTGCTGCAGCCGTTGCAGGCGTGTTAAATTTATGCAAATAAATAAATCAATTCCACAAAAGATAAATACAATTTGAAGGCGGTTTTCCAGCCATTTTTTGGCACGCACTGCCACAGCAACAAAAACATTTGTCAAAAAAATAACTGCAACCCCAAAACTAAACGAATCTGAAGGCAAAAATCTGTTTTCTAGAAACGCCATAAATTAAACAATTCGCCCATGAATCTTTCGTCTGGCCAACAATTATTTCACTGCACAGAGGAAGGAAAGGGAAGGGAAAACCTGACTAACAGAATTTTGTTGAATGTTCATTGCCTTTTTAAATGCAACAAAAACATTGAAATGAGTGAAATAAGAGGCCATAATGCATGCCGACCATACGTATAATAGGAGTGTGGCATTTTATATGTACTTTGTTTCATCTACAAATAGTTTTTTCTTCGCCTTTTAAGTGCCGGAAATATTTTCTTAGATAATTGTGGGTACTTGAAGTTGGGTGTTGCCCACCCATGACTATGAATATGATTATGAACATGACTATGAAAAGCATGCGAGAGTTCAGAGTGTGGTTATAAAAACCTTGTTAATTTGCACAAATTGGTTTCGCGTTTTGCTGAGACTTATACTATGGCCACACGACGTAATAAATTGAATACCGTGCCGCATCCTCAACTAGTTTGTCTGCACTATAAACATTTAATTAAATTTATGCACATATATTTCAAGAGCCTAAGAGCCACACTTAAGGTTACGAGTACACAGCCAGAACAGGTTTGCGACAGATTCTGGGCTGCGATTAGTGCGTGACCTCCAGTAGTCCAAAGTTTTGGCTGCGTACCTTTAGTAACTCCAGTAACTCAGAGGCATAAATACATTCTCACTTCGATATAGTCACGTTCCATGTGTTAACCGTGACTTGGGCTCGCGTTATCGTTGGCGTTGTCTGCGTTTTGCGTTTTGCGTTCTGCGTCTGGGCCGGGCCGGGCCGGGCCGTGCGTCTGGCTCGTAAACCACATACTAGCACGCCTTCTTCTTTCAAGAGACTTTGTCTCAGGGATATTTACGATGCCAAAACGAAAGAGTTAGCCGCAGCACTTAAAATGCGTGGCATGTGGCTCACATTTGGCTACATTTTGCGACATGGCAGTGGCGACCAAACAACAAAAAACAAAAAACCGACCGCAAGACCCCAAAGGCAATTGAAAATTACTCGTACCTTCAATTTTCAAGAAAATGGACATTTAAATTGGAAGCCAAAATTTACGCATGCGCGACATATCGTTCGAGTCTGTTTGCCGGCTAGTAGGTCGTCGTCATTCGGTCGCCCCCGCCTTCAATGGACACCGCCCAAAAGTAGTTTCCGTTTTTCAGGCTGTTATCAGCCTGCCCCCATCCATTTGTGGAGCGAATCTCGGTCGCGATCTCGCTCTCGATACCCTAATGCGCCGCCATGGGACGGGCAGCGGCCTGTGGACTGTCCTCGGGCACTTGGCAATTGAGACCCCAAACTGACATCGTCATCGCCATCGCCAACACAATCAGCGCCAAAAATGAAGTATAAAAAAGAAAAAACCATTCACTAGGGTCCAACTAAGTAATGGGATTGCATAATGGAAGGCGGTGGTGGCGCCGATAGACTCGGGCCCGTTCCATTTGATATTTACCATAAATCTGATTTGATATTGTCCCACATGTCATTCGATATGCCAGAGACGTCTACTATTACCAGGCAGCGGCATCCATTTGGAGTGGGGAATGATATTTGATTGAGGCTGACCAGTCAGTCGTTCGGCAGCCGATCTGTTGCCGGTTGCTGCTGTTGGCTGCTAGAAAAAAAACCTAATGCCAGATCTCTGTGAATATCCTAAAAACAACTTTCTGTCCTACTCGCATTTTGCGACCCCCAAAAGTGACTGTTTCTCAAATCTGTAAATCCATTTTAACACACACATTTCACATACAAATCTTTTTGCAGTTGATCGACTTAGAAGTTTCGAGTTTCATTTGAAAATATCAAATTACAAAATGGTAAGTAGAAGTAAATTATAATTATTATTATTACATTTATTTAAATTTACATGCACATGTATACTCATATTTGCGTTCCATAATTGAGTTTAAACACGTGTGTCCCGAGAGTCAAGCGTTGATTCTCATTTTCTTTGTTTTGTTTTTGTTTTTGTTTTTGGTTTTGTGTGGCTCAATCAGAGCAAAAATACATATTTATGCACGTTTCGAATATTTGCGGGTTCTCACACATCATTTTTTGGCGTAATTAAATCAGTGTGCACACACTCAACAACAGAAATTGTCACACACGCCAGCGAACAAACGGAATAAATTAGATATCAGGGCGCAGGCAGGCATTCATTCGTGTCAATGGACCTTGCCTCATCCTCATACCTGTAAAGGTGAAGGGAAGGAGAAGTGTTGCTTGGAATTTACTTTGTAATACAATTTTTTGGAATATGTGTGGGAACATTTACTCAATAATTCCGGGGGATGTACTCAGGGAAGTGCCCTTTGGGATTTACAATTACAGAATTATTCTTGGCAATTTTAAAAACATTTCTTCACACACGTTTACGTTAAATATGTAATTAAATATGGCTAATAACAGCTCTCAGTGTATGCCCATAATTGCGAAAAGAACAACTTGGAAAGAGCATTTTGCTGTGAGAACATTTCTTCCCTCAAATTTCCTTAAATATGTTATTAAACAACACACAAACACATCACCCGCCCAAGTGGACTCCCATAATTTCTGTTGGCCCAAGGACAAGCCACAAACAAATGAAATGTCTGTCTGCCTGTCTGTCTGATCTCTTGCTGTAAGTCAGCAATCGACAAGGCAATGACCCACAAATTTCAGTCTCTCTGTCTGTGTTTCTGCGGTTTGTTGTCAACTCTTACAAGTATTTATTCTGGCACGCATCATTGTGTACGTGAAGTATATGATTCTGTGGCAAGTTCGTTTATTCACTGATTCGCTGTGGCTGATGTCTCACCGGAAACGAAATGCGAACGACTCGCTGTCTGGGTCTTGGTGAAATCAGCGTCATTAATTGTCAAAAGGCAGAGGCAAAGGCAGCATTTGTGCAACATCATTTAAGTAATTAACGTATTCGATTATATATTTATTTTTTGAAACACCGAAAAGACCCCGAACCTAACCACAGACAAGCATAAGTATATTTTTATTAATATTCCATTTACTCATTTCATATTTGATTGTTCATTTAAAAATGACTTCCTCAAGCGCATTCCAAATTGCTGTTGCATGATCTTCAGCCACAAATCATTAACAACGCTTTCAACACTAACCCAAAAGGCCAGGAGGCCATTTGTCATGCACTCTCGGTTATCATTTTGTTTGTAATTCAAATTGGATTGACAAATATTTGTATACCATAGCAGGCATGACGGTCTAACTGCATTACATGCCCCTGCGACGGCTCGGGCTAATGTTTATTTTATGCAGAAATGCCAACAAAGCCACTAATTATACAAATTAACTGGCGATTTTGGTTTGTTTGGACAAACAATCAATACTGCGACCAGTCTGCAACTATAATTTGTTTGTGTTTCAACTCTAACGGTAGCACATTGACCTCCTGAACACACGAAACCAATCGATCCATTGTCTTGGGCCCAGCGTTGGAGTCGAGTCCATTGTTTGTAGTCGATTGATTTGATTCGCTTTTCGTTTCGTTTCGATTTATTTATCTTTTCCCCCACCACCCCCCAATCCCTGCCACAATTTCCACAGCATTCCAGTCGAAAAGTTCAAAACACTTAACTGCCTGACAGGCATTAACTTTTGGGGGCTCTGCAACCCACTGATTAGCCGTCTTGACTTGCAGTTGCGTTTTTTTCTTTTCTTGCAGATTTATGATTAGCGCCCAGGTTAGTCGGGGTCCAGCGACGGACGGCGAGACGCATTCGAGTGCCCTACTCAAAATGCAAGTTATTACTTCACTTTTTCTCTCTTTTTTTTTTTGCGAAACTGTGCCGCCCAAAATGCCAGAAATTCAATGAGCCTCTGCTATCGAGATGGAGTCAGCCTGGCAATCGAGTGGCCAGAAACCAAACCAGAAATGGTTAACACTGACAAAAAACATTTGTCTACCCTGGGCCATACCCTCAGACTTATTTATGTAGATTGGAATCTAGCCTAGAATAATTGACAATTAACCAACAAAATATATTCCAGCAAATGAGAAAAAAGATTGAGTGCTCACTTTTGGCAACATTCCAGAGAGCATTCACCGAGGCAAATATTTTCTTGTACAACTTTATAATCTACTGGTTATATGCATAACTTTTTAGGCAAAGTTTCATTAAAATATAACCACCAGAAGCACAGTTCACTGAGGGCACATGAGAGACAAGCTGTTAGCCTTCATGATGCCGCTGCTGCCGCAGCTTCTGTAAGCGCTTCTCGAATCATTTACACACACACACACAGATACATATTTAATTTCTCAATTTTGTTGCGTTCATTAAAAGCCAAGTCGGACGCACTGCCTACGCCCCTTGCATGTTCTGTATGTAAAGAGTGAAATCAACTTTAGCCGCGAAAAAGGTCAAGTTTTTTGCTGGGAATCTCAGGCACAATGCCTGGGTCTTGTAAGTAGAATCCTCCCACGTAGGAGTCATTGCCAATGCGGGTGAGGTGAGCTGCGATCTACGGGAAACAAGAAATTTGCTTATGAATATCGTAGATTCAATGCAAAAATTTCATTAACCCCCATTGAGCAGGTTCAAAATGCGCATTAAATGGGCAAGGGGCAGACAGCATTTTGGCAACGTAATTGAAATCAACATGATGTCTACTTATATATTATTACCTTCTGGAATTTTGGTGTGTTCCTTTTTGTGTGTGTGTTTTTTTGTTGCCAATTTATTTGGCTGATTGACTCCCACGTCTGCGTTTGCTTATAAATATTATTATTCGACTGGCAAATCATTTTATTTTTTTGTTGGTTTTCGTTTTTGTTTGTTTGCTGGCCATCGATTTTTATCGACTCTGTTGAATATTCTTTTGTCTTGGGTTTTGTGGACTTGACTTGGGCTGAACCCCGCAGCAAAATAGCATGGGAACATTGTGGCAATTAATCAAAGTGCATAATCACATTCAAATTTGTTTGCTAAGCGTGGAAAGTATGCAAATGGAATGGCCATAAAACAATAGAAAAATATATAAACTCTTTTCGGTAAGAGAGGGAAAGTTAAGGCATCTCAATGGATCATTTAGTGTCAACAAAAGTGTTTTCTGAAGCACCCTCTTGGGGTATCCACATTTTAATATCCACTCGATTGCCAAACACTTGACTGGGCCAAGTGCTGGCTGGGGCTAGACATTCTAAAATGTGTAAAAATATGAAACTAGAAACACTTTCGGAACCCAAGACACTCCAAAACACGAGCAGGCAGGCATCTCCCTTCACCGCAGCCGAAACAAATCGCTGCCAATCAACTATCATAGTTCAAGACACATCTTCCGACGATCCACTCCATTGAGCCACCGATTCGCTGATCCACGCAGAGATCAAAGCGGCTGCTGTGGATCTGTGTACGTTCTCCCGCACAAGGTTAGGCCTGAACTGCATGAGACTTCTGACTGACTGATGAGGAAGCTTGAATTGAATATTATGTGTATATTTTTGGACTGGGTACTTTGTACTTCCACAGCGAATGAATGCAATGAAAAGTCAGTCTAATGATAGGCAAGAGTACCGAAAAGGAAGGCTAAGAGGAAACTCCTGTAGCTACAGGACAAGTCTGTCTCAGAGATTGTAAGAGACAAGAGGAAAGATTGTACCCTCGTCTGGGGTATGGCAGGGGTATGCATAAAATTGGCAAGAAAATGCTCAAAAAATTGAAACAACTTTGCGCTGTGACAAATGAGCGCAGCCAAAAAGGCAAAACGAAACTACATACAGCCAGGGGGAGGGCAGGGCATCATCGGATTGAGCCACAAAATAATGGTCTGGCGTCAAAGAGCCATGTTCAAATTTAACGCCAGCTTTCGAGTGCTTCAATGCGCTCCAAGGGGTGGCAGTGGCACAAAAGGGAGGCTACTACACTACTGGGCAACGTGCCATGTTGTTTGTCTGTTTTGTTCTCTGATTTATCAAGGTCGCTGCGAGCTAATTGATGGATGGATGGATGGGTTTTGCTGCGGTTACTGCATTGAGTGAGCGACAATTTGCCAAGCCTTGAACTTCTCTGACGCAGCGTCAGATGAAGATGGATATGACTGGAGAAACTGAGAGTGAATCTGAGTCTGTAGATCGGAATCGGAATCGGAATCCGAATCGGAATCGGAGGCTAGGCCAGCACTTTATATGCAAATCAGTGAGTGGAGTCCGCTGGCCAGCTGGCCCACTCCGTCAGCGTTGTAATAAAGCAGCTAATTACGTGACACGCTTCGGCTGTTCGACTTCAGGCAGATGAAGTCATTCTCCGAGCGACTGCTGCTATTCTTAAACCCTTTATTTATGATTCTCGATGCGAGCGAAGGTCAGCCGGAGACAGACTGGCAGTCAGGCAGCCAGGCAGTCAGGCATGCCCCGCACTCTATGTGTAGATACTTGGAGCCAGTTCAGTGATCTGCCGGATGTCTTCTCAGGTTCTGCACCAGAACCCATTAAGATGTAAAATGTACGATGTACGGACTAGCGCGCGTAAGTGAAAAGTCAGATTTATGGATGACACACAGGGCAGAGCACACCCACCATCAGCTCTGGCTTTGCTTGATATACGAGTGTGCAGAGCAGTGCTATGTAATTATCAGGCCATGGCCATATAATTTGCATACTGATGGTTCTTGTTTGAACATAATTAGCAACTAGATCGAACGGATGTAACACCCCAGAAGTGTGTGTGTGGACAAGCCACTTGTAGAGCGGCAAACGGAAAGCATTTCATTGAATGGAATATTAAAATTAATTCCTCTTTTGATCGCCTGCTTTTGTTTGTCTTGTCGTTTAATCATCTACAAATCATTATAAAAGATTATTCATGGATATTTTTGCTTATCTTTTCTTGATCATCTTCTTACGTTACGCTTCTTCATGTCATCTTCCCCAGATCTTATGTACAGACACCTCTAATCCCCCTCTTATGACTTAATCCCTTTCAATGGCGCTCTTAAAGCCTTTCCATAAAGAAGATCACTGCAACACATAATAGTGCTTAAGCCGCTTATAGCTTGAATAATCTATTCAATTATCTCTTACTTTTACCCCCTCACACTCGTCTATCGTGTGTTGAAAGCATTTTGATTGATGAATGTGCGGCTTTTGCCCTTCTACTTGACTCTACTTTTCTTTCATTAATCAGATCGCTGTCACTGTTTGCTCTTTAGTTTTGCTGCTGTGAACTGCGTTAACCCCAATTCCTCAATAGCCACATCATTGGCTTACTTTCATCGCCCCCACAGACACACGAGCACCCAGTGCGAGTGTTCATTTTTCGGGGAATAATCATTTTTCATGCGCGTCCCCAGTCCCCCCATCGATTGTTCATGTTCAACTTTTACCCGCATTGCGAAAAGTGCAATTCACAAATGAACGAAGGCCTGAAAATTCCCCCCCAAACGAAATATGTGAAATATGATAAGCCATATTCATAATTAAATTGCAGTTTTGCAGCCCGCACGAACCACCAAGCCAATGAGGTGTGTGGGCAGAGGGATGGCGGCTGGCGGGGGAGTAGGTCGATGGGGGCTACCCCCATAAGCACCCATAAGCGCCATAAGCCAATATAAATTATTTCAATTAAGGCGTTTAAAAAATGATTATGGCATACTTATTATCGAATTACATTTTGAACACGCCAAATGCAAGTTTTACATTTTGGACTGAACCATTCCGAGGCTGGGATTGGAACTGAAACTGGGATTGGGATTGGAATAGCCACGAATATCTCTGATAATGTTGTGCAATAAAAGAGATTTACTAGGAGACAGACTGGGGAGGCTGCACCGCAGAGATCTCAAGCGATTTGTTCAAGGGGCACAGCCATAGCCAAAGCCTCAGCCACAGCTGCTTAGCGCTGGTTAGCCACACCACAGACAGGCGGTCAGACAGACAGACAGACAGACAGACTGCTGGCTAAGGAGTCTGCAGCAGTGCTTTCCACATTAAATTAAATCTAAGCTTAACCCAAAAAAATCACACACACACACACACACACACAAGAAATACCAAAATTTCGAGCTGCAAACAAAATTTGTGCAACATTTTATGCTTTTTTGACTAAGCACTTAATTTGAGCTTCGATCGGAAAACAAAAAGCTACAAAACCTATAGCCAAGCTGGCTGGAGCCATAACTGCCGCCCCGTCCAGCCAGTCATTTGATAATAAATGATTATTTTTCGTACTAAACTGCGTTAATCAAAGATAATGATAATGCGGTGTGTAAACGCCGTGCAGCGGCCTGCTGTAATGGAGCGCGGTTCTTTTATTGATTGTTTTTAATTAGCAAACAGAATTTCGGTACACTCCCCACGATCAAGAACGAGATCAAGATCGAGCGGAAGGAGTGGCCCCCCCACACAGCCGCCAATTAAGGAGAGGCGACCCACAAGAGGAGAGTTCATTCAACTGCCGCAAAATAAAATTCTTGTAGGCAGCCCATTAAGCCACAAGCCAGCTTGGGCTACCTTTTGGCTGCTTCCTGGCGGTGGCACTGGTTTGGTTTCCCTCTCAAGTTCAGGGTCTGCGGCGACAGACCCATTATGTCTGTCGGAAGTGACACGAAGCAGCAGCAAGGCCCACCTACAGGGCGCACCGACCGACCGACCATTGTTACACAAATTTCAAGCTTATGGCATCTCATGCTACTTAATAACAGGTCTTGTCAAAACTGGAGCCATTAAAAGGCTTCCACGATCACTGAAAAGCTGAATAGCTGAGCCCACAAACATATTTTTGTTTTGACAACTATGAGCGGGCAGATTTGGTGGCACATTGAATCGAATTTTGACGTCATCAAAGCCTAACCTTAATGCCAGCAATTATGATACACAGAGTCGTCGTCTGTTGGCTCCATTTGGCTAATTGATTGACGATTTTGCATTGACAAAAGTACGACGAGTGTTTATTGGCATATTGCCAATGCGGGTTTTTGTTGCAGCAATACTCGTACTGGTACCTGGCTGTGTATCTCTCTCTCTCTCTCTCTCTCTCTGTGTGTGTCATT
Source organism: Drosophila guanche (assembly GCF_900245975.1). Classification (NCBI taxonomy): domain Eukaryota; kingdom Metazoa; phylum Arthropoda; class Insecta; order Diptera; family Drosophilidae; genus Drosophila; species Drosophila guanche. Next base: position 1,575,760 of record NW_022995751.1, on the reverse strand, counting down.
GCTGTGTGCAATCATAAAAGCATGCCTGAAATGAAGGCCACACTTTTGACGATCGACGATCGACGATCGTCAATCGATGCACATGACAATTATTTTCGGGCTGCTTGTGGAGTATTTACTCTACTTAAGCGATTGGTGAAGTGAGTTTTTTTTCGGTGAGCCTCTCATAAGTTATCATAAAAAGTGGCAGCCAAAACAAGTCGAGCAATTGGTTTGCATGGCAGCTTGTGCAACATTCGGGCCTGGGCTTGCATGTCGATGGGCAGACAGAAATAAACATGGGGAGCGGTGTATTACGAATTTGCATGTTTAAAAGAGAGCTTTGGGTAATGCCAGTCCACTTTCTCGACTAACAATTGAGTAATCAATAAATCTTTATAAATATATTGAGGCAAGACCCGACCCGCTGCAAGTTCTTTGTTGGAAATTCCTTAATAAGGAAGTGGATTAGCCACAAATGGAGCTGTCTTTGTGGCAATTTTCAGACCCAACCTACAATGTGACTGTCGTAAATCAGCTGGCTAGAATGTTAGCCACTTACCCGCAGATTTCTAGCCAATTATCCACATCTATAATTGCATTTCTTTAGCCAAGAAAACTTGAAGCAAACTTTGGCATTCCATTTCGCTGCTTTACTACCCAGAAACCTTGACAGGAAAAGTGCCCCTGCCAAGCACCAAAAACGTATCTCTTACACCTTACAAATCAATCATATTTATCCAGCTTTCAATCTATTTTATGGCCACTCCCATGGCTCCTCAATCCGCAGCTTGAGAGCCATTCAATTGTGGAATCTATAAATCTCTGTTATTGATGCCATTTTTGGCATTTTGCTTGTGCCAACAAATTTGTTGCCAGATGCCTATCCTCCTTAGCGGGCAGTAAATGCCAACCGGCTACACATGACACAACTATTGACCAATCTTTGGAGTAAAGGTTTCACCCGCTCCCCTCCACACCTCAGTCCTCTCCTCATTTCGGCTCTGGCTCTCGCTCTCGTGGACACTTCCTAATGGATCATTAGTTAGGCAAACACCCAGCCAGTCGGTCGGCCAATAAAAATAACTACAAGGCAGTGCAGAATAATAAATAATGTCGCATTCTGCAGCAGCGGGTTCGTTTCGTTTCGTTTCGTTGTCGTTTTTATTGTAATCGATTTGAGAATGATCAGAAAAAGTGTCAAACAATAACGAATCGCATTAAACTGGAATTGAATTGAATGTAATTAATCAACAATAAAATAAAATCCATTATGCGAGCAAATGATTCCAGCAAAGAGACAATTAAGCTAACAAACAAACAGTTGGGCCCCCATAAATATGTATAAATAAATTCATTATAATTCATAGGCGGCCAAAGTGCAAGCTGGCAATGGAGTAGCAATTTCTCGGAACATTTCAGCACATTTTTAAACAACAAAACAGCCAAACAATGAGGCTCTCTATACGCAAACAAACAGCTGCAGCAAATTTAACACTTGACATTGCTTGAAGTAGTTTGGAGAGGGGTGTTTGGCGGGGGGTTTACTTGATGTAATTGTCATTATTACACACGAGATTCAACTTTGAATCGAAGTCAAGTCCATAAGGCTGTCGCACAATTTGCCATGCGACTACATAAAGCTTTTTTAATTAATAACAATTGGGTTACTCGATGCGATTTTCGATTTGGTTTTTGTATTTGTATTTGATAAGGTGAAGCGTGTTTTCGATACTCGCGAATTGAGATAAATTGGGGGCGGCCTGGCTATCGCCTTTGAAGGCCTTTTGTTCACAGCCATGTAACAATTTGTCAAACACGCCGAAGATGATGTTCCTCTGAATATTTGCTACTTGTTTTTGTTTTCTTCCTCCAGCTCACTCCATGCCTGCTGCTAGTCACAGTCGCCAGTTTGGGCCTCGGGACGCAGGCCATACGGGTGGACTGGGGCACAAACACAGGACCGATAGCGCCGCCGCCGCCACGAACGACGCCACGGCCGCCGCAGAAGCCGTACCGCCAACCGGCGCCTGTCTGGGAGGACCAAAGCAATGACATACCCAATCCCAATCCCTATGTGTAAGTGTAGAGAGAGAGAGCTCGAGAGAGTTCACGTTTTGATCCGTTTTGCCTTTCACTCTTCGACAGGTACGTGCTGCCGCCGCCATCCCGTCCGCGCACCTGGGCCATACCCGCCGGACCCTATGCCCCGCCCAACTACAACAATCAGCCGCCCAGGGGCAACTCGATCAACTACGGACAGCTGGCCAGCTCCGTGCACAGTGCCGGAGTCACATCGGTGCCGGGCTTGGCGGCACAATATGTGCCCGGTGTGGGCATCAAGTATACGGCCATTGTGCTGCCCGACAAGCTGCAGGGCAAGTACAATGCAAAGACCAAGAAGTACAAGGCCTACGAGAAGGCAGCCAAACAGGCGTCCTATCCCTGGAACTATGTAAGGCAATACGAGAGCCGCAAGCGGTATCTGCGCTACTGATATATAGCTACCTACCTACCTAACTGATATGCATTTAGATCTATATAGAAATTGTACAAGAAATTAAAGCCAAGCCTCACAGACAAACAAAAACACAGAGAACCCCATGAGATCAAATTGCTTTTGTAAATGCTTTTCTGCCACTCGTACACATCCCACTCACTGTTCCTTTTCATCTGCAATCATTTGCAATCATGTCCATGTCCATGTCCATGTCATAATCGCATACATCATCTCGTTGCAGTTGCAGCAGCTGCCAGTGGAGGAGAAGGCCTTGGAGTGGCAGGCGCAGCTCGAGCAGCAGCTCGAGGAAGAGGCGGCACAGGCCCAGCAGAAGCAGGCTCTGCCTTCCAGTTTCTCAACGACAACCACCACAACGACTACATCTACAAGTACCACAACGGCAGCTCCAGTAGCTTCCAGTCCCAGTCCAACAGCTGCCACATCAGAGGCAGACACAGACACCAGCTCCAGCTCCAGCCCCAGCTCGACATCGACAATACAGCCCACAACAATTGCCAATTACAAGGTGGCACACGAGAAGAGCGCCCACCTGAAGAAGCTCAACAAGCAGAAGCGACTCCAGCAGCTGCATCTCGAGTTGGAGCAGCAAAAGGAGAAGCTGGCCAAGAAGCAGCAGCAGGAGCTGCAAAACTCGTTACAGACCAGCTGAGCTGAGCAGCGCGGGGCGGTGCCAGTGCAGAAAACAAAAATAAAAGTGAATACAAAATACACACCACACACACACACGCACACGAAACAAGAGTTAAGCTTAAGACGTGCCCCGTAAAATGTTGTAAATAACTATTAATAAATAAAAACAACCAGTAATAAAACCTACCAGAAAAGAGTGCCACAGAGTGAAGAATTTGTGACTAGAAAAGGAAAGTTAATCAGGGAAATATTACTCCAAGAAAGTACTCCTTTTAGTGTGCGTTTTGCTAGCTTTATCCTCGATTTTTGTTATACATTTTGCCTTGTGGAGTTCGTTGGCGTCTACTAGAAGTTGGTCATGGCAAAGGACACTTAAACACAGTGAAATTCCCGCCTTAAAGTGTCAGATCTTGAGCTGCACATAAAAATCTCTAGTCCCTGTCCCACAAGCAACAGACTTTGCCCTAACTATATATAAAAACTATTAGCCCCCGGGGCACAATCTTTCGGCGAAAAACCAAAGACTTGGGCAACGAACTAGAGGCGGGAAAAGACCAGCCATGTGCATGTGTGGAAACCGCCGAGAGAGCGTGTTCGAGATGGCGCCTAAAGTGTCTTTTAATTGCCTTCCAGGGGGGTCACAGCAAAAAGGTCAAACGGGACAAGGTGAGCTGTCAAATGGAATAACGGAGCAGCACCCGTACCCGTACCCGTACCCACTGATTGGCACTTTCTGGAGCGACTTTTCATAGCCTCCGGGCTTTGGGCACGAACCGCGCGGCAAAAGCGAAAAGGCTGAAAGACAACCCCTGTTGGCAATTAGCCAGTGAGCAATTAGCAGTGTCGTTGAACGATCGATCGGCCACTGGGGGCCCATCATTTACCGCTGATCACAGAGCGGCCTGAGAGCGCAAGAGCAGACCCTGACCAGCAATGGAAACAATATAATTTTAGCACAACAAAATATTGAACCAACAAAAATACAATCATTTGATTTTTAACTGCAATATAATCCCTCAGTTTTCGTTGTGGTGCCGTTAACAGTTGCTTGGATTGTCAACGGGTTTTATGGGCAGGTTTAATGGCTATCGCCACAAGCCAGCAGCCACATGCCACATGCCACATGTATAACTCAACAACAATTGCCACGGACCCCTCATTAATTATAATTCAGCTCAAAATGCATGGCTCGAAAAGTGAGCCAGCAGTAATTTCTTGGCTTATAGAACACACTAAATATGAAATTAAAGGTAATTTGCTTACAGCCTGAGGAGGTGCTCAACTCAAAGGTAACTTCTCTTGCATGGTCTGCCAATTAAATGAAACACCCAACACACTGGCAAATGATTCACTTCACGTTGATTAATTTAGCATCTAAAATTATGCATGTACAATGTACATTTTATAATTCATACAATTTCTGCGCTCAAATTACATGTGCGAAGCACCCGAAATCAATTTAAATTTCAAGTTCGAAATTCACTTAAAAGCGAAATCATTGAAAGTCAATTAAACATTTTGTTGTTTACTGTGGGATGCGTAAATTGAGGTTTAAGCAGAGTACCCAGTCCGGTCCGGTTTAAACCACAAATGCCACAGGCTGCGCCAGGGCCAGGGCCCGAGGCGGTTGCTTGCGCCGCAACTCCAGGGACTGATGCACTCGACTGTGCGCCGTTCGCTGCTGAATGACAGCCTTGAAGCCGCGATGGGGTCCACGCACCTCGTAGTGAACGCTGCGTATGTATCCGCCAGGCTCCAGGTGGCTGTATGTGCCCAGGACATGATCTCCTCGCCGCTGTTCTCGATGCAGAATGTGCACTTGGCTCTGCGGATCGGAGATGTGATATTGATGGGAGTAGTGGAGCTGTGTGGAGTGGAAGCAGAGTCATGTCTGTGTGGATGGAGTTGCTGTTCCCACACTTACCCTTTGCTCATCGTGATTGTGGCCATAATCAGTATACGTTTCAATATATGCGGCCATCACGCGCTGCGTGTGCGCAATCTGTAGGAGCAGCCAGAGGCACAGTAAGAGGTAGCCAGATGCCATCCTGACCGGACACGTGGTCATGAGTTGCTGCCGAAATTAATTTTGTTAGAAACGTAACGAAACGACAGCCGTGTCAGTGGGGGTTGTCCGAAAGGCTGACCAGGAGGTGTGGCCGGGGTGAAAATCATTTGCACTTTGCAGCAGCAGCGATTGAAAGCTCGAAGCGGAGCAACTTCCTTGCGCTGCTGCTGCATTGGCAGTGGCAAGTGGCTGAAGCTGATGCTGATTACATAGTCACGTTGTTAACTACATCTTCACGGTGCAAGCAGCAGGCAGCAGCAGCAGCAACAAACGAACCTTCCAGCAGAGTGTGGTATGGTGCATGCCACAGTTGGGCAATCAAATCGAATCAAAGACCAGGCATCTTTCACACTTCGTTAGAGGTAAAAGCCATCGCCGCCGCTGCCATGGACCTGGGACATGGATTTAGTCAAGGCAATTTAGTGTCAAAAAGCGAGCACTCGATACAAAAAAACAAAAGCAAAAAAGAAAACAGAATCGGAAAAACCGCAAAGCGAAAAAGACTCAACAGCAATATGCACATTATGGATGGATGCCCAAAACTGCATCTCAGGCGGCGATCTCTGTCGGCGGTTGGCTAACCATGCCCTAACGTGACTCGGAGGGGGGCTGACTCGATTGGATTGGCCTGACCCAGGCGCCTGGGTCCCTTTTTCTGGTGGTGCTTGGTGCTTTGGTGGCTGAGATTTTTCATGGGTTTGGCTCTGTCCGGAGATTGCCGTTTATGAGGCACGAGTTGCAACTTTCTTTCTCTCTTGCATCATGATGGTTAACGTTTTTTTCGGTTGTTGTTTTTCTGCAGCTTTTTTTCAGTTTTCTTCTCCACTTTTTTGCAGCACGTTTCACTGCAAATGCAAAGATTTGAACAGCAGGTGACGCCATCGCCATCGCCATCGGCTGGGGGCCATCGTCCACGTTCAGGTCTTCCATTTGGGATGCTCAACAGTTCATAAAAATCAATGCCCTTTTGATTAGCTACAGCTGTAATTGTGTGAACAGATAGATCTTTGTGAAAGGCAAAGACTGCCAAACAGACTGCCGGTCGTCGCAGCTGTTCCATCGAATTCTCTGCAGTAATAGAGAAATTGTCTAATTAGGAAGCAGCTTTCTGGGGCTACAACTTTCGATTGGCCATAGGCTGGCTGGCACTACGCACACGCCCCCTTGTCGGATTGTGCGGATAAATCTGCCACCAAAATCCCTTTGGGCAACTCAAAATGCAGCCAAGCAAAGCCCAGCTAAACTTTCGTTAATTGCAGTGTAGAGCTCGAGTCCCATAATTCACAGGAATCGAACGGATAATCTATGGTGGGTCAGGGCACGTTTTTGGCCCATCTCTGACGACGTCGCTGTTGGGTAAATGCCAAATGGGCAACAAAAACTCGACCTGGAACTGGGCAGTTGGACAGGACAACTTGTTTCCTTTTGACTTGCTAATTGCTATGAAATGAAATTAAAAATGAAATGGAATGAAAATCAAATGGCAAGAGAAATAAATGAAGCAGACAACAAACGATTTTTATTTCTCTTACGAGCTGTGCAACGCAGACGCACGCGCCTCTTTGCCTCCATTAAGCCAGACAAACATGCGGCAAATGTTTATTCATAACTGGATCGACTTCGACTCCGACTTGGACTTCGACTCCGAGCTGCAATCGGAGTACGAGCTGGACGTAAGAGCAGTCTAACAGAGTCTACGATCTCCGATCTCATTCGGTCAGTCAGTCAGTTAGTGTCTGTCTGTTTGTCTGTCCGTTTGTCTGTCTGCTGCTGGTCGGAAACCAACCAAGTTTTGCGCCGTTTTATCTGGCTCTCTCGTTGTTCCCCATCAAATGAAATCACTTTTTTCTACTGATTTGTTGCCAGATTTCTTGTTTTCCTTGCTTTGTTTATATAATGAACACTGCCACCGAGTGGCACTTCCCCTCCGAGTGAGTAACACCCTCCTCCCGCCCAGCAACCTCTCCCCACTCCAAACTGCGACGTTCGGTGACCATTCGCAAGTCTCAGCTATGCGGGTGCCTTGTCTCACATAACGCTGCTCCACGTTCGATGACTGCATTGGAGATTCGATTTGATGCGATGCTTGGATACTCGAATACTTGGATGCTTGAATCCCCTCCCCTTCCGTCAATCGGAATAATCGGAATAGCAAAGGGGGAGACTGTCGTCGGGCATCGTGCTCAAGTGGGGTGCCCAACGCTATAACCTTAGTCGCGGTGCTACGAGTATTTGCTGCTATCTTTAAATAAATCATTATGGTTTTTGTTGCTGTTTTTGTTTTTGTTTGTTGCTGTTGTCGCTGGAGGCTGCTGCCTGCCCCCATCTTTGCCAATGTCGTCGCCAATGCTAAGCTACCGTTAGGTTGTAAATGTGGGGAAGTTACGACAAAGTTCAGTTAATTGCCCTGCTACTTGGAGAGAGGATTGCAAAGAGTGCAAAGAAATGTGGAAACTGTGAACACAGAGAGTGAGAGATGTGTCGGAAGAAAATCAAAGAGATGAGAGAAAGGCAGAGACTACTTAAGGGTGGGGGAAAACAATTAAAATTTAAATGAGGTAACTAACTAATTGTAGGGTCAGGATTTGTACATAATAGGCAGACTGGAGATCAGCATGAAAGGTCGAAGAAGATTTGCTAAGATCAGTTACAATTGCTATATGGATAGAACAGAAAGCCAGTCAGGTTCAACTTTGTAAATGCAAAATTTGTTTGTCAACGAAAGAAATAAAATAGATGAGAGCGATAACGATCAGCTCACCACTACCTGCAGGGCCGAAATGCAGAAATAAGCGAGCAAGGGGAAGGGGAAGATAGAAAAAGATGGTTGGAGCAGCAGGAACGGGACTGCTGCTGAGCTTAGCACGAACTTTAGCTAGAGCGAGAGAAAAGAACAGGAGCGAAGAAGGCGGGATAGATAGGCGAAAGAACGGCATACAGTTACATGACGATCAGAGCAACGCTTAACTGCAGCTCCTACGGGCTGAATTGACAGAGAGCAGAAAGAAGCGAGAGAAAAGTACACGAACGAAGGAGGCGGGATAGATAGACGAAAGAACAACCGCTGCAGTGCGTAAGTATGTATGTACTTATGTATATATGTATGTATGTTTCTGTTCAGTAGTGCAAAAAGCGAACAATAGTGGTACTTTTAGTAAGGATAGGGTAACCCAACATAGATAAAGAGAGAGAATCATTTTTAAAGCCTTTTTTTATAAGGCTGTCTCACACGGTAGCAACTGCAGACGCGTGAACATTTTGAAATGGCCAAGACTTAAGGCGGTGACATATAAAAATGGTTATAGCCCATAACGGCTATGGCCTGAAATGGCGTGAAGCACTAAGCGCGGAATGGTTATTGGCAATAAATATTAATGCTGCATCTATAATGTATTTTTTATAATAAATTCTGCTATATCTTGCTCCTGCTCCCTGCACTCCATATATGAATAAGGGAATCCAAACCCGTTACACTTATCACACTCCTAGTATTCCTTCCGCATTTGTACTCCACTTCAAGACCAACGGCAGTGCCGTTTACACTGCCCCTTCTAAATAGCGGCGCTCCCTCTCTCGATTCGCTTACATAATGTCAGGGGTACAAAGCAGAAGATGCCGTTCAAGGCCGCTCTCGTGAGCACTTCCACCGTTTGTTTTGTGGACATCTCTTTGCCAAGTCAGGCAAGCCAAACCGTCAGGGACTGTCGTGGCTGATGGCCTTTTAAGGCCTTTTCCTGGCCTGCTCGTGTCGCTGCACTTACCAATTAAAATGCATGGCCAGGACAGCTCCGAAAAAGCACTCGAATGCGATACGTATCGCGAAAGGGGAACGGGAAAGGAGGCACAAACAGAGAGGCAGCAGCAGGCAGCAACAACCGACAAATTTTAAAACGCTGCGAACCCGTTTTAAATGTACAGAAATTTACATAATGTGCTCCAAATGGGCAGCGGGTAAATATAAATCTCAACTCAGACCGAATGCCGAAAAAGAGTCAGCTAAAAATAATGGAGAAAAAGCAAAATAGGAGCCCCCAGCCAGCAGCAGGCCGCCAGCAGCCTCAACAGCAATGACAATGACAATTGTTCGCGACAATTGCGGAAAAAGGCCACAACTTGCCGAAAACTCAAATAAAATGAAAAATAGTAAAAATAGAAAAAGAAAAAAATCAGCCTCCGATCGAAATGGAAAATCTGGCGGGCAAATGCAAAGTGAAGTTCATGGAAAATCATTGGAGAATATTTTTTGTTTGCATATGAAAGTTGTGGCCAGGGCCAATTGAAGGGGAACTGCCAGTGCACGTTGCAAACAGCGACTCGAAAGTTGCAACTAAAAACTGAAACTGAAACTAAATCTGATTGAGTAACCCCAGACCGATGTCTGGCAATTTATGTTATTGAACCTTGCTTTATGCTTTATGCAAATTGAAATTCAATGAGTAATTGTTACAGATTTCTGGGTTTGTTTTAATAAGATTTTTCATCATTATTTTTTGCTGAGAAATGAAAGTGCAACAAGATTAAAGAGTACCTACCTTGGCAGTACTTCCTTGCCACTTACTTTTTTCCGCAGTACAGCAGACTGTTTGTGTAGGCAACAATATCAATGGCAAACACTCGAAAAACTGAACCACTTTGCTTAGCCGCCACGGGGGCTCTGAAGTGTTTGGAGTGCACTCTGGAGGTTTATCAACGCTCACCCAATGCCCAACTCAGCGCAGGCAGATGAGATCAGTCTGAGTTTTTAGATTGTCAACTTTGGGGGGAGAAAGAAGCGCACGAAAATCGTGGCAAGACATAATTACATACCCCCCCAGAGCTGTACAACACATAACTTTGTATCTAGATATATCTAGATTGTATTTGTTTTTTGCCAAATTAGATCATTCTCTGGTGCAATTCTTCCTCGCCTCGATTGTGATTTAATTAACTTTTTGCTCTGCTCCAGCAGCGAACAATAATTGCGAGTCCATGGGTGCCTCATGCCCCAAATCGGATTCAATAAGCACCCAGGCAAACAACAAAAGGGCATGATGCCGCACTTTGCTGCACTCCGGACCACTCCGAGCACACACAAAAACGAGCACCCGACTGCGCTTGTAACCGCAAATTAGTTACAAACATCACACAAACCAGCCAAAAAAAGGCACAAAAACAGGCAACAAAACTGCACTCTGCCACTGCCTCTGTGGCAGCAGCCACTACAAGCAGGCAGGCAGGCACATAAAGCCTTGCAAAATTTTGAAAATCCATTGCAATAATAACCATAACCCCATGGCACCCCCCATCTGCCATGGCTGTCTTGCGCTCGTCAGCTGGCTGTAAAATCGGCAAACGATGTTCGCCTTTATTCTGTATTATTTTTGGTTTTTTCCTTCTCCATTTTGTTGATTTTATTTCCTTTTTTTTAAGCGAACAAAACGAAGATTTTTCAATGCTGATAGTAAAAGTGACGCATCATATGGAGCTGACGGAGCCAACAGGCGGCTGTCTGTGAATGCAAACAGAGGGTGTGTGGGGTATATAAGACAAGAGAGTAAGGGAAATTCCAGGAAGGAAGATATATGACAAAGTGTATGATTTAGTGACAGTTTTAGCGGGTATTTAATAGAATTTAACCTCAAATTCCCCACCAAGAAGTACCATCACGTCTACCCACCTGCCATAATGTTCTTTCACGTTGTTTCATGAGTCAATAACACACAGATACAACCATCTAGCACATGTTTACAACTCATTTTGCAATACATATATTTACAAACAGACAACAGACAAAAACGTGCCTCGGGATGCGGTGATGCCCCGCAACGGACGACAATCACTTTGAAAGGGTCGTGTGGATTTTCGCGGATTTTGCATGTTGAAAGGCTGTCTGTCCGTCCGTCCGTCTGTCCGGCCGTTCAGCATCTTAAAGAATCGAAAGAGGTGTTTTGCAATATATGAATGCTAAATTTGGCAACCGCCAACAATGGCAGCCGCAATCCAATCCACAGTAGAAGCTATAATAATCATCAATAATACTCTTGGCTGGCTAAGAGGTTTCGGCTCAGCCGGTTTTCAGAAGATCGGCAGCGCGGCAAACGATTATGGCTTAATTTTGTAAAGCTTCTACAAGAAAAAACACATAAAATATATTCAACAAAACCGCAAAATGGAGTTCAAGTGAGTTTGAGCTGTGAGCCACAACAAAACTGAGATTTATTTTGCGGTTGCTGAAATTGAAATTGTTTCAAATGGCGAATCGGGCTACAATTAGCAAGTTGGTTTGTTTTCGGCTCCTCTAGTCGGAAGTAATCATGGCAGATTATCGTAAATTGGCTATTAATAAAATGAGATTGAAGTTTGCTTTTGGCGCACAGATTTGTGTCTGTAATAAATAACAAAATTATATAGAAATTTGTAATCACGCTGCCAGAGCATTGATGGCAAACAATTGTGACAGCTGGCACTTCAATTTGCTAATTTGTTTTCCATTGAAAACTTTTCCTGCACAGAATTCTGTTGTGTTTTAATTGTGAAATTTGTCTGCCAGCTTTACGCTGGACCACCACCCAACTGAACCATTTCTTAGTTACCCGAAAATGAGGCTAAAATTATTGGCTGGCATTTAACATGACAGCCACATTAAATTGTCCACTTGGGCAACCTGTGCCGCTGCTAGATATCCCCAGCTATATACATATGTGCTATGTGCTATATGCCCATATGTTTATACATAGGAGCCAAGCAGGCTGCTGCTGCTGCTGCTGCTGCTGGCGTTAACTATAATTGAGGTTTGACGTGTCTGGTCGGCCCGTGCTTGGGTTTATGCGCCGCCTCTGTCTCTGCATCTGTCTCTGGCTTGAGGCCCAAACCTCTCCTCTGGCTGGGCGCGACGACGAGCCGTCAACATCTGGCACTCACAAAACAACAAAAATAAAATAAACTATTTCTATTTTTTGTTTTCCTATTTATTTACAGCTTACAGTTACAGTTTTAGTTGCAGTTTTTTTTCTTAATTGTCACTTTCATTGGGAGCCGAAAAATCTCAACGATTTTAATTCAATCTTAATGCGCCCAAATGAGTGTGGGGATTATGCAAGCCCATCGCTGGCTGTGGCCTAAACTGCAGCTCTGGCTGTACTCTGATCTCTGGACACGGTCTGGTTTTTGGATCTGGGATTAGTCTGGTTAACGGCTGATCTCTGGACACGGTCTGGTTTTAATATCTGGACTCTGTCTGGTTTCTGGCTCTGGACCCTGTCTGGATCTGGTCCCCCTCGTGATGTAATCCCGCACTGGAACAAATTATTTGAATACTTTGTGCAGCAACTGCATCCCATAACTCATTCAACGTGCTCGTACTCTTACGACTATTGATCGAGTTAATCTGCGTTTTATGCAAAGCAACGATCTACGAGAAGTGTTTGCGGCCAGTAGTGAGGTGGGTACCAGTTCTTGGTCTAGCTCTCACCTTGGGCCACAAACATGACACTAAGAAGACGCTTCCAGCTTGCAAACGGCACCAACATCCGTTGTGCAATGCCTGTGGCCGTGCAACTGGTTGCAATTACAGCTTCTGGTCCGCGCCATTAACAGTTATTAAGATCAAATGGAAATTAAATTTGTTTGGCAAAAAGCAAACATTTACTTAACGCCATGTAGTTTTCATGTACGCAGATTAGCAGCAATCAGAAATCTACAATTATGGCATGGATTTTCCATGACTTGTTGTTGCAGCAGCAGCACCCCCGACGTATGGGTGATATTTCGCTGAAACATTAAGTATACGTTGAAGCGCGACCATGTCCGATTATGACAGTCAATCGGACAAATCAACTTGCTAGGCGTTTTTATGCTTCAAGTGTGAGACTTTGATATACATTTTAGTACAAAAGTTTGCTTCATTTACCCTTGCCTGAAGCACGCCCCAAAGTAGTCTTTGGAAATTTTGCTGCTCCACAACTTCAGTGTAGACAAACACCCTGACTTAAAGCCAAGCTTTTTACTTGGGGCCCAAAGCTGCTGTTCATCTACCAGCTGTTGGCAGTTTTGACCAAACTCGCGGGTCAGGCCAAAGCCACCGGAAGAAATGTCTTGAGAGCCAATTAAGCCACACAAATGGGCCATCCAAACGAATAGCCCAAAAAGAAAGCCGCAAGAAAAACAAACAGCAAAAAAAAGCCAACAGAAGCTTATGCAAGCAGATGCAAATTTTGCAGACCGTGAAAAGTGTTTGTCCACATAAATCGTTGGTGGGAAAGCCCGAAAGGAAACAGCAAACTTTGATTAAACAGGCAGCATGGAAACCACAAATGAAATAGAGCTTTCAGCGCGTTCAATTGGCCATGAGACACATCGATTTAGGCCTGGCCAATTGTGTAGCTTATTAATGCGAAAGTGTAAATTGTGACGCCAACATGGAGGGCTCCCAAAGCGGCAATTGAATCGAATAAAGACAGATGCCTGATTGCAAATGGCAGAGGCGTAGCAAAGTGAGTACTTAGAGAATGTTGATGTAGACGGCAGCCAACACATCTTAAACTGTGTGGAAGTCGAAGAAGAGCTGTCCGCAAATGTTCACCTCCTACACAGGAAAGAAGTGATTGCTAAGGGAAGAAAGCGACCAGAACCACTGCCTGGAATCGATCTACATGCAGTCAAACAGGCTGCAGATTCCATTAAATATTCTCCGTTTTTCCCTTGGGAGTCCCTAGAAGGTGGATTTTGCATATTTATTTCAGAATAACATCCCACAAATCCCTCACCATGCAAAGATAAACAATAAAGTTTATATTATTTAGTTGTCGTTATCTTTATTGTTATCTGTTTAAAAGAAAAACCACAGCTAATGTCAGCTAATTTCCACTTACAAAAAGATCTTTACCGAAACTTTATTATACATACAGAAATTTTCGCATAACTTAAGTAAAATTAACCTCATCGTCGTTCGCTTCGTTGTTGGAGCAGTTCTCAGCGCAGATCTCAAAGTTCTTCGTGCAAGCTACACTGAGAGAAACAGCCAGCAACCAGGCGGGGGGGTGGTGGTAAGAGTAAGAACTAAATTTGCTTAACAAAACTAGGATGTAATTTCGCAGAGAGTGTGTGCCTCCTGTGTGGGTTCTTAGTAGTGGCCCGCATAGGGACTCGCGTAGTGTCCGTAGTTGCCGGAGTCGTACTGGGGAATGTACTCGTACTGCTGTCCCTGGTTGTAGTAATCATCGTAGTCGTAGTGGATGGGTGCCACCTGGGGCGCTGGGGCGTAATGCTTGGACACTTGAAGATTGAATAGATTCAGACATTAGCACGGGCAGTGGGGCTGGGGCTTGTTGTCTTTTCTTATATTTATTTCGGTTACTCTGCGACGCTTGTTGCAATAATGACCGACAAAAAAATAAGAGACAAAGTGTGGTAACAGCTGGCAAGTGGCTCCACAAAAGGCAAACAAAGACAACAAAATACAATTTTAATGCTGAACAAACAAATTTTCTTGGCAATTTCTTTTGGCTGGTTATAGTATTTTTGGGTTTTGTCTCTTTTGCGCGTTGCCAATAAGTTTTTGTGCACGAGTCAATTGGTCACAGGTGCTGTTCCGCTTTAGATATTAGTTTTTGTTACCCTTTAAAGCGAGTATTTATGACTTTGATTTGCTGTTTGCCATGTGGCACTGGCACAGGGAATTGTTGAAAGGAAACCCTCTTTATACTACTTTTCCCTGCACATTTTGTATGCAAAGTTTGTGTTGCAGTTCGCTGCTTAAGTCTTTTGTTTGGGCGTTGATTTCTTTTGCTGCGTTGTGCGTTTCGCTGATAATTCTCAATTAAAAATTGCAATTATGAGTTTTCACATGCATTCACCAAATGTGAATACATTTCCCAGCCACAACAAAGCATTGCGACATTGAGAAATTTATGCTGAAGTCTTTATGTGGGGGGGGGGGGGGGGGGGGGGGGGGGGGCAGTATGGAAATTTTCTGTGAAGAAGCGGCAGCAATTTTCCATGAAATGAAAAATGTGTTGCGGCTGCTGTAGTTTTTGTTTTTTGGAAAGATGATGCACTGACATAATCTCTGTGGGAACTACGAGCACCGAAAGTGCAAGCTGCACACACAAAAACAAAGCGAGAGCAGAGATATCTTTGGCTCAGATCGCTGGGGCACAAAAGTGAGGTAATCGCTGGATGGGCGTGGCTTGGGTTAGTCAACCATGTTATGTTATGTTACACATTTGTGGGCCACATTTCCGTCCAGGCCAATTAGCAAGTGATTCAGCTTAGATGCATGACTGGGCACGTTATGATATGATTTACGATGCGTCTCAATGCAATTTATTAAATGCAACTGCCACCCAAGCTCCAAGCTGGAAAATCGATGATTACAATGGAATTATGGTAAGATATTCAGCACAGAGAAGGCAGCGACAACACACACTCAGTGGCAGACTCAGTAGGCTGCATAGTAATCAATTCCAAGCTCATCATCTGCTTCATCAACGTCTTCGTCTGGGCGCAATTTGCGGTATTGATTGTTCAGATAGTTGGCATGACGCCTGAACAGCTTTAGCATGCGATATGTGTTCATGCCTGGAAGAGCAAGATCAGACAGATCAGGTGGAATTGGGTGGGGTGGAAGTGTAACCACAATGTCAGCTTTTAGGGGATATTCGGGAGTGGGTGCGAAGTAGAAGAAGAAGGTGCCACCAAGGTGAAATTGAGCTGAAGGCCAACTGGAGGGTGAGTGCTGCTAAGCCCGCAAACTAACAAAAAACTAAAGAAAGAAAAGCTTCCACTTTCAGTTAGACTCACCATAGGGCGCTGGAGAGGCGGCAACCACCAGTGGGGCAGCGGCCACGGGTGCCACATGATTCACGTAATGCTGCTGCGGCTCGTAGTGGCTGATGATGGGCTTGTGGGCAACAATTGGCTTGGCCACCAACTGCTGGGCATGCACAGTGGGTCCGGATTTGGTCACCACAGCATTGAAGCCATGAATGGAGTCCGCCGTGTAGTCCACAGTGCGAATGGAGCCATCGGGCTCAACCAAAGAGTATTGGCCTGAGGGAGGGCAGTTAATCGAAGGGAAATAATTGTTAATAAAACGTTTTTGTTATAGGCTTTGTGCCAGTGCCTTACCCTTGACAACATCGCCATCGCGGGTCTCATGCTGCGATTTCACGTCTCCTGTGGTGTGATCGGCCACGCCATAGTTGAAGGCATATTTGGGATGATCCTAAAGCAGGAAAAAGTTAGTTGTAAATGAAAAATAAGGATAAAGTATCACTGAAACACAGATTGGGTGACTCAAGTGAGCGTTTCTTAAGTGTTTGTTCACTTTTGCATGACTTTCACACTGCTCAACTATGTTATTGTTCATATTTTTCACTCATAATAGTCTCTATTTTAATCGATTATTAACTCACATAATAGTCCAGAGCATATCCTGGTCGTGCCACAGCCACACTGGCGCACAGAGCCAACGAAAGGATCACAAAGCACAAGATATTTGCCATTTTTATGTTGGATTATTTGTTTTCCGTTTCAAATTCGATTTGAAATGTGGTGAATATTTGCTAAAAATAAAAACACATGAACAAAGTTCCTTAGAAAACACGAGGCACACGAGGATGAGGATTTTGTTTTTTGAGGCTTTACTTGGGGTATTTCAACGGCACTGGATACAAACGCTGCGAAGTTGCCCGGAATACTGTGGCGGTTCTGAAAGCCAGTTTCCATTAAATAAGCGCGAAAATGTGCGAAACCCCAGCGGCAGAGCAGTCGTCGCAGGCAGCGCAGTCGACAGAGCCCACCACAATGCCAAGACTTTTGATTTCTCAGTCAGTCAACTGTGGCGATGGCTGGCGCTGCCCCCACGCCACGGCGGTGATCCAGCTCTGCCACAGCGCTGCTGACTTTCCGCAACAGTCTGCCGCAGTCTGCCGCAGTCTGCCACACTCTGCCACACTCTTTCTTGCCAGCTTATGCTCCCGCTCTGCTGTGCTCTGCCATGCCATGTGCCATGTGAATGAAGCTGGATGTTGCAGCATGGAGCAGTGGCAGCCATGGGATGTGATGCTGTTGCCCCACTGAATGGGGTGTCGTTGTTGTTGTTTTGTAGTCCACCAAACTGGCGACACATTTCCCAAAATCCGCTACGAATCCCATGACGTCTCCCATGACAATCACTTCTATTCAGAATTATGCGAAATTAATCATTCGAGCGGAGTTAATCATGAATTTCCTTGATTGCTGGGCCCAGCAGCCAAAGCAAAAACCAATTGACTTAACAACTTAATTCTCAATCAAGCTGAAATCGAAACCGTAGCCAAAGCCAAAGAATTAATCGTCAAGCCTCCAAGAACTGAGTCTAAAACTAAATCAAATACGAATCGGGTCAAGTTGCAACCGGCAATTGCAGTTGCCACAATGCGAGCGCTGGCCCTAGTTATTTGGCACATGCGAAATTCTCAGTGATCTACTTCAATGGCAGCCAACAACAGTAAAAAAACTGTCCCCCCCCCAGCTCCATGGGGTCTCTGTGGCTCTCAGCATTCAGCCGAAGGTCAAGCGCATTATGCCCAGACTCTCAGAGTCTCAGACCTCAAATGAAAGCAAAAGTCACTTAAGATCGAACGATTTATGACAATCAGCAAATTAAATGAAATCGTATTCCTTAGCTGGTTCTAGAACTGACCTTTTGGTTAGCATTAGGCAACGTCTTGGGATTGCGGTGGGGAAGGGGTTTTGGCAGATAAAAAAGAAGACACTCGTATGATGTGGAAAACTATATCGAAGTTGCTGCTGCTTCGGTCATGACTGTTCAAAGTTCTTTTGCAAGCAAAAACCCCTAAAACTGAGACGGATTTTCAATCAATAATCTTTAGGTTTATGCACATCCTTGAAGCGCAGCGAGAACGTGCCAATTGCGGTCTGGTCTTAGACAACAAAACTAATTTTAAATATTGTCGAACCGCAAAAGAGTCTCGGCAATGATTTATGTGGCTCCTAATAGTAATCTACTCCACTCCACTCCACTCGTAATGTAAGCTACTTTAATGTAATGTTCGGGTCAACATTTCTTGTGGATTTTTCACATAATTAACCGTTGCGAGGGGCGGTGCTAAAGACTCTAATTAAACGCGTGGACGGGGAGAGCTTCAAATCTGAAACTGACCTGACCAAACCAACAAAAAAGAAGGTAGAAAAACTATGGCAGGTCGGAGATAAAAAGAGCCTGAAACAACCTTCGGTGTGGCATGGAAACAATTGTCTCCAATTTTTTTTGTGTTGGCTACCGCGACTGCGGTTTTTGTAAAACTAAATACTAGATTAAGTCAATTTGCATGCCGCCAAAGTATTTTGCTACTTGCTAGACTTGGGAAAATTCAACTAACCAACGATTGTCGGCATTTTCCGAAGGTTTTCCATATGCAGTCGGTGTTTTTTTTTTCTAGTTCTTTTTACACATGTGCGTGGCTGGGCATTGTTTCGCTTTTTGGGAATCAACTTAAAACTTGGTAAATATTCATAAATACTTGTGGAGGGGATATTAATGATGCTAAAGAGGTCTGGGTGAAGGGCAGTTTAGAAGGGGCTTTAGGGGTTCTAGCTGAATGAGGAAATTACTTGAATAAACATCTCTTTTGCAGGATACTTTCTATGGATTGCAAGCCTTTGAAGCTGCCTTCCTGCCTCAATGGCTAATGAGGGATCTCTTCTCTGTGGCAATTGAATAGCAGCTCATTGGCAAACCAAAGCAAAGCCAAAACTCCATTCTGCAGGCACTCAAGGGAATCGTCAGTGCAATTTCTGCCATGAGGCCGCACATTTGGCGTTAAGCAGCTTGGATCATGGCTGTAATGGCAACCTCTCTCCCCTGGCTTGGAATGGTGACTTTGACTTGGTTTACTTTCGGTCACCTAATGCCAGCTTGTTTGCACACCAACTAATTTGACAATGGGGAGCGGAGACTGTTCACTGGGCAACGTTCGACAAGGGGCTTGCAACATGAACATGGGGAACGAAATGACTCTGGAGTGACTAGCCGGCCAAGGTGCGAATGTTGCAAGTCAAGCGGTTGAGTGTGGGTGCGCTGCTCTCTTGCCTCTGCTTGCTGCTTGCTGCTTGCTGCTGCCTGTCATTGTTGTCGCCCTTAGTTGGCCATGGTTGAGTGCCCCAGCGTACTGCCGCATCTCCAATTGAGTGACCATTGTTAGCCGGAGAGCGGAGAGCGGAGAGCCCTGTGTTACAGTATGACCCGTGGCAAATGCGTTCGCCGTAATAAAATGCAAATGAATGGAGCTGCTGGAGGGCTCCAGGGCTCCATCGCTGGGGTCTGGGGTCTGGGCTCTGGGCTCTGCTATAAATTTCAGGCGAATTCTTCGCACCTTTTCAGCCAATTTGTTGCAGACTGTTTGCCATGCATCAAATTAACGGCTCAAATAATCCAGTTAACATTGTTATATAATTGACTCTGACAGTCGTTGGTGGGCCGTGATTATGTACTGCTCTGCCTCTCTGGCAGTCTGGAATTTAGCATTATTTATGCGCGCTTCTACTTAACTTCTATTTGATTATGTCCGAGCTGCACTTGTGCAACATTATTCATTAATTAATGGAATTTTTCAATTACGCAGACAGCCAGACGACATTTAACATTTTTACAGTGGTTTAAAGAAGGTTCTTTCAATGGGAGATTGAAGATAAAAGCAAGAAGCTCTGGCTGGGGTAAGCTTTAAATCAGAAACCAATTTTAAGTCTTCTTTCTTCTAATTTACATTTCAATCAGTTTGAGCTTGTATTGACATTGATATCGGATTCCAAGTGCTCGCCATTTACAGATTTCACTACCAACTTTACATGCTCAGAACAAATTTATCAGCAATTGTTTCACACTGTGCCACACAAAACAAGCAGATGACAAGCATCTCATCCTCTGTTCCCCTAAGCAAATGGAAACCAGTAGCTATTTTATTATCTATAAATTGTATCGCCATCGCCATCGATCGATGCATATCTTTGAGGTTGCATCTTAATTTTGCTGCCGCAACAGACTCGCACAGAGAGAGAAACACAGAGACTGCAATCGATACCATATAGAGAGCACGTGTTGGCGACAGTTTATTGAGGCAGTCATCTTGAATGTCAACTAGTTGGAGTCTCTGGCAACAGCAACAAAACGGCAACAAAAAGAAACGGCAAAAGTTGAAAAACTGAAACTTTAGTAACTGTCATTCATCGATGAAGAAGTTGCTGGCCAACTAAAGGTTATTGGAGCATTGCATTGGACAGTCCATTCCATTCGGCATTGAACAGAGTTACATTGGAGTTTTGGCACACCAAACTGTGTGTTGGTCTACAAGGAGGCAGAGGGGAAATAGAAGTACTCTCCATACTCGAGTTGGATCTAGTTAGCCAGCGGAAACTTCCTTCCGGCATTTCCCAGCAGCCTGACCTTAACTGTTGCTGCTTGAATCCGCGCCCCAAAGGCGGCAACTGTCGGATTCAGTTCTTTGGTCGCATTTAGACTTCAGCTAATTAATGGACTCCACGTATGAGATATTTAGCCTTTTGTCTTGTTTTGGTTTTGCGTACATTTAAACGCTTCGCTGATCCCAGATCTCGGATAAACGCTTCTTCCCCCGCACCAGCGCTTTCGCATGGGTGTCTCTATTCGGATTGTTAGACATTTGTTTGGCCAGGTCCACGTTGTGCCCATTAACAGATCAATATTTCGCTTTGTCTGCTGTCGAGGTTCGCACGTTAAAAGTGACGGAAATGACTAGATTTGTTGCATGCGGAAGCATCTCTTCTGACTTAAATGTTTCAAAGTTATGTTTTATTGTCTTTCGCAGAGAGGGAGAGACGCCCCCGAACTTGTGGCCGCATTGGGTGGCAGCTTGTTTACCGACAGAAAAAGGCAGAGGCACTTACTTGTGGTTTACTTCCTAAGTGGGAGAGAAGTGCGTAAGATGATAGGGTTCAGGGTCGCAGCTACCTTTAATGCATATAAACGCTGGCTCAATGAACTGTCTTAAATGGAGCTGGGAATTAGCAGGAAAAGTTATCTAAATGTTTGATGTTCTTTTAATGAAATATCGAAAAGGATGTGCCATTAATAGATTGATATTTTCCGAGTCTGAAGCTAAGACCATTCTTCGTTTCCTATATTGAATGTGCACTGTTTACCTTTTTTGTTTGTTTCTCCCACGCCCCGTGCGCCTTTATTATATTTAACCTTTCAGTAGCTAAAAAGTATATCACTCTAAAATGTATCTAAGAAAGTGGCCTAAAAGTATACAGACATATAAGACATTTGTCTAACGTTGCTGCTGAAACGCTTTAAAGCTCCGCTTTATCTTTGGTTTAAAGATAGCCCAAAAGTTGCCTATGGATACAGCATGAGGCAGCTGGAATATTTGACACCTGGGCTTGGGAATCCTAGCGAGTATTCCAAACATTTCTGGATATTTGGAAGTGTTGCTTGATATCTCTTTTATTCTGTCAAGTGAGGAAATTTATTAAGAGTAATTGCAATTATCCTCCAGTTTAGTTCGTTTCGTTTATATTCTATAAATATGTTTAACTACAACAATCAGAAGATCAAAAATATTCCCAAAGTGTATGTCAAGACCAAACCAAATGCATCCACCGATCAACATGCACGTGTCTCAATTCGACAGAGACATTTGCCAGAGATTGTTCTTCAATTTACAGATAATAATGGTAACTTGTTGTTTATTAATTTAATGCTAATCAATTGGCAGAGCTTGCCTTCACCTTTTCCACTTACCGCCCACAAATTATCCCACTCGATAATTGTCAATCAACGGACGTGATCTTTAGTGAGTGGATCTACCCATCGATTTCCATAACTTTCATAAATGATTGCAAATCATAATTAGAAATAGTTAATAGAATCGATTGCCAATGGAAAGTGAATGTATTCATGACTGTATTCATGATCAGAATCGTTGAAATAAAAAAAAGCGGTTGCGTCTTGGGTTTTTGTCATTCACTACATTCTGTATTCAGTATCAAACTTAAATTAGACACATAAATTGTTTTTTTTTCTATATAATACAATATACGTATAGATTGTTCATTTTTTTATTGGTTTTTTGTTCATTTTTTCTTCATCTTTTTTTTCAGGTTGGTGTCGTGTGGGCGTGGCATGATGGGCTGCGCTGCTGGGGCTTTCATCGTTCTTCACTCGCATTTTTACAACTTATTTACAACAAAAAGAGAAGTTTGAAATATTACAAACAAAAGGAGAATTGCGCGAAAGCTGAGACAGAGACGGCAATGCAATGGTGTGTGGTGAAGGGAGATAGGCAGATGCATAGAGGTGACAGGGTGCGAGACGGAGAGAGATGGCCTGATTGGGTCTTCTCCCTCGCTCTTATATACACATGGTAATGATGGACATGACTGGATTCTGTTCTGAGTATTGGATCAGGGCTTCATCAGTGGATCGATCATCCGTTTTCCATTCGGGTTTTGTGAGGTCGTCAACGTGCTTAATAAATTACAGAAGATTGGTGTGGTGCGGGTGGTGGTGGTGGTGGTGGTGTGGTGTGGCGTGGCATGGTGGCAAGTGGGTGGCTGGTTATCCTCCCTCCATTCTCCTTAGTAGTGGGCCACATGCGCGTGGGTGTTGTGGGTGGCATAGCCGTAGGCGGGCACACCGGCATGATGCGCCAGAGAGCCGCCATAGGGCACAGCGGGAGCGGCAGCCACATGGTGAGCAATGGAAGGGCCATGGGACAGCAGTGGGGCGGAGTGAGCCAGCACTGGAGCAGCATGGGCGACCACTGCGGGTGCGGAATGGTGGATGGTGGGGGCAGTCTTGTGCACCACTGCGTTGAAGCCGTTGTGGTCATCGGCGGTGTACTCCACGGTGCGCACTGAACCATCGGGCTCCACCAGGGAGTAGGATCCCTTCACAACATCACCGTCGCGCACCTCATGCTGAGACTTGACATCTCCGGTGTGGGAGTCGGCTACGCCGTAGTTGTAGTGGTACTTGGGGTACGCCTGTGGATGGTACAAGATCCAGGTGTTAATTTAATGTGCATGCCACACGCCATGCCACCACCATCAACACTTGCAACACTGCCGACGCCGACACCGACGCCGACGCCGCTGGCTATGCTAATGGACAGTCGTGGGAAAATCTCCAAATGTCAAAAGCAAAGGCCCACGACCCTGGCCCACAGGCCAGAGCAGACGATCTTGCAAAGTGCACCAAAAGAATGGTGATGGTCGCATACTTACATGGTAGTCAATTCCCTCATCGGGATGTCCATGGCCAGCATAGATGGCTGGGGCAGCGGCATAGAGACCAGCACCACCGTGCAGGACACCGGCGGAGGCCACGCTGAGGACAGCCAGGCAGATCAGGGACTGTACACAGAAGAAAGAGCACAATAAGGGGATTGGAGGGTTAGGTTTGGAACACATGAACACGAGAGCAGCGAAAGGATATGTAGTATGTCACTCGATTGATCCTTTTTCACTCACTTTGAAGAAAGCCATTTGAATGGTTTGGGAGTTTGTTTGGAGTTCGGTTTGTTAGAGCCGCGAGTGTATGCGATGGGTTGAGCTGGATTCAACTGATAACTAGAACCAGAAGGAGCCCGCTTATATATGCAAGACAACGCCCGAGCGGCCCCACGAACAACAGCGGAGCCAAACCGAAGAGAGCCAAAGTTGAAGCAAAAGCCAAAGCGAGCGAATCGGTCAGCAATAGCAAAAACAACGAAGCAAAGCAACGGCTGCCGCTGCGCAAAAGAGAAGCCTCCTCCTCTTCTCTCCTCTCCTCTCCTCTCCTCTCCTCTCCTCTTGCTTCAATAGCAACGTCGAAGCCGAAGCCAACGCCAACGTCAACGCTGTCTCGCAGGTAATTTTGTGCTTTATGAAAAACGAGAGTGAAGTTCAGTTAGATGTAGAGCACTGCTGCCATGGTGTGCTCAATAAAGGTGAGGTGCTTTCGTGAGAGCGCTCATAAAGCGGAGACGTAAAATAACAGACGATTCGTGGTGCGGGAGCTTACTCACCCTCACTGTCGCACCACCTTGGATTGCCGCTACCTCTGTCTCTACCTCTGCTGCTAGGGGGCTGTGGTTTGTTGCTCTCTGCTTTGCCTGGAAGCTGTCTGATTTGTGAGATAACTGTTGATCGACTCGGGCTGAAAATGGAACAATTGCTGGGAATTGTGTTGACAAAAGGGAGTACCATGGGAAAGAGAAGACAACCCAAAACCCTAATTAAATAGGTAAGGAAATTATAAGTACGTTATTAACTAATGTAAAACAAACCGAAAGCAACGAAAATATGTTGGAGGCTGTGCCAGGGTAGGAGAAGCAAAAACAATACCCATTTATTATGCATTAACAATTTCATATTAATTATAAAATCATGATCAGTCTATAACAAAATTAGCCTAACTATCTATGAGTGCTCGTTTCCATCTCCCATCACGATTAATTGAAATGACCTCTTGAATCGCCCGTCTGGCTGCTCCCTCGCATAGAAAAGTCCTCGAGCACGAATAGAATTAGCCACAAACTAAATATATTTATGTATAAAACAAAACAATAGCTTCCATGGCAACTAAAATTGCATTTTTTGGTGGGCGGAGGTGTTGCCCCAGCCCCTGCCCCGCCATCAGATTGCTGCATGTTGCAATTTGTTCGCCGTGGCTCTCCCATGCAATATTTTGTCTATGTTCTATGGATTTTTATTTTTCCCTCCGCCTGAATGCTGGGCGTCGTCGATCGGAGCTTCCACTTAATGTTGCTAATGCTACGAGTATTTTTGTTGTATATTTTTTAATTGCCATGTAGGCCGTTTTGCTTATTAAACCAGAGAGTAGAGTGGGAGGGTGCCGGGCCGGGGCCTCTGTGGAAGACGTTGCCGAAGTGGGGCGCAGCATGGCGCCACATCATTATGGCCAAAAACTCCTCCAATGCAACCCTGACTCATTACCCGGCCAAAAAGTGCTTTGTTTTGTCATATTTTGAGCACTGCCTCGCAGTTTGTTTTATGTTTTATGGCACATTTTCTGGTCTCTAGTCTTATGCGATGTTGTACTTGCCCTGCTTTGTCTCATTTAATAAATCGTCTCGAATTAGTAAGCTCGACTTTGACTGTCGTTTCAGTCTCTATCTACGTGTCTGTCTGCCTGTCTGTTTATCTGTCCTAGTCTCTGGGCT
Source organism: Drosophila guanche (assembly GCF_900245975.1). Taxonomy (NCBI): domain Eukaryota; kingdom Metazoa; phylum Arthropoda; class Insecta; order Diptera; family Drosophilidae; genus Drosophila; species Drosophila guanche. The sequence goes on along the minus strand of NW_022995751.1, from coordinate 1,550,376 downwards.
GTACTAAAACAAAAATTGAAGCAATCTTCTCAAGGTTATCACGACAAAACGACGACCAGCAGCAAACAGTGTGTAACGGATCACTAACAGTTGAAATCGACACAGGAGCGGAGTCAGCAAACAAAGGGCCTAGAAAGGGAATCGAATTTCGTTAGCGTTCGCTTAGGTCAAAGAAAAATTCAATAAGAAAAGTTCCTACTGCTAACACTCAATGAAACCGGGTTTCTCTTACCGATTAAGTTCCTTGAAAAGAAGTTACATTTCCTAGATTTAGACAAGCCCGTTACTTAAATGTGTGCAAATTCCCCAGACCACAGCACTCTTAGTGCAGTGCTTAAACCAGACCAGTCCTGACCCAACTATGACAATAACAAATATTTGAATGCAAAACCTCTTTGGTCATACGTTTCGTTTCCTTTTTGACTTAATTATTCAGCGCATGTTATGCCATTCAAGATTGCAGTGCTTCACGTAGTAGATCCGTTCCACATATGAATCTGTGAGTCAGGCGAGAAGTTCCAGTAGCCGGCAGACCGGCAGACCACCCAGACCAGATCCGATCTGATCCAGTCCGAGCAACAGCCGGATTCGGATTCGCAGAAATGCAACGCCCAAGTGGTCCGAAGCAGTTGCAAATCTTGACTCGTCATGAGATCTGTGGGGCTTGTCACTTGAGGATTGAGTGGAGTGCTGCAGAGTAGAGTGGAGCACTGTATAGATCTAGGCATATTTTTCTAGCTGCTGCCGTGATTTGGAGGTGTCAGGTAAAAAGTCAAAGAGCATTTGCTAAGGCAACACTGAAATAAATACATAAATAATTAATGAAAGAGAACTTCAGAGTGCCTTAAACGATTTCTCTCAGTGTTGTTTGCTCCGAAACACCTATAGTTGATACATATTCAAGCAAATTTGTTGTAATTAAAGCAATTTGTGTGCGTTGCCTTGTTGCTCAGTCTGTTGGCCGCGCTGATTGAGTGGCAAAATGTTTGCAGCCTTCCTAGTTGTGTGTGCAGCAATATGCGAAACAAGTTCGTTGCCCAAGTCATTCGTTTGATTTGAATTTTAGTTCTATCAGATATTTTGCGCAACATTCTCCCCAGATGGAAGTCGGATCACAAGTCAACAGCAAACATCAGCAGACTATGAGTGTGGTGCCCTGGGTTATAATTTAAATTAATTATGCAAAATTCCAATTGTAATTAAGGTATTGAAACACAAACCTGCGATCGACTCCATGGCAATTAACGTTTACTCATGATTTTTTGACCAGTGGCTGGCTACCTACCGATCTTTGCAAATGCCACAAAAATAGCTGTTGCTGTTGCTGTTGCTATAGCTGTGGCTGTGGCTGTGGCAACCACAATGAACCCAAAAGGGGGATAAAAACTCAAATAAAAAATGTATTAACTGCAGCAATTGAACAGAAGACTGACCTTGACCAGAGCGCGGATTGTTGCTCATTCGAAATTGAAATGCAATCACTGAACAAAAGCCAAGAAAATCTTAATTGATTAATGAAATCATGGAATATGCTTGTCATACAGCTATCGGGGGGAAAAGGGTTCCACGAAATCTATCAAGAAAATCTTTCCAGCTTCCCGCTGCAACACTTTGGGCACCACTTTTTGCCTCTAATGGTAAAGTGCACCCACAAAAATACATAAGACAACCGCAAGGTCGAATTGTTTATGGGTTAAACCCAAACATTGATTTCAATTTGATTGAGTTTTTGTTGTTGTGGCTTTTCCTTTACAAATTGTAATACCAGTGGAAACAATTTTCAAACCAAAATTGTAGATTTTAATGCGGGATTTGGGTGCCCTGACAGCTCTTTCAGTGGGCGTGTGCCTTATCAGCTGTCCAATTATATTTGCTTTGGGTGCTGCCAAAGATCCCAAACAGAGTCAGTAAACAGACAACAGCTTAATCCATGCAATTATGTCGCTCGAGATTTACATAGATCACCTCCATTGTTCGACCCAAAACCAGAGGCTTGGACCGAAGACTGGCGACAACCGACCTTCGGGCTTCGGCCAGGCTTAGAATGGGAGACACACTCCAAGCCAAGGCAATTTGCCATGACCAGAGCGGACCTGAAGCTGGAGCAAGCCTCTTAGGTCGAATTTGGCTTGCATTCGCGATACCCCAAATGCATTTTCGCAATGCATTCACCACGATCCCACAGTACAGAGACTGCAGACTGCGGCTCTGGGCTGAAGAGGGGGCGTGGCAGCTTTACAAAATTTCCGCTTTAGATTTCTCGTATCGAATTCGCTTTTATATGGTTTTGTAATTGTTTGCCCATTGTCATACTCGTACTCACAGTCGTAGTCGCAGTCGCTGTCGCAGTCGAAGTCGCAGTCTCAGTTGCTGTTGAAATTTGTGGCTCAGTTTGCTGATTTATTGGCTCTCGATAATGTCTGTTCATTGTTCAGAAAGGCATGTCCATAATGTTTATCGCATTGTTTTGTTCTCATTGCCATGTACATATCCGGCTTAGCATTATTCTAGGCAACAACTTATGATCCTGCCAGAGAGAAAAAGAGACAGAGTGAGAGAAAGACACAAACCTATTGGACTTTGTGTTGCTGCAACAATTTTTGAGTGGCAAAACCACAACAGAGATGTCTCAGATGCCGCCTCTTATGATCTGTGTGCAACTCCACACTCCTCCCGCTGCTCCACCCTTTCGGTTAACCGCAGCACAATTGTTGGCAATCGCTTCTTGCACAACTGACGTGTGGCTGCCCTGTAATCAAAGATTGAAGTCGGTTAACTTTTGACTCTCTGGGGAACACTCTGGCGCTGCCATTGACTCTTACTCTGCCTGCGTGGGTGTCGACGCCTTGTTACAATACTAAATTCAATTTCCAGACACATCTGGCAGTCCAGCGGCACACATGAGGCTTATGCCCGACAGGAGTACATGCCAGAGGCGTATCCCTAGCTTATGTACTTCCAAGTGCCGATTCGACTGAAGATTCTAGACAAACATCAGAGAGAAAGAACAATGGGTGCTGCAGCTCAATCATAGCCATGGGGAGTGCACAGGAAAATGCAACCATTAACCTGCAATTTTCCCATAATTTCCCTCAAAAGTTGCTCAAGTGTTTTGTTTGGTTTTCGCATTACAAATATTTTGCCACTTACCAATCCAACGAGTTGAAGCCAGGCCTGGACCAAACCACTAACTGATTATCCATTGTAATGTAGTTCAAACAGCACATTCACCCATTAACCCACAATTGCCAGCGGACAGAGACAGAGCAGAGTCAGAGTCAGCTTTTTCCCCATTTTCCTAGATTTACATTTTGGACTGGGCACACCCCAGAGCCTAAGCCAAGCCATGATTGTCGCTCCCTAGAGCTCTCTGCTCCCCCTTCCTTCGAAGATCTATCATATTTAGTCTGGTAAACGACCATTGCTGACCACCATTTGTGGGCCGCCCCCAAGGAGCCAATTCGTGAGTTTTTACTATGCACAGCACAGAGCAGCAGATTGTTTTGCTTTGATGGGGAATATTTATTTTTCTTTTTTAAATATTTTAATGACTTTTTTATATGCAGTCGTAGGCCAACACCCTCGCGATAGTACCTTTTTGTCCTCTGTCTCTGTGTTATGCAAGTCCTCTATTTCTATTCTCTCCCCACTCTCTGCTGCTCTGGGGGGATTGGAGAGGGGGCACATGACTTTCGAAAGTGTCGGCTGCGGCTGCGGCTGCAGCTGCTCTGTCGGATTTCGGTTGGACACGAGGAGGAGCCGAGGAGATTGAGACAGTTGAGTCGGTTACTCGGTTACTCGGTTACTCTGTTGCTAGCAGCAGCTAGCTCCACATGACACAATTTGTTAACTAGATTATTATGTAAGGTCTCTCTCTCTCTCGCTCGCTCTCTCTTTTTGTTTGTCGCTCTCTGTGTGATCAGACAACATGCAAAAGCAGCCGCCTGAATGCATATGCAAAAATAACAATTAGCCATCATTTTGATGCCGGTAACAAGACTTTGGCTGGCTCGAATCTCTGCACTCCAATTGCAGACAGGCAGGCAGAGATGATAATTAAATCTCTTGAGTTTGATGGGTTGCCGCTTGAAATTGAGTTGACGTTTTGTGTGAGCCTTTGGCTAATTGATGCCCATTCACTTTGTACACTGAAATGCATAACTCAAAAGGATATAAACGATAACCAGCTACAAATATTCTTGCAATTAGAGGGCATTGTGGTATTTGCGTGCCAAAAAGTAGGAAAAACTCTTCCTTCCTTCCCATAATTAAGCTAAAACAAAGTGATAGACATTCATTAGACAAAAATGCGGAAGCTTCTCTGGTTCTTACTAGAAATAACCCTAAATTAAATTGTTTTTTCATTCCACACACTTAATGGATCATTAATTATATGAAAAACAAAAGCCGCACAACACACCTCAAAACATTCATTTCAATTTCGTGCAGACAAAAGTCATAAATAAATAGACTCGTAGCCCGAAGTATCGACCGAAAATCTTGACCAAATTGATCGACAGTTCTTGGCTTATAATCTTTGATATTAAAAGGCAATTCATTTTGTGGTGTGAGTGTGTGTGAAGCATTGCAACTCCCAGTCAGCCATGGACAGGCGGTTTGATTAATGGAGCTTCGCCATTTGAATGTGCCCTCATTTGGGGGATGGGCCTGCTCCTCTCTCGCCCGCTCTAATGCTCTGGCATTTGCGGCAATCGTAGCTGTAATTAGCCATCAAGTATGTAGATATGCAGCTAGCCATTGTGCAATGGTCCCCCGTCTTGTAATTAGTTCATTTGCACAATGTTTGCACAGTCTGAAGCACCGAAGCAGCGTAAAATGTGTCAAGTTCATCGCGGATCAACGCCAGTGGAGCATAACGTTGGCTCAGGCAACTTGCTGCTCTAATCTTAACTGCCATTTTCCACAGAGTTGTTCGGCCAGCTTGACATTATTTTGATTTTCCGCTTCTACCAACCGAAACGAGTTGTGCGTTTACGCACGTTTTGTGCCATGAATGAATGAATGAATGAAGAAATGAATGAAAATGTTGGCAGGCAATTCAATGAGTTGGACAAATGCCTGGAGGCTGGTCTTGGCAATGTCAAGTGCGTTCAAAATCTGGTTTATCCTTTACATCTTTGATGCATGTACAGGAAAATCTTTGTGGCTCGAACACATTTAGGAATTTAGCTACGAAAATTACACATTTTAGAGCAGAAAACACTTTGCCGAATGCATTCACACGAGGCAGCGTCATTTCATTTCATTTCATTTCATTTCAGTGCGCTGGCACTTCATCATACTCCAACTCCAGCTCCAGCTCCGTCTCTGACTCCAAGTGTGGCCTTGTCAATGCCGTTTCAGAACGCCATACAAATAATAATAAAACCCGCGCATATCTGGTGCAGAGTGCAGACAGGCAGCCCAAAACAATTGCGATTGTCTTGCGGCTCTCCGGCTCTGTGGCTGTGGCAGTTGCAGTGGCACTTGCAGTTGCAGTCTAAAATTTTCTCACACGAGTGAGGATTGAGTCAGCAGGGCAGGCCACAGGCACCACGTAGTGGAGTGTGTGAGAAATGCCACGATCCCCACCCATCAGGCAATTTGTGTTACAATTCCAATATAATTCTGAACGGAGCCCCACAAGAGTTGAAAAGTTTATGAACATTTTTGCCAGGGCTCAAGACGGAGCGCCGTTTCAGATTTGAAAGTCCCATTAACAGGCAGCTTAAACAACTAAATTAAGTTAATTAAATGATCAAGTCTATAAGTATTCCCCTCTTACTGGTACTCATATTCGTATTCGCATTTGGTTTACTTTTACTTTCGTCAGTTTATGTACGTGGCTCTGCTTTGGTTCGCTGATCAATTAGTTGGTGACCTTGACTCCACCGAAAGATCTCAAATTAAAGGCTAAACACTTTGATGCTTAATTATCTGAGAGTTGTGAGGTGTGAGGATGATGGTGCGGGACTCCCCATGGGGGCAGCTTAGGAATCATTTTCAGCCTCAAGTTCGTATTGATTGTGCGTGTGGGAAAACTATTGAAATGATTTGGAAATAAATTTCAAATGAGTAGAGGAGCGCTTTGAGTGATGAACTTGGCACAAGAAATAATTGTAAGATTATCAGCATTCCAAACCAATGAGCTTCCCCACTTGCGCCTGTGTGTGGCCCAATTAGCATCCAACAAACTGCCACTGAGCTTCGTGGGAAGCTTGTCCGATTAGCTGCGATCTCTGCAAGTACATATCCACTCTCGTGTACGTTTATTGAGATGTTGCGGCTCATAATTCGCGAGCATCAACAGCTCCGACGGCAGCCGAGTGGCAATTTGTCGACGAATCAGGCAAAAGCACGTTTAATTACAAGACAATTTTGCATTCAAATAGAACAGACAAGAAAGAGAACTGATGTTTATTCAAGTTATAGCTGAGCATGAATCACTTGAGAGTCGGTAATTGCAAACGGATCGAAGTGCACTTCGTGTAAGCATACATAAATGTGAGGCACAGTCGAAGGTCTCTGGCGGGTCAGTTAGCCACGTCAGAGCTGCTACATTTTCAAATTTGTATTTAGATTCGATCTGCCCAGCTGTTTAACATTTTTCTCACAGCCTGTGAACGCGTTTGGGCGTTTACTACGAGTATTACTACAACCACCAGTTGTAGTTGTGCTGACTGTTTGCGTTCTGGTTTCAGCTTTTCATGTCGTTTTTTTTATGGCTAACGGCGCCGCCATGACATTAAGTTGCTGAACCATAAATGCGATCGATTTCAATATTTCATATCCTGTAGCCAGAGTTCTTTCTGATGGTTCCGCAAAAGCCAATGGAAACGTGCAACGCCCACCAGTCCACCAGTCCACCAGCTTCAGCTTCTGAGCTGACTTTTCCCAAACAAATTGCAGTGGCACTTGGCCTTTGCAACCGCAACACGGGGGTCGGTCTATGCATGACTCGGATTACGGGCTACTGGCCAGCGATGGCTGCGTGATATGCTCTGAAACAGATGAATATTCTGGGAAGCATTGATGGTTGGCTCTCACGCCAGTGTATATGTATAACTAATGCAATGCAATGAGCAACTCAATCAATAACTAATATGCAATTAAAACATCAACGAGGCGGACTACTAACAAACAATTAAATCCATTTAAACACACACTTTGAGCATTTTTTATGGCTCACCTGTTAATTGACATGTAAAGCAATCGCCTGAAGGGCAAACACAATCGCAAGAAACATATTTTTATGACTATATGTGAAACAAATGCATCACAAGAACTTGTTGGACAAGTGTATAAAGCTATCAAAGTGCCAACAAATGCATAAAACCCTGAAAGACAGACAACTAATAGGAAATCCGTATCTTGAATATCTTCAGGAAATTGTATCAAGAAATAAAGAGCCTGAACTTAGGTTCTCTGTCTCCTAGTTGAGTACCCGAAAACTTCAAAATCTAAAGTTCCAAACTATATTTGCCGCACTGCCGCAAGACAGGCTTCACTTTTCGGCATTCATATTGCATGTTTCCGAAGGGGCTGCCTGCTTTTGGGGTCTGCAAAAGTTTTCGCTTTGAATAAAAAACAAAAAACGATTCTGTTAACATTTTTGGGCGACCCTTTTCCGGGTCCTTTATTTATTTATTCAGTTAACTTGGCCATATATCATTCATTTTTTTGTGTTTTTTGTTTGTTCTTTTTTAGGTTTTTAATAAATATTTTGTAGTATATATAAGGTTTTTGCTTAATATGTATTTCGAATACAACAAGAATCATAGATAATATTCATACAACTAATATGGAAATACTTGGTATGTGTTCATATGGGTTGGGAGTTGGGGGAAAGAGAGACAAGACTAGGGGAGAGGTTTCTTTGTGTCGGTGTATGTGTGTGTGTGTGTGTGTGTGTGTGAGTGTGTCGAGACATTATATTGTAACTAACATAACTACTAGTTTCTCAAAACTAAATCAATAGACAATACTTGGCATTTGAACGCGTTCCACAAATCTGTGTCAATGCAAATTCTGTTAAATTGTTCTGCTTTTATTTTACTCTTGGCTGCTTTTAGTTGGTTTTTCATTGTTGTGAGGAGGGGAGACAGATGTGGTTTACTTGTCAGTGTAGTTCTGTTAGTTCTGCTCTTCAGTAGGGCACATAGGAGCCGGCATTGCGTTTGCGGCCCATGTTGCAGATCTTAAAGTGGCACGGCGACATGTCTATGGATATTACAGATATACAAAAATGTTAGTGCGATGAAATGTAAATGGGAGATTGCTTCATGCAACACTTACATTGTTTACGAACTAATTGTTTGGGACCAAATAATAATCATGAAAATAAAAAGGTTTCGAATCAAACAATTAGTCAATCATGCCACATCGAGGATAGTTATTTTAGATAGATAGATAAATCAGACAATGAGTGCAGCTGTCAGTTCGTTTACTTACATTGCACATTCTTTTTGGTGTTGTGCTCTTTGAGTGAGGCACTGGGCACCACCTTCTTGGCGGGCATGTCGGTTAAATCGTTGACCAAATTGTAGCGCAACTCCTCG
>NW_022995751.1:1269925-1541809 GCF_900245975.1 Drosophila guanche | reverse complement strand
CGTTCTCGCTGAGCTTGTGCAGGCGAGAGATCAAGCGGGAACTGGTGACCAGCTCACGCTCATTGCTATCCTGTGGCACGCCAAGATCCTCATAGTCAGCGGTCAGCAGCAGATCCCGCAGCGAGGGCCACTTCCTGGCAAACGATGGCAGCCGCTGCTGTTTCTGTTCCTGTTGCTGTCGCTGCTGCTGCTGCTGCTGTTGGTACTTCTACAAGTCAAATGTAGACAAAGAGCTGGCTTAGTCTCCATGTGTGTGCCTCAATAAATCCATCTAACACTCACCAATTGCTCGCCATAATAGGTGTTGTCCTCATTACCGCCCGCTCCGAGCAATTCGCTGAACAACAACTGCGTTGGCAGGCCAGTACGTGGCATGGCATATCCCGGCCCGGTGGCAACTGACAGCAGCACAATGACAATGCCCCACTGGACGAGTGAGCAGCCGCACGTTGTGGACATCATGTACTGCGGAATTGAAAAGGCCCGAAAGAGCGAAGCGTGAATATTGGTGTGCAGAGTGCAAACAACAATTTGGTCAGAACAATTAAGCAACGCCCCTCGGGTCAGCCCCTTTGGCCCATTCAGTGCTTACGCAAAGGGTTTCCCATTACAAACAAAACACAAAGTTTTCAAAATATATGCGCAAAATGTTTCAAGGGGTTTCGGCTGCCCACTCAAGGTGTTCGCGTTGCTGTTGGCTTCACTTCAAAACAGTCACGTTGCATTTTGTACCCCTTGTAGGGCACGCTTCAGTTGAAAGTTTCTGGCCTCTGGGTCTATAAATGGCTGTAAAGAAAGGCTTCTTTGATGCCTACTCTTGAAATCAGGTCACATTGCAATATCTTCATTTGATATGCCACGGAGTACAGTTCTTCTCCCTCTGTGTCTCTGTCTCTCTGTCTCTCTGTCTCTCTGGGAGACATCCCTTAATTGACATTTATGAAATATTAATGCCTAATTATGCTGAAGCTACCAGCTCTGACGCCACAAGCTGCCAGCAGAATGTTCAAAGTGAGCAGTGAGTGGGTTAATTGTGGGGGCGTGGGGGTTGGTTTTTGAGTGTTAAAAATTACAAGTCACTTAGGGTGTTTAGCTTAGCTTTGTGGGGGTGGGCAGCAGACAGTAGTGCCGAAGTTTCAATTGTGATTAATGCAGTTTTTGTAAGTGAAATGAAACTGCTTAGTAAAGATGCAACGAAAGAGTTGCAGATAAATGAGCGAAACTAAACCAAAAGAGAAATGTGATTAAAGTTTGGGGATCTAACATTAGGAGCATCTTCCATTTCCTTCCAGAACACACAGCTTTCATCTACGAATTGAACTTATCAAGAATTCCCAAAAATACTTTTTCATCTTTCTTTATTTGTTGTTGCCGACTGAGCTAGATCTGACCGCCTCTCCTTTCCATGGCCCTCTGCCTCTCCTGCTCGCTTCGAATCTCAAGTGCACGGCGATAATCTTTTGCCGAGCAATGTCATCCGTTTCGTGACTTACACGCTGCGCGATTGCTACCAGCGATGATTGATGATTGATGGGGCAGCGGCAGCGGCAGCGGCAGCGTAATCGTAGCAAACGCATTTTAATGGCACAATGAACATAAAAATGTTTGCGTTTTGGTTGTCGTTGCTGATAATGCATTGGGTGTCGTGGCTAATTCATTGGCGATCCCCAGCCAAGACTCATCTCTATTCCGTTTATTATTAGAGTCAAGGCCAGGCGCGTACAAGTTTCATTGAACTCTCGAGCGGTGTGCAGGTGCCACGCCCAATCGTTAAACAGTCTACCGTAAAAAACTATGTAGGGAAAAAGGTGAAATGGGAATGGAAAAAGGTTTGTGGATGGGTGGATGGAGTGCCGAATTTATTTGACAGCTGCCCCTGGTTCGTGTGGGTTCGATTTCGATGGTTATTAAAAACGCTGAAACCGAACAATGATCGATAAGCGATAAGATGATGACAAGCTATGGCCAAATTATGATTTTACTTATGAAAGCGAAAAGCGAAAAGCGAAACAGGCGGAAACTGGTTTTGTTTAGCTAGCGAGAGGATGAGAATGCTCTGAAATATGTTCTACAAAATTCCACGAGGGATTTCACTATGCCTTAGATTTATTTCATGCTCAAGCGAAAGTTTAATCTATGTAAGCAAACAGAATTCGCATCATAGCCAGGCCTGGGGGGCCTTTGCTGCTGTGACCCAAAATCGTATCATCAAACGGGGGAATATATAATAATAAAATCGTTTAAATGGGTCCCGTTCTTTTATGTGCCCCCCAATAAACTGCGTCATCAGGCACACGTCATAAAATATCGGACCACAACCAACACCAACACAGGGAGAGCACAGAGAAAGAACAGAGCTTTCAGTACTTTCTTATCAACGACAATAAGTTCACATCTACGATTGACACGCCCTCTTTTCTATTCTTCGCGAGCTCTGTAAACAAAAGCTATCTGGAAGTGAATCTAAGTTGGAATACCCCCCACTAGCAGAGCCAGTGCCAACTATTTTTGCAATGGCAAATCAAATAAATAAAAACTACGCATTTTCTACAATGACACTCGCCTCGATTCACGAGACTTTCCATTCGGAGCCGAATCTTTCCCTCCGTTTGCTGCGCTGATAAGCCGACTACAATAATTTCATTGCGGCATAAAAGAATCTTAATGGGAATAATTTTAATCGAAAATCCCGCAATGAAATGACATTGTTGAAATGCTTGCTGATAATTTTGAGTGTCGTATAAAAATATAAATAAATGTATAAGTGTTCCTTCCCCTTATCAATAGGCGAAAAGTACATTTTCTTGGCGCCAGCCGAAAGAGATCTAATGGAACGTTTTTACATATTTAGGATTCAAGTGATCGGAAATTGGCTAATAACTAAGGACAAGAGGGCCAGAAGTGGTCGAAATTTGTATGGCTTCAAAAGTATTCCGAAAATGTATTGGAATTGGAATTTCTCAGTATGTAGTAGTAATGGATAGATATGTAAGTACATATTTACATATGTACGTTTACCAAAACTCACCTCTTAAAACTGCAACTCCTTTTTCAAGTAATTTAAATAATTTGCAAAGAACTTTGAAGTTTCTTGAATTTTTGAAAGTTTTTTATGGTTGTTTCCCCACTTTTCACTGTAACTGTACTTTTTTACTGTAAATGTACTTTTTTACTAAACAAATGTAGTACTAATAATATTCTTGAAATGTCCACAAAGTATTCATATAATCATTCTTATTCAAAGTGTACTTTTGCTCCGCTTGGGGAATCTTGAGCGTTAGGTGTGACAATGCAGAATAAAGGCAAATCCGTTGAGAGCACTTGTTTATATAGGCGCTTGAAGAACGAGGGGCATAAAAAAGGGTAAAGCAACAGGTACAAATACTTGTAGACCTGGGGCCAACAACGCGGTAGCACGGCCCGACAACGACACCAAACAGACGACCGAAACCCGACGACCCTTCGGATGTGTAGTTGCGAGGAGGCGTAGGTGAGTTCCAATGTTCTTGTGGGCGTTTTTTTGTGTGGGGGTGGAAGGTGTCAGTGGGTGAATGGGAGCACTTGAAAAGTTTTTATAATTATGTACTTTGTCTTGCGAAAACTTGAGAGCAATCTCTCTTTGAGTGGTGCTCGCGACGTTCTTCTTTACGGTGCGTTTGAAAACTAAACACTTCGGATGGGGTCGGATCGAATCGGATCGATCTCGTAGTACTACTGTTCGTGCGATTCTCCCAACGGAAAGTGAATTAAGTCGGTTGTAGTCGCGGTACTCGGCAATCGGCACTCGGCACTCGGGCCTGCCTGCCTGTGCGTTTGTGTACCGTGCCACGCTTTTGACAAATCGTCCGATAAAGCCAAGATTTATGATCAAGTCATATAAATTGAAACAACCGAAAGTGTAGACTGCGCTACAGTATAAAGTGTGGGGCATGTTAGTGTGTACAGGCACTGTATATCAAGAGATTAAAACTCAATTGGCACACTGCATGATCACGCGTGGTCTTGGGGCTTGCGTTTACTCCCTCGCTTGGTTCATTGACTTGATTTCAGCGGCGAGTCGGCGCCAAGGATCTGGTGTCAAGGCTTTGCACACAATCTACAAAACTGTACGAGAGTAGGCGTATATTTGTGGTACCCCCAGGAGATCAATGCCCCCATCACTTTCAGTTATAGGTCATTAAACTCGCAATGATTTTGCCAGAACATTTCAAAAGTTAATTGGGTCAATGTCGGCTGGCAGTTTTTTCTTCAAGCTTAGAGCGGATGCTGAAATTTTAAGCGGATATTGCAAACTCATGAAGTTTCAGCATCAGAAGCATCAGAATCACATGATTATAGGTTGGGGTTCCATCATCAGGTAGGGCATCTCTGACATGTGTATTTTTAAATGATAAATTATGTCAACAAAGTGTGTTGACCCAAGATGAGCAAACTAAATTAGATTCGCAGTTACGAAAATTCATCTAAAAATAGCGTGGAAATTTACACTTGTCCATCGCAGAGATAACCAAGCTGATGTTATCTTTTATGTTATAAGTCAGACATCAGACCCCTCTGCTCTGTGAGACTTCTTGTTGGAATAATGTGATGCAATATCTTCGGAAGATTTAGTCACACAGAAACCGAATGTTCAAATAAATGGTGGGTGGCAGGAAAAAAGTGACCTTTGCAGGTACATTTTGAGTGTATGTTTGAGATGCCAAAACTATTACGTTTAATAAAAACAAATTTCCCCAAATCATTTCTTAATTTAAATATTCTAGTCTCTTATGCGTCTCATCTTTTACGAAATTCCAGCAGACAGTGATTAATTTTGTCTGGAAATGCTGCCAAAAAATGTTGATTATTCCAATTAAATCTAGTATATTGACACGCCTGACCTTTTGTCTCATCCGAAAATACGTATATTTGAATATTGGTAGGTAGAATGTGGGGAAAGATGGCTAATCTCTCGCCCACGCTTCATTTGTAGACAACGGGATTAAATTAATTTGTATGGTTACATCACCCGGATCGATGGATGGGGTGTCATAATCAGAATCGTCACTTGTCCGAGAGATAAACTCGTCCCATAGATAAGCGTTCGTCTTTTTTAGCAGCATGTGTATAGTATCGCTTGACTGAGTATCAAACGACAATCCTAATCGAATCAGTGCTAATTGACACTAATTAAAGCGGGACAGACGGAATTGACTTTCCATTCCGGAACCAAAGCAAGCTCGTGCTGGACAATTATCAGCAGTTGAGACATCACGTGAGGGTAAGACTTTAACCATGCCACCTTAGGGTGTATATAAATCCACATTAAAATGCATTTGAGTAATCATATTATAATTTGAGTTCTCGCACACGCTGCCGAAAATACCACAAAACATTTATTATATTTAATTTGTAAAGATATATTAAAGAGCAGGGTGAAGAAACATCCATCCACCGGCTAATGTCATTTTTGGTATTCCAAATTGCGCTTCACACGAAAACTTTCTCATGTAAATGTTTTCGGCTTAATTGCATTCAAAGCCTTGTGAATCCTTTCAAATAGTTCGACGTTGGCGTGGAGCTCTACCGATTGAAAATGAATTATTATGATTACCAGCAGCTCTGTGCTGTTATACGTCTCTTACAGCTCTTCCATAAGCAGGAGACCGATGCGGCCCGGTTCTGGAATCGGTATCTTAGCGTGAACGCCTCGCCACTGCAACCTTCTTGGAGAGAATATCGAGGAAGGCCGGATCGTCCTTATTCCTGTACTGTTCCTGACTATACCTTGTACTACTCCGACGACTCCTACTTTGGCTGCGACCAGCATACAATATCAATTCAATTGTAAAACTATGTAATACAGACGTACTTTGTAAATTAATAAAAATAAATTCATGCAAATTGTATTGAACCTTGAAGTATGCAACAGATATTCTGATTTTTCCTTAATTTGCATAGTAGTCAGCTGTATAAAAAAAATGAATACTGACAAAACCTGCCTGCTATGAAACTTAAGACAAACAAATTGAACCTTGAAATAGGCTTCACTTTTTTTGAAATTTCAAACAAATTATGTTGCATACTTCGAGGGTCACTTTTTGTCTTAAGGTTCATAGCAGTCAGCTTTTGCCAGCCTGCAAGTTTTTGTTGTACAACAACAACGTTTCATGCTGACAAAAGCTGGCTGCTATAAAACGGAATTTACCTGAAAGTATTCCCTGCTTTTTGTAACAAAAGCAACCCCCAAAAGATATCACCCAGGGCACGCCAAAAGTATGGTATTTTTTTTATTGGGATGCAAAGTCCGTTGGACTTTACATATTTTTACAAGGTTATTTACATTTTGTATGTATACATGTGTGTGTTATCGGCCATCTGAGTATTTGAGAGCTGCAAGAGACTGTGCGATCCGCATCTTCTATCGATTTTCTGAAAAACACAAGAGGAAAATATATATAGAATGGCGGCTAAGTGGGTTGCGTTTGATCACTTATCGTATATCAATATACATATAACTTGTTCATTGTATATTTACGGTTTATCGGTACATAATGGTATATATATTCCATTTTTAAGCTATGTATATTCAATAATATAGGGTATCCCAACTCCCATACGCATGTCTTTCACATGTCACTCGAGGAGTTTCTCTCTGTTCCGTAGGGAATTTTCTCTTACGTTTTAAGGCATATTCTCTCTCGCAACATGAGTCTTTATTCCATCCCTACTTACGTTGAATTCCATTCCCCACTTACGTATTTTACCTTTGGCAACATAATTTGTATGGACCAGAAAGATCCCAGCATTGTTCCTCAACATTTGGCACAGACAAAGCAACATTTAGTACCCTTGGAGGGGTGAATATCCTCGAATTTAAGAAATGTTGGATATCTCTGGCTCCATCTGAACAGAATTATGCACACACCGAGAATATATCTAGATCGATATTCAAATGTAGAACATAGAACATAGAAACATAGAAGGCATATGAAAAGTTTAAAATATGACGGTCTAACATAAATGAGAGCAGCTTTGAATATGATATAATAGAAATAGGGTATACAAATGCCCATGCCATACCTACCTGTTGACAAGCAACAAATTGTCAAATGACGTTGCATTCCGTTCCCACTCACGTAACGTTTTATGCTTTTTTTGATCGATGACCTTTTTAGTTTTAAACTTAATTTGGAAAGATTAAAAAAAAAAGATTTCGTGAAAACTATCTACTCTTGCGGAGAATCGATTGATAAATTGGATAAAATTATATTTTTAGCGCTGAGACTCCTAACTAGCTAGTAATATCAAATAGAACATAAAAGTCGAGGAAAATAATTTAAGATTCACGGTATATTTACAGTATATTTTGAAAATGCAAGGGTATATTTCCGATGGTCTGTCGGTATATTTGATCGATAACTCCGCGGTCACACTGCGCTGCAGAGATTAAATACAAAAAAAAACAAAAAAATGTCTACGCTCCAACTGGAATTTTCGCAGGCCATGGCCGATTTCAAGAAGATGTTCCCCGACATCGATCGCGAGGTGATTGAGGCCATACTGCGGGCGAATCTGGGCGCCGTGGATCAGACAATAGATGCCCTATTGGCCATGTCGATAGATAATCAGGTAGGGGTCCGTGTGTGCGTTTGCTTGTGTATACTAACAGCAGCTACTATACTATACTAACCTAACCGCATGTGACAGAACGAAAAACTGCGCAATGAACTGGATGCTAATGTCTCCCCACAACAGAGTCTCATCAATCTCAACGATTCGGACAAAGACCTGCGGCGCAATGTCCAGCTCGTTGACACCACGGATGGCATTGGGGACAGCGGTGCAGCCACCGCAGCAGCCAGTGCTGGCGCATTGCTTACCGCCACCGCCAGCGCATCGCCGAATCATCACAACACTGGTGCCTCGCCCAAGATGCGGCCACTGGCCACCTCCAACAGGATCAATAGCCAGAACAACACGCCCACAAAGAGGAGTCTGAGCAGCAGCAGCAGCACAGCCCGTCGCTGGAACCCACCCATTCTGGGTGTGCTTCCGCCAGGCTTTCTACGCATTGCACCTGCTGCTGGACAGCAGGACTTCGAGCTGCCCGACGAGCAGTTTGCATTGATGCTGCAGAACGAGGAGTTCATGAATCAATTGCGCTGGAATCAAGACTTCATGAACGCCCTCGAGAAGGAGCAGACGGGCAAGACCAAGGGCGAGGACGATGCCCCGTTTCAGGAGCGTCTCAAGAACATGGGCAAGATGTCGCGCAAGAAATTCCTACAAATGGCACGCGTATTTACCTGGCAGCGCAATAAAAAGGTGACCACCGCCAAGCAGATCGACTCGCTACCGTTGCGCGAGGAGCCCAGCGACGATGAGGATCATCACCATCATCATCAGCAGCAGCAACAACAACAACAACAACAGCAGCAGTCGAGCCAATCGCAATCTCAGCAACAACAGCAGCAGCAGCAGGGCCAGTTGCAGCTGCGAAAGTGAGGCACGTACGGGGCATCCAGCATTTTGTTATCTTATCTCAATGGCCATACCGTGATGATCACGAGCGCTAGTAATCTCCTTTAAAGTAATCTCTAAGCAAGAACGAAATCTCCTCCCAATCTCTAAAAAAAAGATGCGAAATAATTGTATTATTCTAGTTTTTAAACACCGCCCCAACCCCCTTACACATCATAACCAAAAGTGCAATTTTTACCCCTCGTAAACATACCAGTGCAATATCTCTCACCTTTTTTACAATATGATTTGTGTACCTACATTTTATTTGTTGCCAAATTAGCTAAATTAAGTTTTATTATTAATTTGTAAAGAAGATACGAAACGGGGCGTTCTCTTTAGAGCCCCCACCTAGAGTTTGCAGCACACACAAAGTTGGACTGACTATTTGAATGCGTTAATTAATTGAGCATCACACCCACGAATAGAAATCTCTGTAGAGCACTTTGCTTAGCCACAAAAACCTAGTCATTATGAAAAGAAAACCTAAAAAAATCCAACTTATTGTACAGTAAGCGAAGCTAAAAAATATTCATGTAAAACTAAAACTATTTCTGCCGTTTTAAAATCAATGTGGTTCCCGGCGCTTAACTGGCTTCCACTCTGTGCATGGCTATTATACTATACGTACGTACGTGTCTCGTCCCAACAAAACTATGCATCCATATCAAATGCAGTTTTAGCAGCGAACCCCTGCGGTTCGCCTTTCGATGAGTATGCGTGCTATAAAAGTAGCAAAATATTATGATAATTATAAAACTCAGCCGGCTATTTGATTGTAATTTGTATGTATAAACATTTGAATAACAACTACCTTGTATTACTTATTCCAAGTATCAAATACAGATATTTAAAAAATGTAATTAAAATTGTTTTTCCTGCCCAAAATTACTTTGCCCATTACTTGAATTTATTTAATTTTTATTTTGTTTTTTTGCATTGGCTTTTTAATTTTTTATAAACATAATACATTTATTAATAATTAAAAGATGCTCGAACCTGTTGAGTTACTCCACCCTCGGACTTCAGGACTGACAGACACTTCTGTTCCGAAGTGCCGAAGTAAGGGAACAAGTTCGAAAAAGTGGTTTTTCAATTACATTCATTTTCACACGCTCATTATTACATTAATGTTATTGTAACGGTTGGGTTTTTCTTTTCTTTTCTTTATTATACTCAAAAATGATTTGTATCTTTTATCATATATGTATATAATATATACGCTTGGGCTTAGGTTTTTAATTAGTTTCAATGTTGGTTGTTGGCTGTGTTTAGACTTTGATTTAAGGGCATATTGGTTACTACGCGAAGTTTATGTTTATGTTTATGTTTACTTTTACTTGTATGCAATGTTTTGTTATGTTATGAAATATTTATAGATTTACTTCGTTTTTAGGTTTCTTTTCATTTTGGGATTGTAACGACCATTTCTTATGCATAAAATATACTAGTATTTGTGGCTTTATACCTTTTTTTTGTTTCCAGCTTCCTGCCGGATGATCTTTTCTGATCCGGCAAAAAGTATGCGGAAGGAGTTAAATCTCGGACACTTGCAACACTGCGCCATTTCCGGCTCAATGTCTGTGCGTCCCACTTCCGTTTCCATGCCTTGGTATTGGCTCTCTGAGAGCGTGCCGGAGTGTATGTGTGTGTGTGTGTATGTTGGGATGTAGCATGCATGTGTGTGGTTGTGTTTTCGTGTGTATGGAGGTGTATTTTCAATTTTGGATTGATCGATCGTATTAAACAATTACTTGTAAATTTGTTTTAAACTAGTCACTAAATGGATCATCTCATTTACTCTTCTCTTCTGGTTTGTTTGCAACATTTTGACATCATTTGCAGACAATATTTTTATAAAATATGTTCTTATACATGTTTTACTTGTTGTTACTCAATTTTATTTGCTTTTATATGGATTCAATTCATCATATTATCATCATCATCAAACATCAATCATCATCATCTATCAGGCTAGTACAAGTTAATTTTTAGCTTAATTTGATTTTGAGTTGAATTGGTTTTGTTTTCTTTTTGCAAATTGGTAGAAGAGCAACGACATGACATTAGGTATACGGCTCTATTTATAGATATTACTTGTTGTTTCTTTGTTTTGTTTTTGTATTTTGTATTGTATATAAGACGTATTGTGTATATAGAGTATAATCGAAAAGAATCAATAAATACGAATGTTTTAGTTTACGAATGTTTCATTTGTTGCATAATTTAAAAAACGGCTCAAAAACGAACGACAAATATGTATAATATATATATATAAGTGTGTGTGTGGGTGTATGTGTGTTTGTGTGTATAAGTATATTAAATAATTCCCCATATTGATTAATGGTTAATCAGCGACAAAATAGTACAATCATAATAGTAGTAAATAGTAATAATTACAAAAAACTTTAAACAGTTATAAAACATTTGTCGGCATATGTACGTTTGTTTTGCTTTTGCTTTTGCTTTTGCTCTTGTATAATATAGTAGATTGGTTATTTCAATTACTGTTTTGTTTGTTTGACAATCTTTAATATTGTATTTGTTTGTATTGTTGTATAACTGCATATTGCATTCGGATCGAAAACGAAACAATAACGGAAAAAATTTAAAATGTTTTTGTTAATTTTACTCTTATACTTGTTCTCCTGCCCTACTCCTCTTCTCTTCCCTTCGCTCTACAACACTCTCTTTTGTTTTATTTCTCTTACTCTTTTTGTTTTGTTTTGTTTTTTTGTTTGGAAGTCTTATAGCAGAACACATAGGGACTTTTTCGGTTTCTTTTGTTTCTTTTCGGGTGACTTCTTATTGATCTGCCTAACCAAATCGTAGAAAATATCATTCACATTCACTTTGGCTTTGGCTGAGGTCTCCATGAAGGCGCAATTGAACTGGTTGGCCAGGCTCTTGCCCAGCTCCTTGCCGACGACTCGCTCCTCCTCGAGATCGCACTTGTTGCCCACCAGCACCATGGGCACATCGTCCGTATCCTTTACCCTTAGTATCTGCTCGCGCAGGTCCTGCAGATCATTGAACGTCGACTGCGCCGTTATCGAATACACCAGCACGAATCCCTGTCCGTTCTTCATATACAGATCCCGCATGGCCGTGAACTGCTCCGTGCCGGCCGTGTCGAGAATCTCCAACATGCACTGCTGTCCGTCCACCTCCACCTGCTTGCGGTAGCTGTCCTCAATGGTGGGGTCATACTTCTCCACAAAAATGCACTGCACAAACTGCACTGTGAGGGCGGACTTGCCCACGCCGCCGCTACCCAGAACCACAATTTTGTATTCACGCATTTCTCACTGTTGCTGTTGCTGTAGCTGTAGTTTGTGTAAGACCCAAAAAGCAGGTAGGCGGCAGCTAATGCTCGAGTTCAGGTGGGTTTCCAGTTACAAATTCCTCTTGGAGTTATTGAAGTTGCAAAATGTTTAATTTTAAAACGCGGGGCGGTTCTCTCTCTCTCACTCCTCTCTTACTCACTTCTCACTCTCTCTCGTTCTCGGTCTTGGTCTTGGTCTCTCTGTCTCTCTCACAAAAAAATCACTAGTTTAGGCGTTGTTCGGCGATTGCTTTTCGGTTGCAGTTTTGTGGTTGTTCTTGTAGAACGTTTTTTTGTTTGTTTTTTGAACGTTATATATATATATATGTGTATATTTAAAGTAATTTTGTTGTTGGTTCTGTTATTGATGATAACCTTTGTGCCGTGTACGAGTGTGTGTCTGTGTGTAGAGTGTGGAGAGAGTACGCGTGTTGGTGTTGATGTGTGTGTGTGTGAGTGTTTGTGCCTCTCCCTCGCTCTTTCCGCTCAGGTTCTTGTAGAGGTGCGTGCGTTCCGTCAATTGTTGCTTTCAGCGATAAAAAGAAATTTCCGCTGGCGCTTCTGCTTTTCCGCTGCTGCCACTGCCACCGCCTGCCGTTGTCACTGTTGTTGCTGTTACCGAGAGCGCACTGTGGGGAGTAAAGAAAGCAATTTGTTGTATGTATTTTAAATATAGCTCGATTGCACTGTAAATTCGTTTGTTGCGTTTCGTTTTTGGTTTGGTTTTGGGTTGGTTTTTGGTTTGTATGCTGGTGCTGGCTGCACTCTCTTTTTTTTTGTTGGTCGTTGGTCGTGTTCTCGCTCTATCTTGGTCTTTTATGATTCATTTTTAGAGTTGTCAAGCGGCGCACTGCCTTCGCCAGAACTTGTGGCTGGAATTGTTTCGGAATTTGCGCACTTTTTAAATGAAAACCACGCCGACTGCATCTATTCGGGGCACCAATGTTTATCCAAAGTGTGTATAACACCTAGTGCGGATATAAATCTTCACAATGCACCCGCATGCTAGCAGGCAACTCTATTCGGAGTTTTACCTTTTTTGTTGTGTTAGCTGCGACTTGGGGCAGATATGGTCGCTGGTTTCTTGATAAAGGCCACGAAAACGTCAATGGCCGCGAATTTTTGTGCTCTGTTGAATTGATAACGTTTTAATTCTCGGCAAAATACAATTTTCTCGCCCGTAACCCGCACCGAAAATAGTATTGTTGGTGGGTCTTGTTAGTGTTGTGAAATTGCTTACACTGTGCAGTGTGACCGCGCATTTATCACATAAATATACCGAAGTTGGGTCCAGCACTCTGTACCACTTCCACTGTTCCAGCGTCTTTTCAAACTATATTTAGCAAAACAACATAAATAAATGTGTAACTAAAATTTATAAAATTCCACAGTCTAGCCAGTTCAGCGTATCTTTGTGACCATTCCAGCGGCAATCGTGACTCCAGCCACCCGCAGCATGACACGGCCGAGTTCCTTGAAGTCCGCGTATCGCTCTATGCAAATGGGGCGACTCGTCTCCAGCTCGACGAGGGCGCAGGAGTTGCTGCCCAGGCAGCGGGGCTTCTTCTTGACCACCTCGCCGGTGCTCTTGTGTATGGACGCAGTCAGCTTGCACACCACAGCTGGCTCGATGAGCGACTGGTGGTGCAGCAGCACTGGAAATCCCATGGTGATGGGCACCTTGACGCTGAAGACGATGATGCGGGCCTGGAAGCGTGTCGTGACGGGTATGGGCGTCTGCGGGTCGCTGATGATGCAGCCGACGGTTATGTTGTTGATGTCCACGCCGGCCAGCGTCACCGATATCTGATCGCCCGCAAAGACGCTCGTCTGTGGGAACTCATCCATGGTAAGAGACTTGACCTGTGCCTGCTCCCGGCTGGCGCCGACCAGCACCTTGTCGTTCACACACATCACGCCAGTCTCCACTCTGCCAGAAATGCAGAAACCCGATCCAGTGCCCTTGTAGATGTCCGAGACGGACATCCGCAGCGGCCTGTCCAGCGCTCGCTCTGGGATCTTGAAGTTCTCGATGACGTCCAGCAGGGGGCGACCACTGTACCAGCTGGTGAGTGCCGCCTCCTGTGCTTTCTTGGTGAGATTCTCGCCGGTGAGGCCAGAGCAGGGTGTGAAGCTGACGTCCGACTCCTTGAAGCCCGCCTGCTTGAGGAAGGATTTCAGTTTGGTGACAATCTCCGTGAATCGCTCCTGCGACCAGCCGACTGTGTCCAGCTTATTGATGACCACGCCCAGTTGGTTGACGCCCAGCGAACGCACGAGGATGGCATGCTCGCGCGTCTGTCCGCCCAGCTCGAAGCCAGACTCGAATTCTCCCCGCGTGGAATCCACCACGAGGAGTGCCACATCCGCTTGGGTGGCGCCGGAGATCATGTTGGGTATGAAATCCTTGTGCCCGGGCGCATCCAGCAGCGTCACAATCTTTGTCTTTGTCTCGATGCGCGACTGGCCCACGTCCATAGTGATGCCTCGGGCCCGCTCCTCGCCAGTCTCGTCCAGCACCCAGGCGTACATGAAACTCTGCTTGCCCAGCTTCTTGGACTCCTGCTCGTGCTTGTGCATCACGCGCTGGGACACGTTGCCCGTGTCGTACAGCAGGTGCCCCATCAGCGTGCTCTTCCCTGCGTCCACATGGCCGATGACGATCATGTGGATGTGGCTCTTCTGGTCGGAGCGCTCCTTCTCGTACAGCTGCTGTGCGTTGCGCTGAGCCTGGTCCTTGGACACTTTGAAGACGCTCGCGGCAGTGCGTGACAGATCGTTGTCTCCGCCCACATCCACGGGCGTGTTTCTGCCCGAAACTACGGGGGAGGACGGCAGCTTGGGGGAGGCTATTTCAAAGCCACGCCGTGGCTCCTTCAGGCTGATCTTGGCCGGTGGCGTGGGCTTGCTGGCAGACTTTACGATCGTCGCTGCAATGGGCACGGGCACCTTCGGTCGGAGCGCAGGCTTGTCCGATTTCTTGGTCTCCTCGTTGAGGATCTCATCCAAAATCTTCTGTATGTCGTAGTCAAACTTCATGGAGGTCTCCACGATGCGACGCTCGGACACGGCGTCGCCCACCACACTCCGCACCTCATCCACGCAAGAGCTCAGCTTGGCCTGCTCCATTTCGTCCAGTTCGGGCATCTGGAAGCTCTCCGAGTCGCGTCTGGCCTTCTCGTAGGCCTCGTCCTCATCATCCTCGTCGTGCTCGCCCTCCTCCTTAATGTCCTTGTTCTTGCTGATGAACGCGGAGATGCTCTGTCTGCCCCGCTCCCGGTCGTAGAGCCACTGTTGGGCATCTGTGGGCGAAATGCAGTGATCATCATCGACGGAGTGCCCGTAGACGTCATCGTAACCATCGTATTCGTCGTTGTAATCCATTGTCCGTACAATCCTGTGGCGCGACATCTTGACGGGCCTTCTGTTTAACAGTTCCTGCCCACTATTTCACAATATTTTTAAAACAAATTAATTTCATTCGAGAAAATGAAAATAAATTGGAAGCCAGTGTGACCGCGTCTCCCCAGGGTGACGGTATATTTCGACGTCGAAATTGAGTTTTACGTATATATACGGAATTTCGGTATATAACACAGTAAGTACACTTCACACTTCTTTTGGCATTTTATGGTGACTTTCTGACTGTCACTCTGGTGTAAAATTTTTTAGACATCATGTCTCCCGTCGTCAATTTAATTTAATTCGTGAAACAAACATCAGAATTTAGCGACGATTACGAACAACTAGGCAGGGAGGTTCCACACGAATGCTCGGACCCGATGAGCGGCGCAAGAACCTACAGTAAGAGGGATCCCGGCGGCGACGAGGACGGTGGCAAGGAGGCGTCTGCCGAGTCGGCTGAATCGCTAGAACATCTCACGATACCAGAGCTCCTAGACGGTTGGGCCATAAAGAAGTCTGAAAAGCAGGGAGCACATATATTGCGGCTACTCGAACTACGCACCAAGGAAGAGGAGCAGAAGGACGCACAGCGAGCCCTACAGCAGCAGAAGAACTTGCAGCAGCTAGCGAACTGCCGCCAGAAGGCGCGTGCCCAAGAGCAGGCGCGTCTGCGTGACGAGAAACTCCACTGGAGTACCCAAGAGGCGGAGTCCAAGGAAGCGAAGCGATCGGCGGCACTGCGTAAGGACATTGAGCATCAAATCTTGGTGCAACAGGAATCAGAGGCGAAGCGTATCCGCGAAGAGGCGGTCTGGGGTAGAACATACGAGCAGCAGAAGAAGAATAGGAAAAGCAACAATAAATCAGAACAGGAGCTAGTTCAACAGAGGGAGAGATTCAGTCTTCACGAGACGCTGCACACAGAAGCCCAGCAGCAAGACAAAATGGTCAACATACCGATGGCAAATCTGAAGCCCATCCTTAAGCAGGCACCTGGATCGGCCACTGGCGGTGGCGTGCGTTACTTTTCACAGTTTAGCAAAGGCGGCGGTTCCACTGCCACCACAAGCACTAACACCAGCAGCACCACACTCGTGCACCAGCAGCTGCAGCGTAAGCCAACGGCCAATGGGGATCTCCATGGCACGAATGGCAGAGTTGCTGTCGTTGCCAATGGCATGCGCACCAAAGCAGAGCAGCAGGACATGCAGCAGGAGGTCAAACAGGAAGCTATAACCAAAACAGAGGCAGACAACCAGCCAGCAGAGGATGCTTCCGTCGCAGATGGTCCACTGGCGTTGCTCAGCAACCAGCAGCCAACAGAGTCGGACGACCCCGAGCTGGACATTGTAATCAACAATGTGGTGTGCACGTTCAGTGTGCGTTGCCACCTCAAGCTAAGGGACATTGCGCTGCGCGGCTCCAATGTGGAGTATCGCAGGGAGAACGGCATGGTGACCATGAAGCTGCGACGACCCTATACGACAGCCTCCATTTGGTCATCCGGCAGGATCACCTGCACAGGCGCCACCTCTGAGGAAATGGTAGGTGCAACCAGCAATCCATCTAAAACCAAATCCAATATCGTTCTCTCATTTTGTAGGCCAAAGTGGCGGCCAGACGGTATGCCCGCTACTTGGGGAAACTCGATTTTCCCACACGCTTTCAGAATTTTCGCGTTGTGAATGTGTTGGGTACCTGCAGCATGCCCTGGGCCATCAAGATTGTTAACTTCTCGACCAAGTATCCGAAGAATGCCAGCTACGAGCCGGAGTTGCATCCAGGTGTCACGTACAAGATGCACATGCCCAAGGCCACGCTGAAGATCTTCTCCACGGGAAGCATAACAGTGACAGGTGAGGGTCTCCATCCCCAAGTCTCTCTCCTGATTCATCTTTATCCGACTTATAGCTGCCAGCGTGAACGATGTGGAGGCCGCCATACAGCAGATATATCCATTGGTCCATGAGTTCCGCAAGCAGCGTTCGCCCGAGGAGCTGCAGCATTTGAGGGCCAAACAGAACAAAAATGCCGGCATCACTGGCAACACCAGCAACACCATCACTGACGCCAACGAGGCCCTGGCACTGGAAGAGCAAATCCTGACAATTCCCAGCAGTGCGGCTGGGGATCTGGTGAATGCAGCGGTGTGCAATGTGCAGCGTCTGAAGCAGATCGAATCGTTTCGCCAGATGTCCAGTGAGACTGAGGAGGAGCGCCGCCACATACCCTTCCCGCGTGACAAGACCGAGGAAGTGCTCTTCACCCACTCGTCAGCCAGTGGGTCTTCGACGGATAATATCTGCGCCAATGCCCGACGACGGGCCACCGAATGCTGGGCGACCAAGAACAAACGCACGCGCTACAATGATCCCAGTGGCGGCACAATAGTGGCTGCTGGTAAGACTAATACTACGACGATGAGTGCCAGGACCACCGCCTCCTCGTCCAATCCCGCCATCGCCAACCAATCAACCAGCACCAGCACATCCGCCACCACCATTACCGGGCCTATTCTGCCGCTCTCCTCGCTTACGCCCATTGGCAGCATCAGTGGCGGTGTGAACGGCAGACCATTTAGCCTGGTGGCCGCACGCACTATCCCTGCCACGGGAACCATCATCAACCTCAAGCAAAGCTGCATTAAGCCATTGAATCGCGATGCTCTGGCTGCATTCACCGCTGCCTCCAGTGGTAGCATCGCTACCGCCGTCAATTCCACTGCCACAGCCAAGGCTGTACCAGGTCCATCTGCACTCAAGCGGCAATCCCGTGGAGGAGGACACAATTAAGCTGCATCCTGTGTGGAGGAATTCATTTCATGCAGCAATCAGCAACGAATGGCGCATATAATACATACAGTACACGTACACGTACACGTACACGTAGACTAGCTTGAGCTGCATGCATCGATACACCTATAGATATTTTGATATATCATAATATTAGCATCACTAGTTTGTCTTTTGTCGTATTACAAATATAAAATCAATAAAAACGTACTCCCATGGGCTGCATTCACATCCGCGTCTCTTCTTTTAAACAATTATATTTTGGCGCGCGAATATCTAGTCGATAGTATCGGTGACGACTGCACGCTTTGAATCGGTTCTTGGCTCACCTCGCTCTGAATCAGTAGACCCTAATTTATAAACAAATTAATCAAAAGGGGCCCTTAAAATTAACCAGCTTTGTACAGAATTTATTAATCTTTCGTTTAAAATTCTATATTTAGTGCTGCGAG
Source organism: Drosophila guanche (assembly GCF_900245975.1). Taxonomy (NCBI): domain Eukaryota; kingdom Metazoa; phylum Arthropoda; class Insecta; order Diptera; family Drosophilidae; genus Drosophila; species Drosophila guanche. The sequence continues at coordinate 1,523,333 of NW_022995751.1, read as the reverse complement.
TCCCAGCTATTAGATAATATCAAATAGAAGATCATAGTCGAGGAATAGTGCTTGTATATGTCAGTGTGCACGTATATTTTTTTTTATATATTTCTGTGGGATTTCCATTCTCAATTTGAGCCGCAAAACTGAAGAGATAATTAAGAGAGTATCTTGGAATGTTGTCACTTGTATTTACCTGTTGTCGACACCTTAGTTTTTGGTACAAATTTCGCACCATAAAATCTCCCATGGTTTGTTAAGGGATTGAAAGCTCCGAGCGTATTATAGTATTTACATATGTTCCCGTTCCTTTTCTAAAAAACAATAGAATTTCCTTTCTCTATAATTGAGCGCGCTATTTAAAAAAATGTATATATGTGTCTCTACATGTTACATAAACTTACATACTGAACACAAAGAAAAATTCAAATTACAAATTAGTAAAATATTAGGTCATAAGGAATACAATCCAACGAAAAGGAGTATTTATAATAAGCTAAATTGATTCTTCAAACGGATTAGGTTATTGTTTAAGTGGTGAAAGTCTGTGTAAGCTAGTAATATCAAATAGAACATCAAAATCGATGAATCTAGTTTAAGACTACGGTATGCTTACGGTATATTTTGAAGATGCAATGGTATATTTAAGTATATTTACGAGGCCCGAAGGTATTTTGTATCGATAATTTCGCGGTCACACTGGTCGTATTAAAAATAAAAATATAAAGAATATAAAATATAAAGAAAAACTACTTTCGGCGCGGTTACGGGCTACAGAAAAAGCGTCGAACAGAGCCCGAATACGGTGTGCGGAAAAATGAATAGAAAGTAGCATTAAAAGTGCCGCTTTTCACCACCCGAACGCCACAGTGCTCCATCGTTGGCACATACAACGTATATCGTTAATAATACACAACAAAAGCAGCAGCAGCAGGCAGGCAGGCAGGGCAGCCGTGTAAAAATATGTACAATAACGGGTCAACACGGGGCTTCTCCATACACGACGCATTCGAGGAGGAAACAGACGAGGCGATACGCGTCTATGGCTCCACAGTGATATCCACACCCATGCGGAGCGGAAAACAAGGTCGCTCCACTGAGGATGTATCCATACGCATACAGGATCCAAAGTGAGTGGGGCACGCTATGTGATTTGATGCCAAAAACGGGTCTGGTCTGGTCTGGTCTCGTTCGCATGGTCTCATTCTGATGTGTGATCTGATCTCTGTGTGGCTGTGTTGTCTGCATGCGTGGGCTGTTTATTGGCACCATTTTGGAGCGAAGTTCGTTCTCTTTGTGAATCACAAAAGACAAGTCAGGCCTGTCCAGCTGTTGGCACTGTCAGTTGCACCCTACACTCTAGGCACTCTTCTGCCTTCTTCAAGTGGCACTTCCTCATTCCCGCCGGAAGCACCTAAACACTTGAATAATTTACCTAAACTTTGATGCCGCAGGCGCGTGCGTGCTTCTTGCCTTCCTTACATTCATTTCTTTTGCTCTCCCATTACCAATGCATGGCGTGTCGCAACAGCAACACCAGAAACAACAACAACAACAACATTCTTCATATGTAATTATTGAGATTATAAATGCAGACGTCCAGCCTAATTTGGCATTCAATTGTAAAGAAAACAAAAGCAAAAAGCATTGCGCATACATTTCGTCATAAAGGTTTCTCATTTCTTGAAGAGATTGAAGCGCTGCCACGCGAGTTGGTAACGTAGAGGGAGGGGGAGTGGGCTGGCCTTCGCCTGCGGTCAGCTGGAACCAGTTAACAGCTCAACAGCTAGGCCAGGCCATGCCAGCCTCGTCTGCACTTGTCGGGCTTCGCTGCCAATATAATCGAGTATTATATGCAATAATTGATTGCGTCTTGCTTTTGGCGGCAGTCCAAACCCGCGATAACCCCTCGAATTCGATTGATAAGCGCATTTTTTGAGTCACTTTAAATTATTTGTTTGATTGTAATGTTATTGCTCTCTCCATTCTGCATCCTCCATTTGCAGGGGCTATAATAAATATGCCGAAGACACAACCTCCAGGGACAGCGACTCGCTCATTCAGGAGTATGGAAATCTGCCCACGGAGGAGACCAACACATATTGCTGGCGGCATCCGAAGGTGCGCGAGAATTGGCGCACAGTGCTGGCCGCCTTCACGCTGCTGGTTGTGGGCACAGGTCTCTTTGTGATGGGCACCTTTGCCATTGCCGATCCGCAGAACACATCGCAGGGTGTTGTGTTCTTTGTCGCTGGACTCATTTGCTTTATACCAGGAGCCTATCATGTCGTCTACATTTGGCTGGCAGCCAAAGGCTATCGAGGGTTCGACTTCTATCACCTGCCACTGTTCACATAGGCAAAGCAGGAGCAGCTGCGGCAGAGTGCATTGGTTGATCCAACAGAAAAGAGAGATAAGCAGTGGGAGTGGGGAGTTGGGAGTGGGAAATCCCTGTCTATAAATATTTATCTATAAATTTGTTTATATTTCCTGTAAGCGACTCTTTATGTTCTATGTCCGTTAATAACTCTCCCCCAACTCGATATCGTTTTGTGTAACGTACATTTTTTGTGTTAACCGGCAAAAATTAAGTTTAGACAAAGCAAAGGAGAAACCCCTCAGAACCCGAATCGAAATTTAGCAATATATTTATATAGATAATATATATATATATATATATTTTACAAGAAATTATACTCAGTAAAATGTTTTTGTATGCTCCCAACCCGAATCCAATCCCAGAAGAAGAAAGTGCAAAAACAATTCATACGTATGTACCCTCGAAAATTGATTTAAGCAAAAAAGAGAAGAGATAAAAAGTAGTAGACACAAGAGAAAGACTGTGTATATGATGCTAACAAGTTGAGGAATCGCTAGAGTTATAACATATATATATATACACATACTTATACGTATATAAATTGTAATGTAATTTATTGAAATTAATTCGCACCAAAAAAAAGAAGGCTAACGATCGCGAGCAATGTTTTACGACTTTCCAACAAGAGAAAACAAATGAAACTCAAACCCACGAATCTATGTACTATACGATTAGTGAGCGTCTGTCCAGGGATGCGCCTTAAAAGAACTAGAACTAGACTTTAGTCAACGTCGAATTACGTTTATGATTTAGCGGACTGTAAGGCGGGAGAACTCTTAAGCAAAATCCCCATGATACAATGATAAATAATACCTAGCTACTACTTGTGTTCTAGTGATGTAAGTCGACCGATGCCCATGCCCCGATATATTGCAATATGTTCTACAGTGTGATGACGCGACTCTACTACGCCTTTAGTCCCCCCCCCCCCCCCTGAATTCTTAAATACCCTTACCCGTCCTCTAATGAAATTACATCTCACTCCCTCACTCAGTCATTAACATTTCTCGAAGCTCGAACTGACACTGAATCACCTCCTCACATACTTTATACACCTTTACACTTACACCTCTCATCCGTTTAGTTCTTAATGTTGTATAATTTCTTTTTTAAGAAATGATAAAAATGGTTGTATTACTACGAAAAAAAAAACACACGACAAAAATAAGAATAAATTAAATGAAAAAACACACATAAATACGATTTATGGCCCTAAAACTAATCTAATTCAATACAGGACGACGACTACTTTATCTTTTCCAAAATGTACCCAACATTTTAATTATATAATGTTTGTGTTTTAGTTTTGTATTTCTATGTATCTGTGTAGTTTTTTGTGACTTTTGTATGTATACTTTCCTATTTAATGTTGGTTTTTATGCAAATTAAAAATTATTATTTTTGAAACACCTGATTTTGACTTCCTTTATGTATCATTTATCTTTGGCTGGGTTCAAGTATTCAATTAAATTCTTTTGTTTATGTTTTGGCGCTATCAAAATTATGACAATGGTACGAAATATTTTATCAACTTTTTATGGTTTTTTTTTTTGTTCGACGTGATTTATCTTTTTTTGCAGTTTCTTTTCTTTTATTTTATGCCATGTCTTCGGGAAATTGATTTCTTTAAATGGCCAAAAGTAAAGCTAGATAACAATTATCTTTAATTTGCGGCATTCCCATTGAAATCCATCATTAACCACAAGACTACAGCGCGTTTCACAGGTGTAAGATGAAGATTTGGAAATCACAAACTCCACTTAATATATTGGGAGTAGCATCACTTATCCGATTTCCTTTTCGCATTATTCCACAACTGAACAAGATCGAACTATAATTTAAGATTAAACTCCAATCTGTTGTAACACACACTTTTGAAACGCACTGTGGACACGCTCCAGCTCCCATGCCCAACTCCAAAGCCCCCACACTCGACGAGGGTACTCCCTAGGTTAATGGATAAATATTTCAGTTGCCTTTGGCCGCCAATGGCGATGCAGGCGATAGACGAAACGACATGAAACGATACGAAATGATATTATTATATGTATGAAACAATCAAATTGGCAATGGCTTTTGGAATGGAATATGTAATATGTAATGTACTTTTGCTCAATACGAAGTCAACGATGGCTCTAAATAGGTTTAATTATATTGGTGTTGTGCCCCGCGAATCGATTATTTTTCTAGCTTCGAACTTATTTGAATTGAATTTGAATATTGTACGTATAATTGTTGCCTCAACCCGAACCGAACCAGTTGATGATTAAGCTTTAAATGTGCTGCTTAGGAATGTAAGTGTGAGTGGCAAATGAAATGGAATAAAGTGCATGGAAATAAAAGCCAAGCCAAAGCCATGGCAGTGTTTCTTGTTTCTCGTTTCTGTTTCAATACAACCGTCATTTTTATTCCCCATTCAATCACTTACCCAGCCAAGCCAACCCCTGTCTATTCCGAAGAGACAATTTGTCACCATGCATCGATCAAACAAGAGGACATCCAGAGCGTGCAGCCGCCTGGCAACCGGCTTGGGGCGCCATTGAAATGCCTGATGGCTGGCCATAACCGCAGCGCTAGTGGCAGCAGCAGGAGGAGCCGAAGGAGCAGGAGCGCTAATGTCTGGAGTGCACATCCCCATATCCATATCCCAAGTTCATTAGACTTTAATGGGTGCTTGGCCTGTTACGGGGCACTGAGCGGGGATTTGCGGCTCCTCTGTGCTTTGCACGCCACGAAATGGAAAGTTTTGGCGCCTGCGAATCATAAATCCCGTGTGCCTTCTAAAAATATCCCAACACTCGAAGGGAATCGATGCGAGAGCCGTCGCCGTCGCCGCCGCCAGCGCAGACAGATATGAGCGAGCACGAGGCGGAGTCGGACGAGGATTGCGAGGTCTATTGTAAGTCGAAACTGTAGCCAGTAGCATGTCTCTATTGATGGATTATTCCGCAGTCCTGAAGCCGGTCAACGAGTACAACATTGTGGACAAGATCAAGGAGGCCAACAAGGAGCTCTTTGCCCCCGACGAGGCAGCCAATGGTAATGGCAAGGTGACCAAAGTGACCTTTGCCCTGAATCTGGAGGATTACGAGCCAACGGGGGAGCAGCCGAAGGAGCAGAGTCCCAGTCCACCTGACGAACTGCTTCAGCAGTTGACGCAGCTAAAGCTGAAGCCAATTGCAGAGGAGGAGCCATCATTGCCGCCGCTGATTCCAACTCCAGAGTTGCCCATGCAGCCAGTGGAGGAGGCCAAGATGATTGCAGAACCCTCAGCGGAAGAGTCCGAAGTGGAGGTGGAGGAGGAAATATGCGAGGAAATCCCAGACATCACGGAACTCCCCCAGAACCCTGCCACAGAGGAAGCAGTCGTTGTGGAGGAGGAGGAAGACGACTTCTCTGGCGTGGATGAAGCGGATCTGGATGATGATCCACCACTGAAGAGCGATTCATCCACTGTTGCTGGTCTCCATCGTCGCCAGGATACATTCGACCAGGACTACGATGATGAGGAGTCGGATCAGAAGAGTCTCACCAATCTGCTGACCGAATCCGACTGCGAGGAAGAGGAACGCACACTGAACGAGGCACGCCTGAAGCTGCGAGAAGCCTACAAGAACCTCTACAAGACACTGGATCCCAAGGGTGAGGCACAGATTAACAGGCTAACTGGAGTAGAGGTTGAACAGGAGCTTCCACCGCCAGCAGAGCCGCCTGCAGCAGTCCGCGACAATGAGGCAGATGAAGACGACGACTTGTCGATCATTGTGGCCAGCTACATCCCGGACGACTTTGAGCTGAACGAGCAAAGCATTTACTACAAAAGGGAAGACTCTATCCCACCTAACGACGAAGATACTTCCGCCTGTCCCAAGTCCAGCTCCAAGACATTCTTCAACTCACGCCGTTTCAGCTTCCGACGCAGGGCCAAGCCCACGCCCACACCTTCCTCGGCTTCCTCTTCGACAGCGACTGTTTCGCCCTCGATCCGAATGAATTACAAGACGTGCTGCGAGCATCGCCACTCGCTGCAGGAGAAGCTGCCGCGCTACACTGGCTACATGTCCGAGTATGGGCTGAGTGCCCAGCAGCTGCAGCGCAGGGAGCAGAAGCTGCGCCGCAAGCAGCGTTACGTGATGGAGCAGGCACTTCGGAGCAACGAGCAAGAGCTGAAGAAGATGCAGGACAACGAGCGCGCCTTCACCACCTGGCTAAAGAACAAGATGCGCTATCCCATCAACAAGACTCGCAATATGTTTGATGCACATCGTCGCAGGGGGAGCGTGGCCGCCGCAGTCGCTGGTCCGCATTCCCATGCACGTCAGGAGCATTCGCATTCGCATCAGCACCAAAACCAACGTCAGTCACACTCTGGTCTACGAAGGGAGAACAGCGATGATATGCTTCAAGTCTATCGCAGGCTCTTGGGCAGCTGGAACAAGTAGAGCTTAGAGTAGATCGTATCTTAAATTAATTTATTACATGTATTTATCGTATTATAATTATTAAATTTGTAATACAACTTTGAAGCGGTGAAAAATATGTATGGGGGCAGGGGATTATTGTAAGAGGAGGGCGAAGTTGGCCAGTTTGAAAGGCTCTTTTAACAGATACACACACTGATAACAGGGAAAGTTTGAAACACACAAATAGTAGATGTAGCAGCCACAAAGTTGCGAGTAAAAAACACAAATTCAACGCCGCGACTTCTTCGACTTGTTTCCATTGTCGCGGCTGTCCTCCCGAGAACGCTTCCGATCGCTGTCCTTGCTCTTGTTGCTGCTCTTGTGGCCAGACGATGAGGAATGATGCTTGTCCCGATTATGGTACTTATCCTTGGACGATTTCGACGGGCTTTAAAAAGAAGATGAAGAATTTGTTATCCATTATTAAAATATTATTCACACAAGGCGCAGCATTTTGTTTGTATAATTTTGCAACAAGCAACATTGGAGGGTGAGGTTCGAGGTTTTTGTTTGTTGTTTTTGAAAAGAAATTTCGTATTCATTTATGAATCAGGCAGAAAACAATCGAGAAAGTGATAAGAAAAGTCCATCCCCGAGTCAAGTCACTTAATTTTCAACCTTTTTTTCATGTACTTCATAAATTTGTGAGTATCAAACGCCAATCTATAAGCCAATTTTGTGTGGGATTCGTGTGGTGTGAAAGGAATGCAAATGCGAGTGGATAAGTGGGTTGTTATATGGGTATGCAGTGCTCTTTATGTCTGATAATGTTGGGTGTGAGGTGGTGGTGGGGTTTTTCGTTAACAAACCTAGATGAGCTGCCATGTTTGGAGCTGGAGGATTTTAAATGCGAAGAGGAAGAGGAGGAATTCGACTTATGCTTTTTACTGTGCGACGACGATGATCGCTGCTCCTCGCGGTCGCGTCGACTGTGTACGGGTGTACGGGTGGAACGGTACGTGTGCGTAAATGGGAGGGAGAACAATTTGATAAAGATAAAACAGAGGAGAGAGAGAGAGAGAGCTGAGGTTAAGTCACATTCCTGGGTTGAACGCCGAACGGTGGCCGACCAATCGCATACCTGTGCTTGGAGGAACTCATGCCGCCCTTTTTTGACTCGAATTTCGTTCCATTTCGCTTGTCATCGGTGGGCTGGTAATCGTGATTTCGATCCTCCTCGGCAGCCTCACGCTCCAGATCGGACCAGTCCTTGCCGGATTCCTCATCAGAGCCAAGGTCTAAAGGAGAGAGGGTTTTTTAGGGGAACACAGACAATTTTCAGTATATTTACCATCACTATCATCGCTCTCATCTTCGGAGGCTTCTGAGTACTCAGAGTCTTCCTCGGACTCTTCATCTGTTTCGGCATCTGTGGGATTGTAGGCTTCATCTTCCTCCGATTCGGCAGATTCATTATCCTCCTCGCCATCGGATTCGGGGTCCAAGAAAGACCAACCGCCCTGCTCGAAGAAGCCCTGCGGATCATCCACAATCGTTTTCATGATCTTTTGCCAGTTGAGAGACTGTACGCCCTCCGAGTATCGAATATCGCAAGAGCTAAATGAATAAACACAAATTTAGCATGCGAAAAAACAAACACAAATGGCAGTCACTCACTTAAGCCACTCTTTGACATGGTCCAGCATATTCATGGGAATGGCATTGACCATGGCCACCTTCTTGTTGTACTCCTTGAACACGAAAATCATGTCAAAGTTCCTCAAATGGAACTGAACACGCTCAAAGTGCACCAACTCCACATCGTCCAGGGTGATGACAAATGGCGGCCACTCTGTGAGGTTAACCAGCGATCCAGAGGTGGGCTGCAGCGTGACTGTGCTGCGGAAGGGCGCACCGGGGAAGCCCAGCTCACGGAATGGTGTATCGAACTCCACAATTGACTTGGTCATGGTCTCCACCTTCTCGCAGAAGCTCTTGAAGGCCGTCTTCAGCTTGTGTCGCAGCTCTCGCTCCGCCTGCTCGGCGGCCAAATCGTCGCGATCGTGCATATGCTGATGCTTGCCCAGATCCGTGGTGATCTCGCCCACCTCTGTGTAGAACTGCACATCCACGTGCTTCTTCTTGCCAAACATGATGGCATACTTGAGGTGGAAGTGCAGCAGAATGATCATCTCACCGTCGCAGGGCTGGAAGAAGGCGCTCTTGATGTTGTTGTAGAGAATGTCCACCTTGTCGCCGCGCACCGAGATGTAACGGAAGCCATTGGTGTGCGCCTCCAAGCTGCCCGTCATTCGTTTCGTCACGATATTTGGTCGAATGTACAGATCCTTGAGCTTCGGGTTGCCCTTGTTCTGTGACAATATCAGCGTATCCTGCTTCACCAGATCCTCTTTTTCCCGCTCCTCTGCCTCTCGCGTTTTGAAGCGTTTCTGCACCTCCTTAATCAGGCGGAAAGCGTTGTTCAGATTGGCAGACGGAGCAGCCACCTCGCCATGTTCCTTCAAGTTTGAGCTGCGGTAGGTTCTGCAAGGGAAGGGAGGGGAAGTTTGATTAGCCGAAGTTTAGTTTCTGCTGGAGCAACACTTACACTTCCTTGACGAATGTGGCCTCTGGCTGGGGATACAGACCGCCCTCATTGCGTCCCATTGTGGCGCCCGGATGAAAGAAGTTGATCCTCAAATATGTGTACTCGCCCTCCACGGACTGTGAGATGTTCTTGATGGTGGATATGTGGAAGGGCACCTGAATGCCAAACACTGGCATAATGACTGTCTCGTACTTCTTGTCCACGTACAGCTTCAGTTCCTTCACCTCGGGCTCGCGTGGCATTTGGCTGATGGACTTGTAGGAAACTGTGTTCTTGCGCACCTTCTCCACCTCCTTGGAGTTGCCCTGCTTCGCCAGACGCTCCTTCGCGCGGGCATTCAGTTGCTGGGCCAGCTCCCTCTGATGCTCCTTGCGCTTCTCCTCCGTGTTGATTTCATTGCGCAGTTTAGAGTCGAGGACAGCGTTCCTTTTACTCCTTCCTAGGATCTCAGAGCCCTGATCCTCTTTGGAGGTCTTCTTATCGTCCACATCCTCCTCCTCGCTGTCGTCCTTGATGAAAATGCCAACATTCTTGATCTTCTTCTTGGAAGGGGTCATCACACTGGCGGGAGAGGTTTCACCCACCAGTACAGTGTCGCCGATGAAGAGGGCATAGGTTTTACCCTGAGTGTCGGCCGCTTCGGGATTGGTGAGATTGGAGATGCCGACATGCAGATTGAAGACCATATTCTTCTTCACCAGCGCACGACACTTGGGCCCAATGACAATGGAGTTCTCCCGGAACTCCAGGCCCATGGCAAAGCCAAATGTCTTTGTGAGATTTTCGACCATATTCGATTTCTCCTTCTTCACATAGCCCAGTGTCTTGTCGTATACCTCGCACAACTTGGCACCCGGCACAAGCAGCTTGAGTATTTCCTCCTGCACATTTACCAGAAACGTGTAGTTCTCCTGCATAGCCTCGGTGGGATTGACCAGAAAAGTGCGAGAGATATTTGAGCAATACGATTTGTAGCGGGCGCCCAGGGAGCAAACGATCACGCCAAAGTGCAATAAATTCTTATCTGAAGCGGCGGAGAATTTTAGGCTGTAGGATCCACCCGATTGAATGATGGGCGGATAGGCCATGTCCAGTAGCCTGGGATCCAGGCCGATGGTGTACTTCTTTTCGGTAATGGCCGCATCACAGCCATCCGACAGCTTTGTGTGCTTCACTTTCTGCAAGGGAATCGGAATGTTGCATGAGCGATCTTGTCACGGTTGATCCTCGCAGCGAACTCACCCTGTCCGAATCGATAATGTCCATAATCTCATCCTTTAGATACTTGTTGAAGATTTCCATCGACACCAGGGAGGCCTTACGTATGTTGTTGATCTCCGACTCGTCTTTGGGGCACATCAGATACGCGATAATCGTGCTGATGTCCACATGCTCGAACTTGGACTCCATTAGGATCTTCTTCCACGACTCGCAGTACTCGCCCGGATACGAATCCTTGCTGAAGACGCCCAAGCGCTTGCCCTTCTTCGAGTTCTGTATGCTCTTGATGAGTTTCTCAAAGTTGCCCTTATCCTTGTCGGTCTGTTAAGCAAAGAAAGAAATTGATTGAGATTGTGGAAGGGGAATGTCGCTGCATTTTGCTTACCCGATCCCTCACGAGCAGCTTTATTTCTGGCAATCCCTCCTCGCTGATGTTTTGGGCCTGCTTCAGGAACTCGATTTTCTTCTTGCTGGTGAGAAAGTAGATGGCATCGGTGGCAAACACAGAGATGGTGTCTGTCAGCTCGTAGCCGAGTAGCCAGATCTGTAGGGCCAGGGACTTGGAGTAGATCACATCCTCGTCGCAGCCAACGACGCTCATGATGCAGTCCAGATTGCTCAGCGCATCGTCGTGGCCGATGCTGGGTGCCTGCGGATAATACACACACACATTAACAATAATTTGAAAACCTCCACAAGGCAGCCGCGATAGTAATCTCCGCGCGCGCGCCTCCTAACCTAACTCAAGCTGGGGACATGAAAATCCAAATTTGCTTGTGAATTTCACAATATTATTTAACTGTTGCTTTATCTTGACACCACGTGAAGGCCACTTAATACTGAATAACTGCATTTGGGGGGGCTCCTGTGGACACAAGCCACCAGACAAGAGACACTAGACCGAGACGCGCGAGATCCCCACTCACCTTCCATTCTGTGTAGAGACGCTTCACGCGACGCACAAACGCCTCTTTATCCAGCACAAAGCTCGCCATGCTGCTGCTGTAGCCAATCCAACAAGTAGGTTATTCCAATCTTAGTTATATTTCAGCTTCAATTAGTAATTAGCGAATTCCGCCGGACGAAAAAATTGCGCGGCGTCGGACGAGGCAAGAAGAAGAAATTTTACACAAAAATGTTGCGATTTTTCGGCGTCACGTTGGACCGCGAAATGATCGATTATAGACTATCGATAAAATAAACATACCAAAATATACCATGGCATCTCCAAAATATACCGTATGGTATACGGTACGGTAGCTTGAAAAGATTTTCACCACTGAAACAATAATATAATCCGATTGAAGAATCAATTTTTCTGATTATAAATACTCCTCTTTATTGGCGGGTATAACTCATGACTTTATGACATTACTACTACACATTTTCTACATACCAATAACATAGTTAGCAGAATAGGGATATAAATAACATAGTGTTGGAAGCTGGATGCTGCTGTATTCAGAGTCTATTTAACATTAAAGATGAATCTAATTAGAGACATATGACGCGCGTCATTTTCAAATTATCATCAGCAAGCAGCATCCAATTTCCAATTCATCCCACGAAAAACATTACATCGTTAAAGCGTACCTGGTTAAGGGTTTGTTAGGTGAGGAGGGCACGAGCGCACCCCCACCTCAGAAGGGAAAATGTACTAAGTAACGCATCCTTCTTATTTACAGACAATCCTCACATTGCAAAAAGGGTGCAGGCGAGCAAAGCCAAACGCAGAGACGAGGCCCGGGTTAACGCTGCGGAGGCCCGTGCTTGGGCAGCTCACCAACGAGCTCGTGCAGCACTATTTCCACTATTTACACTTGCATTTTCGATTTGATGGACGGGAAATACTTTTCTTTTCACTTCGTTTAAATATATTTAAGTTTATTATTGTATTCATTCAGTATTATCAACATTTGCAATTACGTACTGTGACGGCTAATATGTATTTTCGTTGAACTAATTCATTTCGTAAGCAAATTCTACGAATTCAGAGCTTTAGAGGGTTAATTGTTTGTGGCCGTTGGACTGCCGGAGGACTCGTCTGGCCTGGCTACCTGTAGATACTCCTGGATATCGTAGTCAAACAGCTCGAAATCATATCTTGGAAGAGAGCAACACACAATTAGTACACTAACATAAGAATGTATGGGACTACACGCACTTGTAATACTCGTAGAGCTCCAGCATTTCGTGCCTTGTGAGCTGGGCGTAGAACTGATGCTGAATCTCGTGCGTCTTGCGGCCACCTTTGCCCATGTTGCGCCACACGGGCGCTATCACCCGCTTCAGGCCAGTCTTTTCGATTAGATATAATTGATCCTCTGTGAGCGACTCGAACTTCAGTATCATGTCGAATCGTATCAGACAGGGTGTGCAGAAGGACGTGGCCGCCACGAAGTGCATGTCAATGAAGCTGCCCCGCTTCACCTGGTCCAACAGCCAATTGACAAACTCCGGAAACGAAGGATACTTGGTGTTGGGTGCTCGAGCCACCAGCGAAGGCTGTCAGGGATTACCATAAACATGAGTTAATAGGAGTTTCTTCTGCTGCAATCTCTAATTCCCTCACCTTTTTGCGATAATTGCGCACAATGCTGCGGCCGAGCTTGTCGTGGAAGGAGTAGGGCAGGGCGAACACCATCTTATCGCGATAAGCGCTCAATAGCCTCTCAAAGGGATTGCGTGCAATGATAAAGGTCAGCGAGTCATTCTGAGCCTCGCGCAACTGCAAATGGAAAGGGAAATAAGTGTCACAGAGGATAAAAGAGAACAATGACTGCAATTCCAACACTCACCTCGTCGAGGGACACACGCGGATAGCGTTCTCTGGCCAGATTGAGGAGAATCTTTTTGGTTTTGCGCAAATAACTGGGTGAGTAGCCGGCGAGAACATTAAAGTTGAACATCCACGACGAGGAGGCAGCCTTAAACACATTGCACCTGAACAAAAATAATCGTTGGAGCATTAGTTCATCCTCTTCCTGTGTGTTTATTTATTTCTTTGCTCTCACCATATAATGTGATACTTTTTGTTGACCAAAAACTCCCATGTGTTGGGTGTGTGCCACGAGTCGTGGCCTGTAAATAAGATTAATGTGAAGTGGAAGTTATTTCTCTCACTCTGCCTCTATATCTATATATATAAATTTATCCCACCTAAAACGTCCAGGCCATAGGCCGAGCACTTGTCCTTCAGTCGCTCCCTCCGCTGATCCATGCGCTGCTCCACCTGAAGCATTTCCTGCGACGTAAGCGTCTGCACGGCATATTCGGGTATGAGCGGCAGGCGTGTCTGATTGATGTCCTGTGGCGGGATAAACAAATTCCGAAACAATAATGAAACTTAATGGCAGCCAAGAGATATATGTAGGCATGTGGTAATATGGTAATATGGTAATATGGTTATGGGGTATGCGAATCGAATGCCGAACCCGAAAAGGCCTCTGCCAATACAACAAACAACACAGGGAGAGGAGAGGCTCACACTCGTGTTTGGCTTTTTGCACAATTTTCTCCGGTTACATCATTAATTATACTTTTGCCCTGTGTGTGTGGAGTGTGTGGAGTGCTGCGGAGGTTGTGTGTGTTTTTGTGTGTGTGTTTGTTCTGGTTACATATTTACTTTATCAACATAGCGCCACTTGTTCTTTGTCTTGCCCGTTGCCACCACGGTCAGCTCCTTGTTCTTGTTCTTGTTCAACAGCAGCACCGGATACCGAAATGTTTGCCCCTGCGATTGTTGCTGCTTCTGTTGCTGCCGCTGTTGCTGTTGCTCCTTCTGTTGCTGCTGCTGCTGCTGCAGATGTGGCGGCTGCTGTTGCACATTAAAGGCCTAGAAAAGCATTGGCAGGTTTTTGGGTTTTCTTTGTATTTAGTTATTGTGTTTGATGTGGCTGCTGTCTGTGTCTGTGTTTATGTTTTAGTTTTGGGTTAAGAGCGGAGATGACATGGCGTATGCGTAATTTACAAGCGGTTCTAATGGCCAGGCCAAGCACTGTCAAGGTCCCGCAGTCGCCCACTCCGCGGGGCGACCAGCAATCTCAATTAAAACCACCAGACAGCAGTGTCAACTTGCTTCTAGAGATCGCCACATGAATCAAGTGGCACTGGGACAGACAGCCACTGGACAGGCTGGCGTCATGGCAGCCACTTTGCATTTGACTCGCGTACGCGAGGAGGAAACTCTACACTAACTGAGGGTACATAAATGTCTGCTAAAAGGGTGGGAAAAACACATACATCTGGTGGCTTTATCTAGATTTTTGGCTGAGGAACGCTCTTGGAATAATGATTATAAAATGTCGTAGGATATGCGGAGGAACTACCATTAAAGCCCAAAGAGCATCCCACCATCGGCTTGCCAAAGAACACTTCAAATTCCTGCCTAGAGTGGCGCTATGTGCATGACGTACACTGTGCGGAAATGAGCTGTGATGGGGTTGGGATTTTTAGGGGAGGCATATCGTTTCTACTGACTTATCAACATGTGTGTGTGTGTGTGTTTCTCTATGTGTGTGTGTGCGTGGGTGTTCCGTGGAATGCTGTGCTTAATTATGCGTGTATGCCGGGCAAAACAAAAGCAACGAAACGAAACTAGAGCATACACAACGATGTACACCCGTTTGCCACATTCCCCCGTGTTCTTTGAGCTTTGACTCTTTTTTTTGTGGGGTCCTGCGTGGCCCAAGCATTTGTCATTTGTCATTTGGGTAATGTTATGCAAATTAGCAGTGGGAAAGCGTTTATTGATTGTGGTATACCCACTGGTAGAAGGACTACAAGTGGCAGTCCTTGTGGCAATCCTCGAATCGATTTTCATGCGACAGCAGCCAGCGTGGCAGCCAGCATTGATGACTTTTTTATGATGCCACAAGCAATTAAGTGTAATTTAAGCAAATGTTTCTCTTTTATTATTTTCTCTTCTTGCCAAGCATGTGCCCAAGGCCAGGCACGGACGCCTCCAAGTCTCCGACGACCACGACCAGCGACGGCAAAGCGGCTTAACCAAAGGGTTGGGCTGGCCAGAGGGCGTGTCCGGAGGCGTTGCGGGCCAGCTTATGTGCACACATGTTTGCGCTGGTAATTGCTGCTCTATTAGAATATTCCCTCACTCTCCACTCGGAATTTGTTTCAGTTTCAAGCACACAAATAGAGGCGATAAAGCTGGCGAAATCCGCTGGCTAATTGCGAATTAATTTACACCTAATCAGGCGGTCACAACAAATGCTCCACTCGGAAATTAGCACTAGCTTAAGCTGTTCAAAGATCACAGATCAGACCCCCAGCACCCATGAGAACTAAAGCGTTAAACGTGCAACGAGGTGCGAACTTTGATAAATAAACAATAGCAAAATGCCTTACATTTCAAATATTTCGCTTCGATTCCATTTGCCTCTCATTTGCGTATTGTATTTATAGAGATTGCTTCCGATGGGGTAGCTGCAATGCCCTTCACACAACAAATTGTTTATAGAATTCGAATGATTGCACAGCGATAGTGGTGGTTGCGATTGGGGGCTTAATCGTTCATATTTTAATAGCAATTTCAGCAGGTTTTTCTCTGTTTCACTGACACGGACGCGGACACGGACACTTGGGGGGGCAATCGATGCGTGCCTGCAGTTGGTTTCGTAGTCAGGCGATAGTTAGGCTAGATGAAGGGCAAAAAGGCAGGGCAGGGCAGGGCAGGCATTCTCTACAAGCAATCTATAGCTAAAAGCAAGGGCGCAAAAGCTACACAAGTAAATGCTACCAAATACTGGATACTGAAGTGGTTCTGGTTCAACCCACACACCTCTGACCCACTGCGCCAGTGCGCCACTCACCTCGAATCCACGTATTTTCTGCAGCTGCTCGTTCCACACCAGGTAGACGAGGGAGAGGGGCAGCAGCAGCAGCGAGACGGCCGTAAAGATGAGCAAATATCGCCGGATGGTGCGACAATTTGCCAGGCTCTTGCTCAATTTCATTTAAACTCGAATATAGCTGCATAGGAACTGATTTCTCTTGGATCGTTTCTTCCTCTTATTGGTTGTTCTTGGTTATTTTCTTCTTGGCTATATATAGTATTACATTTATTATTGATATTCATGAGACATTTCCGGGGGGCTACGACGCGACCGCAATTTCAGCCTGCAGTTGGCGACAATATTTGTAAATGTTGCTCATGGCTGCGAAACGGAAAGCTAAATTTAGTTTTTCTGTGCTAAATGTTCTTCAAAAAAAAAGTGTACCATAAAAAAAGAGACATAGAGGGAGAGGGAGAGGAACGGAACCCAAAGAGTAAATAGATCATTCAGCTATGGAATCTGTCGGCTTCTGTGGGTGTGGGTGCGTGTCTCTGACAGCCTGATGACAATTCTGCTTTATGCTCGAGTGGCTTTTGGCCTGAATTGTGTCACTGCAACGTGCTTGATATTACAGCCCAAACAATTGTACGCTCTGCTCTTTGTTTCTGTTCGATTTGGGGGTTTGTTTTTTCACTTCCACTTC
Source organism: Drosophila guanche (assembly GCF_900245975.1). NCBI lineage: Eukaryota > Metazoa > Arthropoda > Insecta > Diptera > Drosophilidae > Drosophila > Drosophila guanche. The sequence goes on along the minus strand of NW_022995751.1, from coordinate 1,506,244 downwards.
CACTTCCCTTTTTTCCTCTTTTATGAGTGCATGTCCGGAAACAACAAACAAAAGTTCTTTATTGATTTTTAACTCCATCTTTACTCTTGGAAGGGGGGAAAGTGTACAAAAAGGAGTGCATCTTGAGGGGTATTGAGTGGCAGAGTGTGTTGCTCTAGAGCGGCTTCTCGCCAACAAAACAAATTTCAATTTGCCGTGCGAGTATTCGGGTTCTTTTATTGTTGTTTATTTTATTTTAATATATTTTAAATTCATTAAAGGCACTCACACGCTCACACATTCTAACAGCCTCACACTCTCACAAAAGAGACCAAAAAGTTGGCAAACAAAATGCTAAGTGCGGGGCGTAAGAGGCGTATACGTAACGTGTTGTCCATTGCTTTGCTTTTGCATTTCTGCCTTTTGCCTTTGCTCTTTCTTTGCCCCCCTCCACAGCCCATCAACAACAGCAACCACAATGGAGGGCAGCATTTTGTTAGTTTGTTTTTTATTTGTTGTATTTTTTATTACTCAATTGTTTGCCAATTGAAGAAAAGCGCGCAATCAATATCAATTTGCAAAGCGTGCCGTGATTATATGCCTCCTCGTTTACTCTTTCACTCTTTCGCATTCTCTCACTCTCACTCTTTCTCTTATGGTTTCGCCAAACAAAACTGGGTGGACTAGAGGGGTGGGGGGTGTGGGGCTGTTGGTGTGATTAAAACTGGAGGGGAGAAGTCACCAAACACAAACCGTCGCCCGTCATCACCGAACGACGCACATTTCACGAATGAAATCAAATGCGAAAAATACAAAATACGAAATGAGCAGAGGCCCAGGCAGGCAGCCAGCAGGCAGGCGGGCATGCCCTCTCTGCACCCTGCATTCTACTCTCTATCATTGAGAACGTGGCAGTTTCAGTTTCATGCTGCCCGCGAGACAGAGGTCTCTGCCAGCGCATGCGATTCCTTGAGCTCGGCTTTTTATGCTGCTCCACTCTGTAGATGGCTGACACCTTTGCAACGGGTATGATGATTTGGGGAAGAGTTTGTGCATGGCAGCAGATAACAGAACATAAGTATAATAATACTTCCCTTTAGTATCTGTTATCTTCATAATTTCCTTGTCTCTGCCAATCAAAAGATAAGCAAATCGATTTTTGGGCTAGCTTCAGGGCACCCCTCAGTGGTCGTTGAACTTCCACGGTATTTGCACTTCGATTGGATAACTTTGCCTGCACATTTGTTTATTTACGGTTGTTGTAGTTGTTTCTTCCCCCTCCACTCCAGGGCAAACCCTGCTCGGGGTGGTTGGGTTGCTTGTTTGGCCATTTGATTTGTTTATCGGAGAGAGAAAAAGTTTCTTTCTTAACCAGACGCAAGGAGAGTGAAATGCGCAGTGAGAGCTAGAGCGAGAGAGAGAGGTGGAAATGCAAGGGTTTCATTCTCTTGCATTGGAGCAACAGCAGGGGCCGCGTGGGTGGATTCAAAAGTTATCAGAGTCACACACGGAAATGTTTCCTTCGTTGCGTTGCACACATCTGTCCAATATCATTATAATCTTCTCAAACACAACACGCAACTGACCTTCAGCCATAAATAGAACAGTTTTGATACAAAATTATATTACTATACATTTTCACACCCACGAAACAGTTGAAAGTTGTTAAAAATATTGCTATTTGGAGGGGATCGCTTTGCGTTAAGTAAATGCAGTTCGGGAAGACCAGCATTAAGCCTCAGTACTTGATCAGCGAGTGCACTTTGCAGTCCAGCTTCTTGCGGCCGTCGAGGTCGACCAGTTCCATCACCACGAGGCTCTCGAGGACAACGCCACCCACTTTGCGCACCAACTCGGAGGCGGCCAGAAGGGAACCACCTGTGGCTAGCAGATCATCCACAATGACGACTTTCTGACCAGGTCGTATGGCAGCACGCTGCAGCTCAAAGGTGTCCTATAAGGGAAATAGTTCTGGTATACTGCGGAAATCTATGGGATCATCTGAGGCTACTCACGCTGCCATATTCTAGTTGGTAGTCAACGGCGACGACCTCGCCTGCCAGTTTTCCCTTTTTCCTAATGGGCGCACAGCCCACGCCCAGTTCGGTAGCCAGCAACAGATTGAAGAGGAAGCCCCGCGAGTCCAGGCCCACGATGACCTCCACTTCCGGCTGGCTCTGCTTTATGTACTGCACCAGCAAATCCCTCAGATAGACACAGGCCTTGGGATCTGTCAGCGCGCCGAATATGTCGCTGTTTGGGACAGACGGAGGTGAAACACATGTTAATGGAGCGATAAGAGAGTTTAGCAAGCTCATATATATAATAATCATACTGTCAATTGCGGGCAAACCTTAATTGTCTGATAACCTTTCCATAACCCACCGAAATAGTATCCCCTCTTTGGGAAAGTTGGGATATTCGCCAATCTTGGACTTCACATAGTCGAGTTTGTCTTCCGCGCTGATTTGACTCATTGTTCAGTTTTGTTTTGTGTGACAAATAGGGGAAACGTTTAATTTATAGTTTTTTTGTTTTGGTATTTAATCGCTACAGCGTAATTGGATGGTCGCACGACGATGAATCCGCATTGAAGAGGTACTAAGTGTTGCCAGTTCAGCCATTTTTCAACTAGATCTAGCCTTTTTCAATTACCAAATGCAGGATAAACTGTAAAATAGCGGGCAGCGGAAATTATAGCTATTTTACATGACATGTTTGCGTTATTTTAGCTTTTTCAAAACATCTGCCATCTTCAATTATTTGTATGCTCTACTTAAGTACTTTGTAGTATTGTTTCCATTTGAACGGCAAAAATAAGATCGACAAGTCAAAAGAGCATTTAATTGAATTTAATTATACTATTATTGACGAAATATTTCACAATTTTTTGTATTATTCTGTTAAATCAGCTGATCAGCCCCCGAAAATATACCGCAAATATACCGATGAATGCAAGAAACTTAACCCATTTAGTCCCCCTCTATTTAAACATTTGTGCGATGAATTAGATTTGGCGGGAGACTTGAATTGTACGCGAAATCGAAATTAGAATATGATCGCGAGAGATAAATGAAAAAACCTTGGTTTTCCTGTATTGAAAATAAACTAAACTTCATTTTGATTTATTAACATATTTTATTTGTTGATTTTATCTCGTCAGGTCTTGAACAAACACATCCAGATTTTCCCAGACCACTCCAAATTGTTTGCCTTGGCATTTTCTTGCACAAAGAAAGTATTCAAAGGAATTCGCCTGCATCCTGCAGGTAGCAAACAGTCCCAGCTCCGTCCCGCACCAGGAATTTTTCTCATATATCTTTCTTCTCTCTATCTCAGCTGGATAGCTGAAGAAATTTCGATAATTCTGCGAGGGAAACACATTCGTTTGCTGCATTTTATCAACAACAAAATAATTGAAAAGAAATGCCAGCCATTTTCGCTACACTTATCCAAAGACAGCCACGATCTTGCACTCTCTCTCTCTCAGCAGTCTCTCGCTCTCCAAACGCAGCTATGGCTCAGTCAGGTATAACTGTGTGCCAAGCCAATGCCAAGCCCGACTCGAGCAACTTCTCACAAGTGTTTCAAGCGCTGATCGCGACGGTTCTCTGAGCGGGTTTCACCAAAAGAAGCGGATCTTTCTCTGCCACTGCGAATAAATTCAGATCAGTCGCGAGTTTTTCCACCAAATTAATGCAAATTGAAAAATTAAAATACAAATAATAATATAGTATATAAGACGGTGATACAATTCAAGCGCTGTCCAGGCGAAACCTGTTCTCGAGCACTGTAAGCGAATGTTTTGCGAATCTCGAATTAAGTTCAAACTTAACGGCAAAAGTAAATGTCAGCCAAAGGTTCCGACAAAACTGCGCTGCGCCCCTTTTTGCCATTTAACAACTATACAACAAACACAAAGCACAAAATATATCAACAGCAACAACAAAAATGTACAACAACCATGCCGCAGAAAGCAAAAAAGTTCATCCAACATAAAAACGTGGAAAACCTAAAAAAAATATATACAACATTAGGCACAGCAACAATATTGCAGAGGTGCAACTGCAACGTTCACATTCGCAAATACACACACACACACACATACAGTCACAGACATATGCATGTGTGAACCCTGTGGAAGCCATGCGTATTGAAAGTGCAACAGCAGCAGCAGCAGCAGCAGCAGCGACTGCGCGCGCGCGCTTAAGTAACGTGAAAAACCAGAAAGAGGCACAGTTTTGTGTTGTTTTTTTTTTGCGTTATTTGAGGCTTCTGCAGCGGCGCAGTGGCGGCGGCGGCCTTCGCGCTGAAGGGCACTAAAATAGGGCGACACAAATATGTATATCCCGTAGAAAGATGGGTAGTGGAAATAGGAGCAGCAAAGGAAAGGGACTTGAAGAATAGCTAATTAACTCAGCAAATAAATATTTAGAATTAGTCTGAAAGAATATTAAATGACGAAACGAAAAGTAAAGGGTTAAAGGTAAAGTTCCTGGCTGTAACAGTCTCCCAAGTTTCGCACCAGAACCCTTTTTGGCACCCTTTGGCCCCAAAGTGCGCCCCTGTCTGTGGGTAGGCAAAAAGCCCAGCGAAGAATCTCTCGGTGTGAGTTACTATTATGTATATACCTGGACCCCCATTGTAGTTTCTGTTGCTGTTGCTGTTGCTGCTGCTGTATAGAAACCCTCTCTGCGCTGTGTTGGCTTTTGGTATGCGCGAATGTTTTGCCAACATCAAAATCGTGATCTAATAAAAAACAGCACAAACCAAAATAGAGACACATACCTGGGCAGGGGAATGAAAGAATGAGTGAGTGAGTGGCGGACCTGATTGGACTCTAGTACCCGAGAGAGTGGAGAAAACAAAGTTGAAGATTCTCCAAGCCCACATTTGGATGGATGGATGGATGGTTAATGAGTTGGCATTGGCAGCTGTAAATGCTGTCAATATGTATTGTATTGGATAACTGACTGGAGAATACCATTCGCCGGTTGTCCGGTTCTTCAACTCGTTCCCCATTCACTCCTTCGCACTCCAATTCGATGCGAGACGATCCGTTCTCCCTGTTGAAAAAGAAATCGTCTGTTTATAGTATGCAAAAGGAGAAGGCCAAAGAAATGGCCAACAGCGAAAAAACATTTCACATAAAACGAAAAAAAAATACATCTGTTACCCCAACAACATATTCTGGCTGAACGAACACAAAAGCCATGTTTATATGGCATTTCCGCATAATTCTGAAATATTTGGAACCAGTTTCTGGTCTCCTCTGGTCTCTGGCTCTGGGTGTTTTCTGTGTGTGTTCGGTGCCTCGAATTTAGCAACCGACAGCTAGTGCGGCTATGAACGTGTTAATCAAGCCACCTGTTTTAGGTTCCACATTGTTGGCCAAAAACCAACCACACATAAACACACAAGATGCGGCTATAACAAGCCAGTTACACGACTCGGCCAATATAAAAGGAAAGAAAACCATAAAAAAACAGAGACTCCCCCCGAAGCGGTATGCGGAACAATGAATACTTTTTCCTCCGCTTAGACATAATTAGCCGAGCAAAAGAGGGAAAAGCTGTGAAAATGGGAAAATTAATTGTCAGTGCGTGGCCAATGGGGGTGAGTGAGGTGAGGCGCTGCTGGTGCCGCCAGACAGACATGGGTACACTCACCTCACCCTCGTCCGTGTGTCTGCTGTCTGTGCCTAATGTGAGATTTATGTTTGACAAAGTAGAAAGTCATCTTGGTCTCAGTCTCAGTCCCAGTCCCAGTCTAAGTCTCCGTCTCGGGTGGAGATTGAATGAATGACCAATGTTGGCGCTGATTTTAAAAAGAAAGCCCGTCCAAGGCAATTTTTCGCCAATGCAATTGCACTCGCATTGGCACATTTGGATTTCAGCTTTGAGCCACGTTTAAGGTAACAACCGCGCCAGCGGCATTACCCAACTGACCTTAATTCAATTTGTAGCTACTGAAATTTCATTAAATGCTGTGCCAGCTGTACGCGAGGGTTCTCCTCTTTTATTTCTTTTAATTTAACTTTGATTTTTCCGTACTTCTTTCCTGTATTTCTTGGCTGTAAGTGAAACTCGAAACCGAAGTTGATGCCGCCGCCGCCGCCGGCCGGTGAGCGGATGTAACCCAAGAGACTTGACCATATACCCATGCCCATACGATCGAGTATGTGCTTCGTCATAGCAGAGTTTTGTTGCTGTTGCTGTTGCTGCTTTTGGTACTTCCACTCGAAGCCTTTTCGCTGGTCACTTTCTTTTCGGTCACGATCGATCCCATGGAATGAGTTATGTACACTCGAAAAACCCCAACTGAATGCACTCACAAATTACTCCACAGAAAATTCAAACAGAGCATAAAGGAAATTATTAGTCTTCGTCTGCGGTTTGTCTGCAATTATGACAGCGACTTCGTCTGCATCTGCGTCCGTGTCTGGGTCTTCGTCTGGCACTGGACACTTCACTCCACTATAATTTTCCAGAGACGCGACTCGCTTTTCAGGCTTTGGCTTTTCTTGGCCAAGATTTTCCAACAAAGTCTTTAGTTGTCACGTGCCACTCGGGGAGTGTTTCTTTATGTTACTGGGCTGTTGTGTGTTTTGTTCTGGTTCGACTCTCTCTTTTGTTATTAGCATTAAAATGCTAATCGATTCCGCTTTGCCTTGGACTCGCACTCGGACTTGGACTTGGACTCGAACTCGAGCCATAATTGAGTCTCATTTTGTTTGTTTGTTTGGGTTTTAATCAACTTTAATGAACCAATCATGACCAACATTCAGAGAGATCGCAGTCTTTTGTGTTATAATTTCCACAGTTCCCGCACAAAAAGAAACATAATAAATTAAGCATACGCAATGGGTCGGGAATTTCGGGGCCTGGGAACTCGCGAGAGACAAAGACAAAGCTAATGAAAATGCATTTCAGTCGGCCACATTTTCTCCCAGAGCAATCTGAGATTTGACTGAAAGCGAAACACGTTTATTATTGATAGTCAAGCAGCCTGCCTGGCTGGCTGTCTCTTTGGCCAGCTTGAGCCATGAATCATGGCTAAAATTAGACCCTCCGACTCGTTGTTCAATAATCTTTTGCATAATGTCTTTTGCTGATCGCTGGCTCTCTCTCTCTCTCTCTCTCTCTCTCTTTGTCTTCCTGTGGTATAGAATAAAGTGGCAAGTGGCAGATGTGAGGCAACTGTGGAAAGCTAATGGTTGTCTTGGCAATTATCTGCTTGATTTACATAAGCCATAAGCCATAAGCTGCCGAGAGAGTAAAAAAGGTAGCCAAAAATGTGGCCTCAAGCTGTATCTCTCTCTCCATATATTTTTGTTAACGATTATTGTTGCTCGCAGCTGAATTGGCAAATGCGAATGTGAGTGTTTGCCTTTTTTTTTGGGAGCTCAGTTTTGATTGAAGTGAAGGGGAAAATTTCATAAAAAGCATGTTTAATGATTTGAAAATGTTTTCGACAGATAGTTGCACAGAGAAAGGGGATCCATACATCATCCTCTGCTTGCATCATAGTTGGGATGTTGCACGGGCGCTCAATTAGCAGCCCTAGATATCAGACTTAGGTCCATTGGCTGACAGCGAGGTCATCAAACCAAGAGCTGGGCTATTTAATAAGCTTACAAACCGATTTATGACCGACAAAAAAGGGCAATTGTTGTGGCTGCTCTGATTGCTTTGGCTTCCTCTGCCCCCAAGTCGCACTCCCAACATTTAACCATACTTGACTCCATTCACAGACACAGCAATCAAAGCAAACAAAGAGGCAACTGCACAGAAATGGGCACAAAGATCGAGTACGTGGACACCACACATCTGTACGCCTCCAAGTACATTCGCAACTCAAAGGCGATCGGCGTGCTCTGGGCCATCTTCACCATCTGCTATGCCATCATTGGCATTGTGGCATTCGTGACGCCAGGTGAGTGGGGCAAGCCAAACAATAAATCTGCCAGAGACGCAACTCTCTCTCTGTCTCTTTGCAGAATGGATCGGGGATCCGGACAATGATGGCGCTGGCCGGCTGGGCCTCTGGCAGCAATGTCAGCGCGATGAAATCTTTGACAATTGTCGCCGCCGCTGGGAGAACGTATTGGCGGTGCCGACCTTCTCGTTTCAAGTGAGTAGCAGCAAAATACACATAACATACGACACTCTCTATGTTCTTTCTCTCTGTCTCTCTGTGTTTAGTTGGCAACCTTCTTCATGATGGGCGCCATTGGGCTGGCCTTGTTGACCATCTTCTTCTTGGTTTGTTTGCTGTTTATGAAGTCGACGCGTGTTTTCCACATTTGCGGTTGGATGCAGATAATATCAGGTGGGGCTTACCTCTCTCTCTCTCTATTGCGACTATTGACTGGTAGATAAGTCAGTCCCATATCGAATAGGGCACGTTCTGCTGTCAGACACATTTCTGTGGCACATTCTCTGATGTCTCTATCTCTATCATGTTTTGTTGTGTTCTAGCTCTGTGCATGATTGTGGCCTGCGCTGCTTTTCCCTTTGGCTGGAATTCGGATGATTTCCGCAAGATTTGCGGCCCGGAAGCGAATCGATTTGAGCTGGGCCTCTGCGGCATTCGCTGGGCTTATCCCCTGGCCATAATCGGCTGCGTGGACGGTGTCGTCTTGGCCACTCTGGCATTCATCTTGGCCACGCGGCACGTACGTCTGCAGCCAGATCCCCTCTATCAAACGTCGCTCTACAAAGGTAGGTCGGGAATTAGACGGAGTTTCAATGTGTCTTTACTTATCTTTCCTTTTTCTTGCAGGTGAAATCAACAATGCCTATCTCACGGATGCCATTAGTTTGGCAGGCTCGCGGAAATCCAATCCACACATTACGGGTCTGAACCTGCAGCCCATTCTGTTGGTGGCACCGCCAAATGAGGACAGCATATCGCAGTTTTCCCGCTATCACTGAGCATTCGATTTTCTCTTGGAATTCCAACGATTCAGCCAGGACAGCAACCTTGCTAAGCTTAGCACGTACAGCAACCTGGAAAGAAGAAGTTGAAAGCTTAGCTTAGCGGTTGGCGGTTACCGGTTAAGAGCTTTTAACCGTTTCGTTTTGAATTTGAATGGTGTTTTTCGCTGCCCTTGTGCTTGCCTTTCCCTCTCTGTGTCTCTCTTGTGTGAGTGTTTTGAATGAATATAATGTTTGAATAATTGTTTGCAACTGACTGACTGAATGCCAATTTGTAGTTAAGTAAGCTCCAAATAATTTAACACCTTTTGTATAGCTCGTGCCTAAAATGTAAACTAGTTGACTAAGGAAATGCAGAAATGCAAATTATCTGCCTGTAAATTATATACCCATAAACAATAAAAAGATGTACAAATATTAAACATACACGTAATCGAAGAAACGATTTTCATTTCAACCACAATGGCAGGGCGGGCCTCAATTATGCCATCATCATCATCAAGGTCAGCCGCTTTTGGGGCAGCCAGCAAACAAAAGTCAAATTATGCCCGTCCATAAAAACCAATAACAGCCAACTTAGCGCCCAATTTGTTTGTCCCTGGTCCGAGCTGCCGCTGTCCTCCCTCCTGCCAATAACCATTTGGCACATACTTTTCCAATAAAGTATTTACAGCAAAGTTTTCCTTATTTTTCTGGCGCAGCGAGCCGGGTTGGAGGCAATAGAAATATTCCAAATAGAGCAAAGAGATTCGTGGCAAGTGCAAGTGGATCTTCGGGCACGTTCTAATATTCTTGTATAATTCATAAGCAATTCCATCAGCGGCCTAAGTGGCCAACCAGCTGACGCCTGAAGCGAATCAGGGTAGGAAGGCAGACGACAGGCAACGAAGGAAGCCAGAACCAACCCTCGGGCTGTGATTTCCCTTGACTTTTGTGGCTACTCTAAGATGGGCGGTAGATGTGGCTGGGTGATGCGGCAAGCTGACAGCTTCAGCCTAAAAGTATGCCAAAAGTAGCCACTTTTGATGGCTAGCTGCAGATGCAAAAGAGATCATTTGCTGACTTTTAACTTAAATTAATTGAGAATATTTGCACAATCACACGAAGCAGCACACCACATACTTATTGCTGTGTAGATTTCCTTACTTTCCATTTCCTAGTGTACTTTCAGCGTCGACTTGCTCAGCCTTTGCGCTTCGATTATTTTTATTTACTTCAGCCATTTCTTTTGGCTGCTTTTTGCCGCCTGCAACATATGGCCAGAATTTTTTCAATTGTACTTCAGGCATTCCATGATTTTCCATGGTAAATCCATCCCTGCCCCCCTCGCAAAGTGGCAATGAAGATCTCTGGCATTCGGTGAGGATTTTGATGTGCCAATTGTTTTTATTCGATTTTATCGCTCGCCATAAACGAATTTTTAACTTTTGTTGTCCTTGAGGTTTGGCGGCCATTTCATGCGATGATATTGCTCTTGGATGATGGGTGGCTATGGATGGGGATGGCTGTGTGCAGGATATGTGATGTGTGTGTGTGTGTGTGTGGCATACATTTATGACACATTTGGTGGCACATGTTACTGGCTGCCTGGCTGGCGAATATTAGTTTATCGCTCGGCGTTTTTATGCATTTCCAAGTGCCGGAGGGAAATTAGAGCAGAGCGAGACAAGCTTTTCATGGTTCATTTTCGTGGATAAACTGTTTCAATTATATATGATAATAATATGCCACCTATTTGCCACAGCCTTGCGTAACAGTTCTCAGAAGGCACATGCCCCCCTGCCACCACAAACAAAGCACACACAGAAACTGAGGAGAGATGTGGAGACGGGAAGACGGGGAGGGAAATGAATTGCGCCTTTAAGGTTTTCGTTTAAGTGAAATGTCAGCAACAGAAATTGAATCGAAAATTGTAAAATTGGTTTTGTATAAACATTTTTGCCAAATGAAATGAAAACGCTTTTCTTATAGCTGCCACATGCCGCAATCGCGTGCCGCTTTTCCGCTTTCCGCTTTCCGCTTTCCAATTGCCGTTTGCCGTTTGCCTCCTGCCTGCCATGAAATTTTATTTTCTTGATATGCTTTTCGTTTTCCTTTTTTCTTTCCTTTTTCTTTTATGCTTTTCTTGACTTTTCCAGCAACATTGCAGAACATCATATTTCTTCTGCCTGTTTTTTATTCCAAAACAAAGGCGCACTGCAGCTTGGCCAGCCACCCAAAAGGCCTTCCCTTTCTCCGAGAACTTGTGTTTAATTTATTGCTCATACGACCCGTGTGGCTGTGTGTGGGTGTGTAGAGTAAACTGCTGCGCAGTGTGGAAGTGTGGAAACGTCAAAAGTGCGTCAATCAACAGAGGCAGTTGAGTGAGGGCAGTTTCCATCGTCCATTTTGGCAGTGCACTTTTTACAGCGCTCTCTCCTTTATTTTGCTTTGATTTATAAGATCTGGAGGATCTGGAGGATTTCTGGAAATGCCTCAGGCTGGAGGAGCAGGAGAATCTGTTGTTAACAAGGAGATTTATGTTTTGGCAGTAGATTTATGTGCAGAGCTCCTTGAAGGGCTTAAGAGTTGAAGACTTATTCTTGCTGAGGCTAACAAAAGTTTTCCTTTAGTTCAGTTTACAAAAATTCATAATATTATTTATAATTTCGTACGTCCTCAGCCTAAACATTATTTAACACATACATAAAATAGTTAATTGCTATGACTAAAAGGTAGTTTTACGGCTAACAAAACTAGAAATGAGCGCTCGCATTTTTCACATTGTACACTTTTGACTAGTGAATTATTTGTAGCATTTTTCTCGGGAACGAAAATGAACACTCACAGAATTCTCCATCTACAGGATGAACGAATGAGTAGAATGTGAAGACGTGAGTCATGGATTGTGGACTATGCGTGTATCCAGTGGCAAGAACTTCAAGTATATGCCACAATTTTGGCCAGAACGAAACTAGAACTAGGAGTAGGACTAAGACACAGACACACACTACAATCACAGATGCACACACAGACACGGACACACAATCTTCTTATATCACTATCGAAATCTCTTTCTCCAACTATGACTGACTGTCCTGGCTGACTGTCGTCCCGCTGCTCTCGAGGCTCCCGTCAATGATGGGCTGTGCGTCCTCCCTGTCATTGTCGCCCATGCAGGCGGCCATGGGTCCGTGCCGCAGCAGCGAGTAGCTGTCACGATGGTGCAGCAACAGTCTGTGCTGCTGATGGGCTATGAAGCTGCTGCCACGCCGCAGCGAGCGGCGTCCCATCTCGAGTATCTCCAGCGTGGGATCGCGGGCAAACACAAAGTTCTGGTAGGCGCGCACAAAGCTGAAGATTATAGCACAGGCGCCGCCCACAATCATCAGATAAGAGCCAAAGGGCACGGCATAGGGGGCTATGACGGTGGCCAGATAGATCCAGCGCTTGATGGCAGGCGTCAGCTCAGAGATGCCCTAAGCAACGGAGAGAGAGAGAGAGAGAGATAATGGATAAGGAATGTTGTCATTATGGAAGTGTAACGATGGTCTCTTACCTCTTCCAGCCACATGACCGGAAACACAAAGTCACGAAAATCACGCACTGGATAGACGTCCTTGGCACGCGTCACCTTCAGATTGAGTTGGATACGCACCTTGCCCTCCAGCGGTACTCCAAGTTTCTGGGGCGACATTAGAGGAAGAACATCAGTAGAGGAACATCAGAAGAGAATCATCCACTTACCGGTTGTATTTTGAAGTAGGTTTCATGCTTCTCGCGCTTGGGTTCTAGACCCTCCACCGAGTCCAGCAGATCGGGATGAGCGTCGTAAAAGTGCGGATTGGATATGTAGACAGGCGCACCGTACTGGCAGGGGCTAATGTTTTGTAGACCACGCACCGGCTCGTACTCGTTCGAGTCGAAACATCTGTTGTCGGGATTGTGCGCCGAATCGCCGTACGAGTTGTTGGGCAGTCGAAAAAGATCTGCGGCAATGCCATCCTTCTCGAGCGTATGGTCATATTTGAGGGGAATAATGCGGCACAGGTCCTTGTCGTAGATGTAGACCATCTCCGACTTGGTGATGTCTCGCGGCGGAAAGAAGGAACCCTCGGAACCGGCCACACTCGTGCAGGGCTCCTCGTTCCAGTGCGGCAAATGGTCCATGCCGTTGAGGGAGTCGATGTAGCCGAACTGATCCATGCCCTCGTAGCCCGTCTTGATGGTGGACACCTCGGTGAGGGTGCCGTTGCGCCCCAGCAGGAGTCCCATCCGCTCCATGGGCCGCATGTGTTTCGGATAGAATCGATGGGCGAGACTCACCAGCGCATCATCGTAGCCAAACACCAACTGATCTGCAGTCACGTTGATAAACGGCTTGAAGTTGGCTGCTGTGATGACCACAGAAATGGTTTTGGACAGCAGGTAGCCCAGCTTAGGACTGAGGCTGGTCAGGGTCTGTTTATCAGAGAGATTCAGGTTAGAGATAGAGAAGGGAAGGAGAGCTCTTTGCACTTACCAGCAATGGTATGTTGGGCGTGACTATGGGCGTGTTCTTATCAATACTCAGTTCAGGAACAAATTGCAGTATCTTCTTATGCTGATATGACACTGTGTGGTTATTCTCGTGAAACTTTACATTCACCTTCTCCATGTCCTCCCTGTAATGGCAAAACAAAAACAATTATTATCATCAGCGAACCAACGATCGTCACGTGCTGCCGGGGCCCGTGCCCATGCTTAGTGGTCCAAAGTCAGGGCCAAGCAATTGAATGTCAAGTTCAGCTTCGTTCAAGTCCGAGAAAAAGACGTCGAAACGAAGCGAAAAAAAACGAAGCAAACATAAAAAAAGGTAACAAAAAAGGTAACAACGAATGACAGGCACTTCGGAGGCATCTTTTTTTGTTAGCTACCGTTTGTCATTTCATTGTGCCCGCCCAGTCGTGGTCCCGCAGTTCCAGTCACAGGTCCATCTCCAGCTTGTCAAACAGATTAATCTTTAAACTGTGGACAACGCGATGATTGATCACTTGCGCACTGCTCGGACTGCCCCTGCCCAGGTTATCCTTCATTTAAACGGGTTCACGTTCACAACTTATGATTATATATTGCATTACATTTTCACTACGCGATCTAGATGTTGTAATCCTCCATTCAGCGGAAACGGCATGGCATATCTCGCGAGCTAGCCCCCAGGCCTACACTTAGTTGTGGGCTCATGGTTTAATTGGCCAACTAATTGCAGGGTGGTTCATGGCGCGTGATCGGACACGATTGGGTGTTAAAATTAGATAAGATCTCTATTCAATTGTTTGCCTATCGTTATGGAGTTGAAGCTGATACGTTTAAGTTATCCGATCATGGATAAATTGATTGATTTTGGAGAGTTGTAAGCTGAGAGTGGAGTTAAGACTCCGTCTAGATGTTCTTTTTGGGTTTATTGCAACTTTTAATCGTTCTTTCTAGAATCTAAACTAATAATAATGTTTTTGTTTTTCAGCTAATTGCCCAACCGTAGGAGTATTGCATTACTTTTTAGCCACTTTTAGCTATTCTAATTACAGTCATTAAGGCATCAACTTCACTTCCCAGCAAACCATGACCAATCGAGCACTTTGCCAAAGCCACCATGAAAATATGTGTAACTACGAGGCATGTACATATGCCGAAAGCCCAAAAGGCGTAACGAATAGCAAATTCAATTGCAAAGATTTATAGTTTATAAGTTATAGCAGCTGCTGCTGCTGCTGCTGTTGCTGTTGCTGTTGCTCACCTGTAGACAAAAGGACCAACCTCTTGGAGCTTTGGCTTCTCGCCGCTGAGGAAACCATCCGGATTGGTCACATTGTAGATGTAGACTTTGGTCAGTCGTATGACTCCAGGTCTCTGCCAATAATGATAGCTCAATGTATCATTCCACAGCCTTAGGTTCTACATAAAAATAAGGTTTCTAATGTTATATCTGTTGGAAGGTTCTTCTAAGGAAGACTTACCTTTAGTATGAAATAGTCCAACCAGGGTATGGAGGTTAATAGTATGCCTAAGATTAAGGTAATTATACCAAGTATTATCACAGCTAGTCTATCTGAAAGAAGCAAGATTTAAATATGAATAAGTATATCGCAATTTCATTCTGTTTTTGTTTATTTATAGGCATTTCCCCATGCCTGGCCCTGTCATCATGTTTCACTTGAAATATATATATAATTTTGATGGGAATTTCATGGATCAGTTTAACGGATGTCACACGCAATTTACAACGGTCAACAGACTCGTCTCTTGTCTGTCATGCTCTTGGCCGACTTATCGCCTGGCCAGGGCACATTCCTGATGACAGCTGCGCGGGGCGGGGTGTAATTTACGATCCTCTCTTATCACTAATTGAAATTGAATCTGTTTTTCGGCTCATCTCTCGCTGGGACGCAAAAATATGCAATGGCAATGCATTGCTAATTGGCCTATGCACTTAGCCCCCGGGTTGAATTTGGTTTTGCCACTTGGAGCTTCCTTCCATCACCTTGTTGGCATTTTGTAGCGGTGGGCGTGGCCAGTCGCATATCGAATCCGTTGACGAACACAGCCGATGCTAATGATGACGATTATGATGACTGCTATGATGATGGGCGTACAATGCCAACGGGTTCGGGTACTGGTACGGGTTCGTTCTCCGGCGCGGCATCGGAGCGGCCCAAAACAGTCAACGAACCGAACCAACCGATCGCCAAGCTGATCGAGAAAAACTGTTTTCGACTATAGCCCGAGCACCGATGCAGGCGACAACAAAAGTGCAAGGTGAAGCATTTTTGGGGAAAAACATAAATATCAATTTAACATATAATTCATTTTCATTTTTTATGAAATGCAATTTGTTGGCTCGTTCCCTTTGCCTTTCCCTTTCCTTTATCTTGTTTCGTTGCGTTGCTTGAACTGCACTGCAGTTCAACGCCGTCAGCGGGTTTCGATAATGTCCGACAAAAAATAGAAGTCAGTGAGAGAGGGAGCGAGAGAGAAAGAAGAAGAAGAAGAACTGGGAGAGAGATGTGCAGATAGCGGCAGAGGCAGACAGACAGACATCGCAGATTGCAAGTGTCATAAATCAGCTTGAAATTCATTAAACTCACATTGAAAATGGGCGCGATAATTGCTGTCAAAATACCGTCGGATTATACATATATTAAATATACATACAAACATACAACATGTATTTTTCTGTTTTTGGTTTTATTTTGTGCATTTATTTTGTTTTGCCAGGCAAAGTTCAAGCTGCTTCTTTTTGGTGTTCCACTGACCCTGAGCAGCGCTGACGCTCTGTTCAAGAGAAAGTTACGCAAAAACAAAAGACCCCCAACAAAACCACGATACGTGTAACAGCAACAAAAACCACAAAAAATTGTCATAAAACGACGCACATAACATTTACAGCTGCAAGTCCGGGGGCTCAAGGTCAAGGGAAGACCCTGCCAACAGAAAGAGCTCCCATTCATGTCTCTCTGACTCTCCTTCGCTCGCTCTCGTTGCGCCAGCCGTTAGCTGTTTTAGCTATCGATAATTGTAGCTAGATGTTACTGCAATCGAACTTTACTTTACGATTGCTATGTAAGCGGTGAGGCAGAGGGGGGACTGGCAGCGATATGGTCACTAAACATTTGGCACACAATTGATACGTCAGCGCCTGCCTCACGGTTGACAATTATGCTGATCTCTGACGAGCGCTGTGCTTGTCGAGTGGAGTGGATATCCCCACACAGTAGCAATAGCCAAAGCTTCTCGTCTACCTGCTTCATGTGTTTTTGTTTTTGTTTTCTCTTTCGCTTTTCTTGTTCGTTTGCTTGCACTTAAACAGTTACAACAGCAGCAACAGGGAGGGTCGCACTCACAGCAGCAGCGCAGGTAGAGAGGGGCTTGGTGAAGGTGTGGGAGTGGAATAACAGCAGATGAAAGTGAAATAAGCTGCTGGGCTATGTATAGAATTCTTTCCCCTTTTAAGCACGCCTCTGCTGCCATCAGCACCAACATCTCTGGTGTCATATATTCGTTTCTCTTTCAAATTACAGCTGAGCACGCGATATTCATATTTCCGAGCTTCTAGACCACGCACAAACAACAACAATCACAGCAGAAAGAACAGCAAAAACAAAAAAAGCAAAACAAAATGTAAGTGGAATGGAATCGCGTAGACTTTGAAGCCGTTTAGTGGGGGATTATAAGCTCTGTCTAGAGTGTTGATATTACGAGTGTTTGCTGAAGATTAGCTTCTATTTCTAGCAGTGTGGCAAAGATCAAAAACACAAAGCGGGGGGGAAAAAATAGCAAAAGAATAGGCGCACATTTGCCAATCGCCTGTTAAAATTAACGCTTACAATTACAGGCCATGGAGCTGCTGCAGCTGCTGCGCGGCTCTTGGCCAACAGAAACCGCCACAAAAGCAAAACCAATTCAATAGAGTTTTTTGTATCTAATAGCAGGCGGAACTGTTGTCTCGCCGGACAATGGATGCGACAATAGATACAGACCCCCAGCTAAACAGTTGCAACGCCTCGCGATACCTCAGACAATCGAGTGAGTGGAGATTTCGTTTCAGAACGTGCCGCCTTTTGGGGGCAGGCAGCGGTAATGTGAATACCAGATCAGATCTGGCTGCCCCTCATCTTTGTTTTATATGGCTTTATAGGCATGTAATCACTTTTGTTTAAGCAAATAATTGCCGTTCCTTACGCTCCGAATTCACTTCCTTGTACGCACTACAATTTGCATCACGTGTTCACATACCACATCTCTCCACTCGATCTGGATAGTGGACTGGGCTGGGTGGATGCGATCCCCTAACCAATTAGCTGAAAAACGTAGAGCGGAAACAAAGGGCAATGGGCATATACCACGAAAGATAAACCGAGAGCCAAAAAACCGGTTGACCCACCCGGGACGTGCCTTCGCGGCAGTTTTGCATTTAAGTTATCGCGTTTCGGCCCTTAATTAAAGCGTTTACAACTGATTTTTGCTCTGGATAGGGACCCCAAGAAGAAGGCTCCACAATAAAAGAAGCGCCAGCCGAAGGTTAGCTTTATAGGAAAGTTTTTGCCTGGAGATGAAAGGCTGTAAAGTAAAGGAAATCTTGGGGAGAAACCCATAATGGAAAGTGAACAATGGAAATGTTTTCAGGCTACAGATTGAGATTGTGGGAGCGGGTCTTTTAATGCAGGAAGTTCTGCTGACTGTGTTGACTGTGTGGAATGTGGAATAATGTTCTCTAAACTCTGATTCAATCTCAGAGCCAACAAAAGTTGCTGAAAAGTTTCGCATTTCGTTGACTTCTTGTTTGGTTCACTTCTGTGTGTCAACATCTAACGAATTCCATCACAGAGTAGCCAAAAGCTGAAGCACGATCTAAGCAAGGCCTTAATGCCAGCATCTGGTTATATAATCGCAAAGCACAAACACACACAAACACACACACACGCAAATACACACACACAGACATGCAGCCGAACTGCTATTGCTAAAGATCCCAAAGTGGCGCGGCGGGCAAATGCAGTTGGGAACTTCTTCTTCTTGAGGCGGCACAGCACTTGAGGCAGCCACTGGCGGGCCCCGTTTTCTGTTTGAGCAGGGCCAACATTCGGCTCTACACCCTCCCCTCTGTGGAAGAGATAGAATTGGCCAAAAACAGAGGCCTGAAACATGCAGCCATGTGTTAATTTATGCTCAATCTCCCCGAAGTGGGGTCCACATCGGTCCTCGTCCACTCGATTCCGCAGCCAGCCATGTCCATGTCCACTCACTGTCGCTATCGTTGGCCTCTTGAATGCGAGTACGAGTGCGAGTACTCATACGGGCACCCAGACACACTCACACTCTCCACTCATTCACCGTTTTGCAGCTTCAGTTTTTCAGTTTTGCGGCTCTCCCTCTCTCCCTCTCTCCCTCTGTTGCTCTCACTATATCTTTGGGCACTTGAGGTCTTGTCTATTGATTTGGCAACATTTTCATATTTGCTTTGTGTATTAGTGTCTGTGTTAGTACGAGTATTTGGCAGCTGATACTACTACGAAGTCGACTCCGACTACTGGTTAATGTTGCTGCTATTTGCTGCTGTTGCTGCCGCCGCTGCATTGGTCAGGCATTAGCCATAGATTTTTCAATTGCCAGTTTTTATTTTCGCCTTTGCCTCACTTCTGTTTGCCGCCGTTGGCAATATTCGCCGTTCATTGCATTAGAATTGCCCAAGCATAGTGGCAGGAAAGCTATTTGTAAAGAGCACACAAAAGAGGGATGTTGAAGGCGGAAGAACAGGTGACTCAGCCGCGTTAAGAGTCTTCTCTCAATCATGTTAAGTGGCCCTAATTAAAAAGTGGTTTCAAAGTCATATTGTGAGTACCCTAATCCTTATCCGATCATCACGTATCACAGCGGCACTTAAGCCCAATAATTGCCAGCTAAGCGGAGAGCAGAGCAGAGGATGCCATGGCATCGAAGCGAAGTGCCAAAGCCAATACCAAGGCATTGGCGCACAGCAAACATGGCCGTAAAGCCAGTTGTGGACTGGCCAACGACTGTCAAGTGCAAAATGCTCTGAAAATATATAATTCTATACAAGCAACAGAACGGCATCCAAATTGAAATCGAATCAAAACCAAAGTGAAACCGAAATTCAAACCCAAAAAACCTGTACGAAAAAACTAAGAGAAAAGCAGCCTAAGCCAAGTTCAGAGAGCCAAGAGTATCGCTGAGAGTCTCTCTTGACAAATGTTCTTGGCCCTGGTTACTTGGTTCGCTGCCTGTTTGCACACTTGGCTGCCTTCGCCTCGCGTCTAAGTGTGGCCTGTGTGGCTCTGCGGCGTATACGCAATGTCGGCCATTGCAAAGAACGCCTGTCTCTGTATGTGTGCGCACTCGTGTCTGTGTGTTTCCTTGATTTACATCTGTTGGTTAGTTAGTAGCTGAGCTGCGAATATTTTTTTGTATTTTGTTTTCAACTTTTCAAAGTTTTCCAAGTCTGCCTCCCAGGTTGATTGCCTTTATATTTTGGTTGCTTTTGGTTGCTTTTTCTGTTAGCCAAAGACTTGTTTTCCATTTTTCGGCTGCAGTTCTCGGATGACCAGTTTGTGTACATATTGTACACTGCATTGCAGTATTTTTTAAGCTATCTATTTATTTATCTTTTATAAGTTCGAACGACAACTGGTTGGGGGGCTTTAGTTTTTTGTTTGTTGGCCAAGTAGACAAGCCACTCACCGAATTTGGCAGTTGATATTGACTTTTAGTTAGTTAATTGAGCTTTTAATAACATTTTTCCTTCATTCCTTTTTATCGCTGACTGGTGCTGGGGGGAGACTTTGTCAACAAGGTGATTTTCCTTCAAAGGAAATGTATGCGAAATATTTCTGATAATTGTGGGAGCTTTTTAAATTCTGAATCCCATGGAGAGTTGAAGCTAACTTTCTGGCAGCTCAAGATTTAACAGGAAAAGAAAATTTCCTACATGCTGGGAGAAGGTCCCCAAGCCTTGGCCTTTTCTCTGTTAAAAATACCTGCAAATTGTTTAAATTTCAATTGGTTTGGCTGTACTTACTATTACTAATTTTAACTCCATGAGATATCAGCATGGAGAGGGGCGTTCCTCTGTGTGTTACATGAGGGCGTGACCGCCTCCCCGTGGCAGTGGATGATCCCTGGGATGGCTGTGACTGTTGTTGCAGTGGTTGTTGTTGTTGTTGTTGATGTTGTGGCTGTTGCAACTGAGACTGTTGCTGCTGCTGCTGCTGCTGCTGCTGCTGTTGTTGTTGACGACGCCCACATGTGGCCCAGTCAAGTAAATGATCTCTAGCAGTGCGTCCATATCTCAGATAATGTTTTTCCAGGCCCATAATTCAAGTCTATCTGGGTATAGAAAGAGAAAGAGAGAGAGAGAGTTAGAGAGAGAAGCAATGCAATGTCATAAAAAACGGATGGAAATAAAACTGGTTAAAGGGGGATTACGAGTTCAATGCGATAGATGGAAGTATCTACATATATGTGGAGGGGAACTACAACATATCGCATGTACTTATGAGGAGTAATTATTTTTTAATTGGTCTAACCGTGTCGTACAAGTGCTTCCTGGGGTCAGTGTCTGTGGCTGAGCCTGCTAAGTGCGCAGATTTTTGGTTCTAGGTCGTAGAACCAACCAAGCCTTGGCATACTCTCCCTCCCAGAGATTTCGGCAAGCAGCTCCGGCACTGCAGAAACCACAACACTTCGTGCCATTCATTTGCAACAATAAATATATTTTTATTAGCCTGAGGCTCCGATTAATACGCCATCTGATAGAGGTAAACACTCGTACATTTGTCACTGGCTACGTGCCTCCCCGTGTGCCTCAGGAAATCTTTTTATATGCTAATTGTAAGTGCAGCTACTCAATGGAAATAAACTTATTAAACGGTCATCAGTCGATTGTGTGGCTGGGCAATATCGTGAAAATCGACGACAGGTCTCTGATCTCCGAGACAATCCAGACATATCTATCTATCGGAATGTGTGTATTTGTATGCATTTAATAGAGCAAAATTCTCAAGGTTATCTGGCAGAGAAATTTCCATTAGGCGGAGGGGACTCACATCAGACCGGATAAAAAACAGAAATTCAAATGACTGAGGCGACGAACTTTGCCAGCAGCTGGACTTATGCTTGGACTGGACTTTCATTCGTTTTGGGTTCATTTCGCTTCAGACAGAAAGATT
This sequence comes from Drosophila guanche, assembly GCF_900245975.1. NCBI lineage: Eukaryota > Metazoa > Arthropoda > Insecta > Diptera > Drosophilidae > Drosophila > Drosophila guanche. The sequence goes on along the minus strand of NW_022995751.1, from coordinate 1,484,625 downwards.
TCCACTTAAAGCCCCATCTCAGCTGGGGCCAAATTATATTTAAATGACTTTTGACATAACCGAAAAACATTTTTGCTCGCTGCTGTCACATTTGAGCGATTTCTGAATTATGTAAAAAACGTAAAAAAAAAATAAACCAAAATATATACACAAAAATATTTAAACTAAATTAATGACATTTACATTTGTTGTTGTCTTTGTTTTAGTTGATATATTTGGTATATATATTTTTTAATTGCCGCCTGCAGACTCACTTGAGACGAGAAGCGAGACGAGACTCGACTCCACTCCACTCCACTCCACTCCGTTTTCTGCCTTAATTTGTGGCATTTTGGCAGAGCAAATATGTTGGTTGGTTGGTTGGTTGGTTGTCGCTTAATGAGCATAAAATAATTAAGGCCGCATTTAATTTGCCAAGATTTGTGTTGCATCAAGGAAGCAATCCTCAAGGATACGTTGGGAAAGAGAAAGGACTGGCAAACAGGAATTAAAAGCGTCCTCCACAGGGGTTCATTCTCCTCTCGCTAATGACTTCTTTCGAATCGGAAGTTCCTCTTTGATTTAGTTATTATCTGAGTGGCCACACCCCCTCACCAATCAGCTACTCACACACTCAACACACACACACACATACGCAGACAGTTTTCTCACAATTTACGCCTCATCAGCGGGCCAACGACCAGCGCCAATCCATTAAGAAGTTGCAGTAGAAAAAGAAAAAACAACAGCAAAGTGGGGGAACAAAACGGCACAGCGAACAAACAAAAAATAAAAGTGAAACACGTTTTTACGATTTTTGTGCTTATTGGCCACGGCTTGGTCACCTGGACAGCGACGGCTGGGAAGTCTGTGTCTGTGGCTGTGGCCTGGTCGCTGGCTTCTTTGGCACATTATGTAATACAAATGAGACACCAACTGAGACAGGCACAGGCACAGGCTCTGGCTCTGGCTCCCAGTTAGAAATCATTAAAAAATAGCACTGGCTGGCATTTGCGTAAAGAAATTTCAAAATGCCGAATGCGAAATTTGATTGACCTAAATAAAGTTTTATAACCACACACATCCAGAGCTGTGTCTATATGTGGCCAGGCAACTGGATGTGTGTTGCAATTGCCACATGCCACATGCCACACGCTTCTCCGCTGTCCGCTGTCCGCACTGTCCGAAGCTTTCTAACAGCTGACGACGATATCCAACCCGATTTCAGCTACAGTTCCAGCTCCAGGTCTCTGTCTCACTTTCGATTGCAGTTGCAGCAGAGACAGAAGTAGGTTGCCTGGCCAGCAGGCCACTAAGCCACTAAGCCACTGAGCCACTGAACCACTGAGCCACCAGATTTCAGCCACTTTGTCTGGCTGCGGCGTTCGTTGGCATTTGCCTCAGAGTCGCCTCTCCCGCTTGCACCTGCGGCGCCTGTGGCACTAGTGGCAGGTTCCAGTATGAGTCAAGAGCTGCGCCTTTTATGGTGCCTTCGAAAGGGTATTAATGCCATGAAGTGGTATGTGTGGAGGATATTCGCTTGGGAAAAACCCCGCTTAAGCTTTCGATTGGTGCAAAGATTGGTCCACAATAGATTGGCGTTCATTGGGCAGCTTTTTTTTGGCTGTGTGTGAAATTCATAGCGTGACAGTGAGATGCCGAGATGACAAACAACTTTTATATTGCACTTTAATTGAATGATTGGATCTGTTGGTTCACCTATTATTGATGGTTATTATCTTGAATGGGTTTTGGACTGTGTGTTGGAAACAGTTTTCATTGATGTATTCATTTGGACTCTGCTTAAATAGATGATGCTCTTCAGCTCCATTCTCAAGTGTCTTTCGAGTTCGCTGCTCACTCCCCTCGGGCTGTTGTCTCTTGCTCTTCTGGCCAAACAGTAGCAGCTTCATACATCTCTCTCTCTCTTCATCTCCATCTTCGTCTTCGTTTTTCCTTATGTCTTTCCGACTGCCTTGCAGCCTCTGCACTTGTTTGTTTTGGCTGCCAGTGGCTGTTGCTGCCGCTTTTTACAATTTCACACAACTTCAGTTTCAGGTTGCATTTTGTGTTGGTGGCTGACTGGCTGGCTGGACATTGAAGTGGTTTTTTTTTTTTCGCAGTAGTGCGAAGGTCACGCGCCACTTTTCTCTTTCTCGCATTTATAATGCACCAGGCTCTGCTCTCCAGCTGCCTGCCCCCAACTCCTGTGCTGCAGCTGTCCTCAGCTGTGCCAACTTATATCCAGTTTTGAGTGTGTGCTTTCGTCTCGCTTTTTATGCATTTTTAATAAATTTTTCGCTTAATTTTCGGCACTCGCAAAGCTTTATCATTTTTTTTGGGGGCTTTAAATGTTTTACATATAAATAAAATATCAATTTTTTAGCATCATCAGCTGCAACGCTTCCCTTTTTCGGGTTGGCTCTGATTACATGGGAGCGTGAGGAAAGGGACGTGGCACTTGAATGGCTTCATAAGCCATGGCCAAAAGAGTTGCGCCCACAGAGGGCATGGACATGGGCTTGGCATTTCATAATTGGCATCGTTGGGAACGCGTTGATTGGCAAATTGTATGCAATTATTGAAACCCTTTTTGTGTGCGGGGGGAGGGGGGTGGGGAAGACTTCGATTTCATATTCGAAAAGTTCGTTCATCTTTCGGCAGGTTGACATTGAGATTTACCCAGCAGCTTTACGGAAGTTCCCAATCGAAGCAGCCAGAAGCAGCAATTCCTCTCATTTAACTCTAATTGTAGGGCATTCATTCGGCACTGCCCAGAGTGGAAGTTTTCCGCTCTTTGCCACGCTTGGCGGCGCCGCCACACTTTCCTTCAGAGGCGCTCCTCGCTTGCTCCTCTTGTGCCAGCGTTTGGTTCAGCTCAATTAAGGCTCAGACGCATTGAAAGCAGTGGAGATAGATGGATAGATACTCGTATAAACATGTTGATATATGTATGGCAGGTATGCAGTAGGTGGCTCTGTCAGCCAGGCAGGCCAAGCGCAACAAATCGGTCTCTAAATGCTACAAAAACAGCTACAGGCATAGCAGCCAGCTACAACGATGTAAACAATTTAAATGGCATTAAGTAATTCAACATTAACATTCATGTTATAATTGTTGTTGTCTAAAGAAATGGAAAACAACAACAGAAAGTGATGCAATTTGCGAGCAAAGCCTCAAGACAAAAGACTTGGGCAACGAACTTGACTTCTGTTTGGGGGTTCAGAATGTGCATTACTTAAGGGCAGATGTACTCACTCTGAGATGAAGCTACTCAAATCTCGCTCTCTAATGAAGCTATCTTCTCCTGTGCTTGATTAATGCGCCCCCGAGCATTTGACACGCGCTCAAGTGGAGTTTAAGTCAACAACAAATTTGTAACAACAATGTTGGTAACGTCATAGAGTCTCAGTCGTAGTCGCAGTCGCAGTCTCAGTCTCAGTCTCAGTGTCTCTCCCAGCCCCCAGACTTGAGCCGTGTACAATCGCTGAAGCGTGGCCGGCTGCTCCATCAACTACAAAATTATTGGCAAACATTTTCCAATGCGCCAGAGTTAGTAGCAGCAGCAGCTGCGTTGAATTTTGTAATTTATATACTCTCACTATCTCTCTTTCTCTGCCTGTCTGTCAGTCTCTGTATATATATATAAATATAAATAAATTCAGTTTTGGGGCATAGTTTATGAACCATTTTCGCATTCGCGAAATGCTCCAATTACGCCCGAGAATTTGCCACTCTCCCCAGCCACTCGTAAACCCTTTTTCGGGGCAGGCACTCACTTCACCATGAATGCCATGAATCAATTTGGCTCATTTCGCGTGTATGCGCCAGTTGAGAAGGGTCTGATCTGGTTGTCAGAGAAATGAGGCTGGCAAGGTCGTACGACAACACGAATATCTGTGTGTATCGGTTGAGGTGTGTGTGTGTGTGTGTGTGTGTGTGTGTGTGTGTGTGTGCTTGCCGGCAACATCAATCCTGACCTAAGTCACTCGCGAGACTTCGATTGAAGTGACTTGGAGTTGGTTTCGGTTGTCTACCCTCCGGCTGCTGGGGCTCGCCAATTGATGGATCTTTTTCTCTCTCTCTCCCCTTAAAGCCGGCAAACGGCAATTTGCCAATTTTACGGCCTTATCAGCGTGGCTCCAATCGATTTATTATTAAAGAGCATGCCTCGCTCATTATGTAAACGTAACTCCGAGACACCTTCATGGGTACATGGCTGGATGGTGGATTGTTTGTTCGGGACATTAGCAAGTGTGCCCTGCCTCAGGGCTCTATCCACTATCCACCATCCACCATCCACCATTTACCGCTCAAACTCAAATGATTCACGCCAAAAAAGCTTGTGTCAATATTTCAATTTAACGGTTAAGAAAACACCAAAAGTAACGCAATAAAAATTACAGCAAAAACTCCACACACAAACAAAGCGATCACTCTGTTGCCTTTTGTGCGACGTCTATTGCTCTTAAAGAGCTATTTCTGTATTCCCCTCTGGGCCATGAGGCTGTTGCGGTTAATTAAGACAACTTCTGTGTCCAGGCCCAGCCAATTGGTGGGCGGATGGATGGCAGATTGCAGCTCTGGGATGCCTGGCTGTCTGTGGCTAAGTGACTTAAGGTGTAGACAGCGTTGGAAATTTCACTAAAATTGGTGTCTGCGGTTCGCTTGAAAGTGAAACTGATTGGTGTTAAACGAGAAGGTGGCGTGATTGCAGAGAGTTACCATGGCAAAAGGGGAACGAAGCTTAATGTGTGTTGTAATGCAAGATTAGATAGAAGATTACATGCGAAATAAGCCAACTCATTCGCATCTTATTTTCCCTAGAAAATAAACACATCTCAAGGCAGAATTTGCACACAATTTCATTTCAGCAGAATGTGCTTTTCCTTTCCTTTCGAGGGATTCAACTGAGGTCATAAACTATTTCGCAAGATTCGGTTAAGAGTCCATAGTCTTTGGTCAATAATCAATTGTCATATTTAGCAGACACACAACAAAGATCCACATTCGTGTGGCTCTAATTGAGTACCACCGAAATGCAAAAATTGCTCAGCAAACGGAAATCCACTCGGGCACCTTTCGGTTTCGGTTTCTGTTTTAGTTTTAGTTTCTGTTTATGGGTTTTTGTTTCTGTTTGAATTTCACCTTAACATTGACCTGAACTCTACCTTCAAGTGGGTCAAAACCTGATCAGAGCTGGGGAAATGGCAACGTTATGTGGTCTTTGGTACGTGTCTGCGGCTGCATACTTGCGAAATCCCACCGAAAAACACATTCCGAACAAAAATAACACTGATCAACAGACTCCGCATATGCATTTGGCCAAGAGACCAAACTAAAACCAAAACACAAAACCCAAAGCTGAGGAATGACCACTCATAAACCACATTGACGCGATTTTGCATAGCTTGCAAAATGTTTCAACTTAATTGCAGACTCCGAAAAACAACCCAGCAAAACCCAAGAAACTATTTTTAAATAAAACCAAATCAAGTCAAGAGAAGATTTTGGCTTAGGGATTTCCACAGCCACTCATTTGGCGAAGGGTTTTTCTAAGCCAAAACCTTTGGCCAAAGGTCGAACTCTAAGGGAGGGATCTCCCTCATCTCAGGGCGCTGCAGCGGACTGATAAGACCAGTCTATTGATACTTTTATTTTATTTTGTTACTTTTTTGATCCAATTAATTCAATTTGTAATCCCATTAAAAACATTGCAACAATATACAATGCACATTGAACGGCTCTCGGGCACTTGGGCACTCGTCGAGACTGGGTTTATTTAAGGGCACGGCGTGGTTTCGATTGATAAGCAAATATTTGATTGAAAAACAAAAACCAGCAGCATTTTTGCATTGCAAATTGAATGTAAACATAAATGAATTGCAAAAACAAAAACGGACCAAACAAATTATTTAATAAATAAATCACGTATTAAATTACTATTATTTTACGCTAATCTATTTGGGGAAGCCCTTAGGCAGCAATTAATAATTACCAATAGACAATATAATTGATATTTATTTATTAATTAATTAATTCGCATTACACCCACGCCCACATTGCACGGGGAACATGGAAAATAATCACTCAAACGCCCACGTCGTCTGGCACTTACTTTTGAGAATTCTTGGCGACTGCACAGCTAATCCAAAGTTGGGAAAGGTTGAGGAAGTCTAATTGGAGTTCGTATTTGGATGGTGTTTTCCACTAATCAAATCAGCCGCATATTCACTCACTTCACGAATTGATTTAAAGCCAATTGTTGTAATTTGTGTGTGTTAAACGAAACTTTGGCTTAGTCACACATATTATCCTGCACTTTTTGGGGAGTCTGGTTTAGTGGCCCTGCGGGGCGAGGTGTGGACTGAGTGGCTTATGACGATCGCGCACGCTCCCGAGCATGTGTCGTTTTAGAGTTGACGCGTCGGAATGAAAAACTCGCATGAATGGACCGTCGTCTGGGCAAGACGTTTTTGTTCAAAACCCCAAGACTTATAGCGGCGACGTCGTATAGCAGCAGCGGCGGCAACAGCAGCAAATCGGCAGCAAGTCGGCAGCGATCGGCGACGCCGACTAAGTACGAGGCAGCGCTTAAGCCGAGCTCTGAATTGTATTAGTGTAGCTGCGCCTCTGCGCCTCTGCGCCTGTGGCTGTGCATCGGTGAGTGTATGTGTGTGCCTGCTGCAATCCTCGCTGCTAGTTTAGATTCAACAAAAATTTGGCAATTGCCTGAGAGCGAGAGAGAGAGAGAGCGAGAGAGACGCGTCCGCAACTGAAGTCGCTGCGGCGTCGCAGTTCTCGCACCCTCTGAGGTGGATTTTCGGTCTGTGGTGAGTTTTCCTTGCGTGTAAACAGCCTGCAGAGGGGGGGAACTTTTTGTTGGAGTTTCTGCTGAGTCAGCAGCACCACACGATTTGCGTTGTTGTTTCTTGTCCGTCTGTTTGTCTGTCTGCCGCTTGGGTTCTCTGGTAATATATAAACTTGTCGGCCTTTTATAGCTTCCTTAGTATTTCCGACATTTTTTGGGGTTTTTCTGAGCAGCATGCGAGGCGACGGAGTGGAAAAAGATTCCCGCTTACCCAGGATGTGGATGCGTAGCAAGGCCCCAAGTCCCCAAGGCTGGCTGGCTGTTAAAGAGCAAAAATGGATTATCAATTGCACCGAAATTAACCCCAAATCATATGGCTTGAAGGGCACTCACTTGTGAAAACTTCCAAGCCACTAAAACTACAGTGCCCCGCTCCTCTCCTCTCCCTCAAGGGCAGTGGAAAATTGTGCGGACAGCGAGCGCAATTGTTTTTATAGTTTCCACTTAACCGTCCAGATCAGAGGCCTGACTGGCTTTGCTCGATTGCAGCAATCGTTCCAAACGGTTATAAACTATTTGTAGAACTACGCACTGCACTGGCAGCTATGGATCTCTAACCTGGAGAACCTGTATGCAGATGACTGACTCGTTTTATGGCCAAGAACTTGACAATAAATTTAATTTTAAATCCAGCAGCCACCCAGACCAGAAGTGAACTCTGTTTTAGATCATAACTTTCCTATGCAAAAAACAGCAATAACAAATATGCAGTGGCGGGTAATTAGCATGCGGAATGCCTCTTGAAACTGCAAACGAAACGATCTTTGGGCCTTACAATGTACAATGCACAAGTACTTACTGTAATGATATGCTCTGGGAGAAGCTTCAACTTCAGAGACACAGCTCCGCTGGTGATTGATGACACCTCTTGCTTACTTAAGATTTCAGCACATTAAACAGCATGACCATTGAGTGGCCCGGAAAGTGGCAAAGCGGAAGTGCGTCTTTTGTGGCAGTTGCCGCCAATGCTGACAATTAGCCGGAAAGGAAACTGATCTCCACTGGGAGGAAGAGGCACGTTCAATGCAAAAGGTTCAATGCAGTGGCTGGGAGTTCACTTCGAGTGCTGAGCAAACTCTCCTCTCGAGACTAGCCGCTGCAATTTGCCGCAGTTAATGGCTGACACAGTTATTGTGTCGATTGTGGCCGAGCCAAGGATGTCGCTGCACTTATGAATATGGCCAAAAGGCCTTAATCTAATAAGCCAAAGCTTCATCCATGCTCCAATGAAGGTTGCAGTTGACAAGAACGACTTAATTGCAATTGTGAAATTGTACAGTCCGCGACAGACCACACCAGACCAGACGGCACATGTTTTCGGACAAGTTGCGGCCGTTTCGGGGCAAACAAAAATTTTAATTTATATTGTTTATAATTATAATTGCCAGCATTTTGCGGAAAAGGCCACACTGAACATTAAAAGTATTCAAACTGCCACCGCACACACAAACTAGCGCCGCTCCACTTGAATGGCAGCCGCAGTGTTGGGGATTTTGGGCATTTTGAATGACTTCAGGTAACGCACCACAAGTTCAAGTCCGAGACGGAGTCAGAGTTTAAATGGGTGATTAGTTAACGGCACGTTCGATATAACTACTCGGAGATGATTATCTCAAGTGCATGATCATGTTTGGTACTTGATCTTCAAACCCAAAGCGAAGGAGAGGGGATGTGTGAACCCAAAGTGTGAAATGTTGAGTGTAGAAATTTGTATTGGGTGATATCTTTGGACAGTGAGAATTAAAAGATTGATACTCAATAGATTTTGCAACACGTACATTTGCCAAAGGTAAACCAAAGTGAACAGTTTGAGGGGAAACTAAATATGTTTGCGTAGAAATGTTTGATCTGTGGGAACTGCAAAGAGAGAACTTTCAATAAATTCAAACTGTGGGCACTTCAACAACTTAATTACAAAAGGTATACAATAATATTTGCACAGCAATCATCTGCATTCAATCAATCAATATTAGCAATATTGTCAATCTGTGAATCCCTAGAACCTGCGCCAAGCCCTTTTCCATTGTTATTTTTCTCACAGTCGTAACTGAGTTTAGATTTGTTTGGCCAACACTTGGCTTGAACAGGAACTAAATGTAAGCCTTGATGCAGTGTCTCGCCCAGCCGCTGAAATTGTTTAAACTCTGAACCCGAGATGCTGATTTTGTTGCGTATTGTGTGTCGATGACATGGAACCTCAAAAGGGTGTGACCAGAACGAGCAAAACCACAACGCGGCACGGCACAGAGCACAGAGCACATCATCCTTCACATTGAGAGTTGATTCACCTGAACGTAAAACAGGTCTCGAGTGTCGTCGATGTCAAATCTCTAGGTTAGCTCTCTCCCCCAACCATCATCATCCAGCTGTACAGATCGACGAGATCAAACGGCGTCTCATTGCCAAGCAAATCGGAAATCAGACAGCACCTCAGCACGGGCCAGACCCATGAAGCATGACCTAGCCAGCGTTCCTCGTGCTGTTCCCTCGTAACTTCAAAACGAAATTATTGCCAAAATGATGGTATGGCGCGAAGTGCAGAAATACTTTACATTATCCATTAATTCAATAACTCACAACTCATGCTGGGGGGCGCTTACAAAACACCTGGCCAGACCAGCTCCAAGGGTCATAATTCACAGACGACTGGCCTAGAAGCCAGCCCCCTTCCACTGCCCCTTGCCTTCTTCTCGAGGAGTTGGGCCAACGAGTACGAGTACGATTATTTCCCAACTTTATATGCTTGTATTTCTTTCAATCACCGCTTGAAGGACAGCAGAAGCCCTGTAGGGTTCTGCGCAATCGTTGCTAATGCCAGGCAAACAAATCGTTTGCTTTAGGCCAAGAAAATGAAATGAAAACTTTTCGTCTTTGGTGTTAAAGGCGTTGAAATGGAAATAATTACCCGCAGAGGCTGTTTTGATGGCTTAATTTGTGGGCAGTTGTTAAAACTTATTATTGAAAATTTTCCATTGGCGTTTTGATGTATGTACGTAAATAAATTTCAATTAATTTGAATATATTTTGAAAAGTTTACACACAGAAATATTAACAGTGGCTTTGCCCTCGGCGTGTTATGCTTTAACATGGCAATGTTAGCTACATAATGAGACGCTGTTAATGGCAGGCCATAAGTGTTGCCTACTTTTGGGGCGTTCCCAATAAATTGATTTGAGAGAAATTACAGAATTAAATGGATCGATTGATCCAGAATGAAATGCAAGCAAGCAACCCCATTGATTGTTTACGTCAATACAGCCTGAAACGAGTTTGCACCGCCCCCTAGTCAGATATCACCGTTGCTTTTGCAAAACGTAAACAAAACTTTTCCATGATTTGCTCGACTTTGAGAACTGTTCTCATTAATTATTGACAAGATTTCCATTGCAATTATCAAAGGCACTCATGAACATGTGGACCCCCCACAACAACACAATTAGATCGTATAATGACGATTTATGGAGTAACTTTACAGCCAGTACCTCTTCGATTGTGCAAGCGATTTGTAGTACGGGGAACTGTTTAAACTTTACGACGTCAGACAGTGCATTAAAATAGTAGGTAGCCAGGCAAACATTTAACCTCAACTCCAGATCTGGGGGTTGCTTGAACTGGGAATTGCACTTTTTGCTGCACTCAATCAGTCAGTCAGTCAATCTGTCAGTCAGCCAATTAGTCAATCAGTTGTCATTCCATTTGATCGATATCTTTATGCACTTCACTCACCCATGGCAGGTTCCTTCGTCTGAAGTTGATTAACTCTCTCATGGATGGATGTCGGCCATTTGTCTGTGATTTAATTATGTTTCCATCGTAATTTAATCATTATGCAATAGTTTTTCATGCTCTTTTCTTGTGGCTGCACTCTGCACTGCACTCAATCAATTATATTTATATTTATATTTATGCATATTTTATTTATACAGAAATCTGTCCACACGCAAAGCTTCGACCCCGACTGTGCCGCATGACTCGCGCTCGCATGTGGAGAGAGAGACTGCGGCGGCGGCCCTTGGTGCTGCTCAATTTTCAGATTTCTTGTCGCCAGAACATCATGTAGCTCGGGCAGGAGTGGAGTGAGGCCGATTGGGGCTTGGAAATAGATAAGGGCAGGTGGGTTGAAGAGGGCTGTATTACGGCTAAGAATACAATGAATTATACGTACGTTTGTCGGTCCATTTATTGGTGGAATTATGATGCCAAATAAATCCATTTTTAGGCACACATTTTCGTGTATGTTTGGGCCCCGCTTTAACCGCCGCTGCGCTCCTGCTTCTTGAGCACACTTAATAAGCCTTAATTGAACTGTGCGGCTGACCTGCTGGCATATGCGTGTACTGGCACTCGTACCAGATACATATGTAGATATTTATGCTCAAATGTTGGCTGCCAGAGTTCGCCACTCGCTGCTCTTTTCAATTGCTTGCCCGGCGAAGAGATGTGATGGTGTTGCTTTAGACTCTAGTGATGTCATTTGAATGGCATTCGAACCTACCTCAACCAACCTATCAGCAATGCAAATAGCGAGTTTAGTTCTCTAATTAGGGAAGCTTCAACCCTTCGCTCCGCTGCAACGTTCCGTCCCGCACAGCCGCGGCAAACGTCAATCAACTGGGGAGGAGCAAACAAAACTACAAAAATATATTTAAACATCAATGTAGTTTGCATAAATGTAAATAAAAATAATACAATCATTTTGAGCCGACACGACACTCACTTTTTATGCCTTTACCCTCTCTGCAAACAGTGGATGGGCAAAAAATTGGATTCGGAAAATGAAATTAAATTGTGCAATCAAAAATTGTGATGAGCGAGCAAAAAGCCAAAGCCTGGCAAATGCAGAAATTCTTTGACGTTTGCCTTGTTGCTGCTGCCCCTGCCTCTGCCTCTGGTTCTGCCTCTGGTTCTGCCTCGTTGTGGGCCTGGTCAGAAACAGATGCCAAGTGTCCATCAGAAATGCAGCCAATGGATTTGCTAAAAAGTGACAGGTGCTGGCCGTTGCTGGAGCTCAAAGTAAGGGGCACGCATCACACCGCTCTGGATTAATTAAAAATGTGGCGCCTCCGGCCGCAGGCTTTCACTCACTCAACTGGCATCCACGGTATTGCCAATTGGCAGCAAAGTTAATTGAAATGGCTTCTGGTTTACGGCTGAATGGCTGTTTTTTGTTGTTGTTGTTTTTCTATTCCAATTAGAAATGATAATTTAATTCATATTTTCCCCGAACGCTCTTCATTGCACAATTCTCATTTCATAAATAATCATTTCATATTTCCCTAAGCACGTGACCAAAACTAATTTTATTTTCATTATCCAATTGCGTTCCCGGGCTACCCGGGCTAATCCCCCATGCCCTGCCCTACATACTCGTATCTGGCGATCTATATATGACAATGGCACCCTTTAGCTAATCTAGAGCTGCGTATCCAAATGGGTGCAGCAGCATCCCTTTTGTTGCCCTGGTGGTGGCGGCGGCTGCCGAGTCGACCTTTGCATACATTTCTGGGCATCGCATCTGTTGCCTAACTAGGCGTTACATTGCTGCCACTCCAAGCACGGTGGGGGGTTGCGGCGTCAGCTGGCAAAAGTCTCTAATTAGCGCTGACAACTTGTTATGGAATCGGGCACAATATGAAGGTGGATCAGGCACAACAGTGGAGAGTGGGAGTGGATGTGGATGTTGCCGAAATGAGATCAATCCATCAATGGAAAGGAAATGAAATGAAATGCTATGGATTAACATTGAGATTAACATGGTTGAAGCGAAAGAGTCAAGTAGAAGAAGTGACAGGATATTGAGAGTAGAGTATTGAGAAAGATTCCTAGAGCAAAGGCGGTTTGCAAATGATCAATCAAAGAGAAAGATCCAATAATATAGATCAAGATCATCCTTCAGACTCTTAACTTTTTAGTGATAATAAAATGCGTGTCTCCCCATTGATTTCGAAACATTTCTGCAACTCTTTTCACCAACTTCCCATAAATCTCCAACGAAATTTGTTTTGACTAATTACACTCAACTCAACTAGAAGGCAAAACAGTGACAACTATTGAGGACAACAGACTCATACACTTCTTAGACTCGTAAATTGCAATGTTACTTACGCCTGGATGGACTCGAATCGAGGGAATTGTCCGCAGAGAGTCACATAAGTCAGCAAAGTACAAGGAAACATGGAAATTAATTAAAAATTGTGCTCTGCGCCTTGTGAGTCAAGTAGTCCTTCTTTCACACGTTGCCGAAACGCTGCCCCGTCTTTCCTTACCTTCCCCTCCCTGGCCGCAGCGTCAAGTGATGGTCCTTTTTTTCTCCAGAATTTAATTCAGTCTCTGGTAGCAGCAACCCTTCGTGTTGGCCTGCTTTTGGGTCTCCTCTGCTTCTGCCTCTGTTATAATTGTTTCGAGCTGTCAAATATTGTTGTATTTCAGCTCACTCCCCTTCTGCGCCTGCTTCTGGCGGACCTTTGCAATTTCGTGTAATTTTATTAATCACAACAACACATTTGTTGTCTGCCCGCCCCTTTGGGCTTCACCCATCCCCGTCGATGCCTTACTCCTTTAACCACCTCCTGCTCCTGCCCCTGCTCCTGCCTGTTTGTGGGTCTGTCATTTAGTTTTGACTAATTATGCAATTTGTATGCAATAAAAAATATTAATTGCCGTCGCCTCTGCTGCTCCCTCTTTTGTTTGAACTTTATGCAACTCTCGGAGTGGCTCTTTTTTTGCTCTGTTTTCGCTTAAAGCTTTTGTTTATTTATTTGTTGCTATTGCAAGGTTATGGGGCGAGTGGTCCATGGAGTTGGTGAGGGAAATGCTTTGGTTTGGGGGCAGGGCTGGGCAAATTTTCCAGTTGGCTTAATCGGCGCCCTCATGCGTACATCAAAAATCAACGAAGTTCCAGCAAAAAATTGCGAAAATATATACCAACCCAGAGGAGGGGAAGGTCAACCATAGATCATGAACTGCATTTAGGAAAGAGTCCCATAAGAGAGAGTTGAATGTTAAATCAGAGAGATGGAGAGGCTGGAAAGAGACATAAACTATAGAAATAGAAGAAGGGGAAACTAGAGCAAGTGGAGAGACATAAGGAGGGCGATTGTAAAGCGCGAGAAAGAGAATAGACAATGAGCAGAGTGAAAAGTGTTGGATAACCCATGGTTCCCCTTTGCCATACCTTACCTTTTGGCATTTAAATATTAACCACAATTCATTATGCAGCTAACAAACAGATCCACTTAACAGCCACTCAGCTGAACAACACTCTCCTCCTCTCCACTTTGCACCAACCAACCCGAGCACATTGTCCAAAAACAAATAAATATATGGATGGTATTGTGTGGCATAAGCGAGCCACCGCAAAAGCCGCAACTACCGAACCACCCAAGCCACACACACATACGTGGAGCATAGAACAACAACAAAGAGGCAACCATTAAATGTGTAAATTTCATAAATTAACCAATAAAGTTGGCAATTATTTCCATATTGAGGGGCATTGAGGGGTCAGTAAATAAAAGGAGTGCGTGAAATAAAGTAATAAAATAAGGGAGAACGAATAATAATATTTTCATAAACTGTTTTGCAGCAAATAAAAACTTTATGCAGAAAAAAGTGCAAATAAAAAAGTGAAGAAAAAGTTGGCGCCCAAAAATCGCTTCATTCTAATTACTTCCTCGCGACTCGCTGAAGGACTTCCGGCAGCAGGACACGTCCGCCGGTCCAAGTTCAAGTTGAAGTTCTGGCCAGCTAAGAGATTCGCCTCGAAGAGAGAGCAGAGGGAGCAGATGGGCTGCGGGAGTCTGGCTGCACTGGCTGGGCGCATAAAACAATCGTTTTGTAATAAAGATGAAAATTTTATTAAAAGATGTCGGAAACAGATGTCGCCGCACACCACGCCCAGCCAGCACCCAGCACCCAGCACCCAGCACACTTCTGTGCCCCATCCTGGGCAGCAAAAGCCAAGCCGAAAGCCGAAAGCCAAAGCCAAAGCCAAAGCGACAACACACACTTTATAATCTTTTATCGCATTTTTTCTACTTGGCTGACACAAAGAGCGTATTTATGCGACTGTTAACGTTATGAAAAGCCCATAATTTGCCAGCCACCCCAGACACAGACACAGACACAGACACACACTGTGGATTCCCCCTGCTGCCCTCCTAGTTCCCGTGCGGAATATAATAAAAATAATAAACGTTGTCCTGAAAATCGATGCCAAACAGAATTCGCATTCATTTCAATGGAAGGGAATGGAGCTGAAGGCCAGCAGCTGGAGCAGGGGTACAGCGGTACAGGGGTACGGGCTATGGGTAGTCCAACTGGAGGACATGGCCATGGCAGCAGCTGATATCGACAGTTAAGTCGGTTGGAATGCTTTTTTCTATATCGCCGTCCTTCGAGCCACCATCGAGTGTCGTGTATAAATGTTTGCGCTTTATTATATTGCCCAGCCACGCCCCCCACTGCCACTGCCACTGCCACTGCCACTCAACCAAGCAAGCAAGCAAGCACACCCACACAGAGCCAACGTGCAGCATCTTGTGACATTTTACCTTTTATTTCCCCCTGGCAGGGCGGGGGAGCAGCAGTCGATACACGATAATGATATCCATATAATGATGCGGCTGTCAATGGCATTCGATTCCATTCGCATTCGCATTCGTATTGGCATTCCCATTCCCATTCGAAGCCATGAAGTTGTTTATTCTCCAAGCTGGAGTGGCATGTGGCAGCATTCCAGTTACGACACAGGAAAAGTCTTTGCGTTTACCTGCCCCAAAAATGTATGGCCGGCCAAGGAAGTGAATCAAAGTGAAACTTGCAAAAGAGTTTTGAGCTCTTGAAGTGGCAGCATGGAAATGATGTGGCATGCTGCAACTCTGGGGATTTGGCTGTTGAAGCGTCAAGATAGAGCCACAGAAAGAAAGAAGTTCAACAAAAATAAAGAAGAAAGAGCGAAATCTGTTGCTGAAGAGTCAAACGAAAGGGAAATTAAATGGAGCTATTACAAGCTTCAGGATTGAATATGAAACAGCAAGTAGATATCCAGAAATATCAAGATAGTGGAACGAAACATCTGCTGCTGAAAAGTGTCAGTTCAGAATTGAAGAAAGAGCCGATAAGTTTGCCTATAAGACGAAAGAAATATCCAAGAAATTCTGGTTGAAGCCACGCTTTGATCTTTCCACAGAATAAACATAAAATTGGCATCTACACACTTTGCTGCATCTACAACTCAGCCACAGCCAAAAGTCTCTTCTTATATTCATTTTCAGCACAAAGCCAAAAGCCAAAACGAAAAGTCCAACATTTACAGCACAATAATCCCCACAACAGGCCCAGCCCTTAGGCGGCCACAGCAGCGGCATTATTTAATAATTTACATATTTCCAATTCGGCAAACAAATTACAGACAAAACAACAAACAAAAAACTCCATAAAATACAAAATCTGAATAAAAATGAAAAATAAACTCAACTCAAGTCAACACTCTGAAAAACAATTAAAAGTTTGTCTTTAACACTTGGTCCTCCGGTCCACCCGGGAGCAGGAGGAATGGAGTCAGGGGGGGTGGTGGCATCCACAGGGGAAGTGGGAGGATGTATATCAAAAGCCTGTTTTGGTGATGTGACGACCCCTTTCATTTGTCAAAAAGCAGCGCCATGACAATGCCAGATAAAACACAAATACGAAATGCGAAAAGCGAAAAGCGAACAGGAAGCGGAAACGGAACCGAACCAGAACAGAAGGAAAGGCTCCGACAGCTCCTGGTGCTACTGCTGCACATTCAACCCACTTATCAAATAATTGTCCTCATATTATGGCAACTACAAAGAATGAAGCAATCATAGCGTAAGAGTCGGAGATACACAGAACCCAAACACAACGGAAGAGAGAGCCAAACCCAAATTGTGGAAAATGGAAAATATTCGGCTTAAGTCATGTGTTGGTGCCAAATAAAAATGTAAGGACTCTTCAGCGCACACACTGCCAAGCACACACACAAAGAGAAGGAGAAGGAGAAGGAGAAGGAGGAGGAGCAGGAGACAGTGAGAAATCCTTTGCATAAATGATGATGGCATGATGAGAACTTTTAATCATTATTATCACATATTTATACGCTTATATGAGCATGTTTTATGTACTCGCAGAGCAGAGGCAGCCCCAGCAGAGGAGGCAAATCAGGAGCAGCATGGATCCACTTTGCAGCTGGAGCTGGAGCTGGAGCTGGGGGTTCGGGTTCGGGTAATCCTTTGAGGCGTGCTTCATATGAAAGCAAAAAGCCACAAATGGCAGCGCAAAACAATCGACAAGTGGAAGGAGCAGCCCCATGGCCTCTTGTTATCGCTCCTCGTCGTACTTCTTCCTATTATTGTGGAGAGCACTTTTCCGCCTGCTAAACCCCCCTCCCCCCCCCCTTGATGGGTTTCCGATTCGAGTGAGGCCACGCCCCGACTTTGGCTGGGCAAACTGGCAGCCGGCAACCCAACCACTTGCAATTTTCCAAGCCCCGAAAGCAGCCGCAACAAGGGTTGCTCCTCTCTCTGTTGCTCTCACTAGCCTTGTCCCTTACGAGTGTGTGTGTGTGTGTTTGTGTGTGTGTGTGTGTCTAGTTCTTATACAATAGATTGGGTGGGGGTGTACACACACACAGCACACACATAGAAAAGGCCAACAGAACACAGACACTCGCACTCGCACTCGCAGTCCCTCCATCCTTTGCTGCCTCTTCTAAGCTCAAAGCCTTACATAACCGATTCGTAGCAATATTCGCATTTACTTTGAGTAAATAAGTCATCATTGTCGTCGATTGTAGATTGTCGTCATCAGCGACGACGGCGACGACGAGGACAACTAATTTGCGGTCATAATAAAAGTTAATCTACTAACTCCTTGGCTGTGTGCGCCCTTTGGCTTAGTTTTCTCTTTCTTTCTCTATTTTTGTTAGCTGATGATGGTCGTTGTTGGTGGGGGTTGGTGCTGCCTGCAACAAATTGCGCAAAGAAATTCAAAAGAACTAAAGGAAATGGTATGCCAAAGATACAATCAAAATTCTATTAAATTTCACTTTTAAGTGTAGTCAAAATATTTGTACAAATTGCAATGCAGTTTTGACTTTAAATATACTCTTAATTCAACAGCAATTAATCAGTAAAGCTGTTGAGGCTTTTGGCTCCTAAATTTGATCTCAAGTAAAAGAAAAACTTGGCAGCCTGCAAAGATCAAAAGCTACAGCCATGAGCACTTGCCCCACTGTGGTGGTGCCAACAAATCTAATAAGACTCGACACACACACACACACATACATAGAGAGGAAGAGGAAGGCAGGCAGAGGTAGTCACAGTTCAAGGCGGCGGCACGGGCACCGGCACGGGCACGGGCAACGGGCAAAGGCAACAAAACAAGAAAATTAAATTTTTATTGTTTTCACACAAATAAAATCAAATAAAAAGCGCACAACAATAACGAGCAGGACACGCACGCACACACACACATAGAGAAAGAGAGAGCAACAGAGAGCGAGAGAGAGAGAGAGAGAGTACATTGAGTACATAAGGAGGCAGGCAGGCAGGCAGGCAGTCTGGCTGGCAGCATCACGTGCCACACCACACGGATGAGCCAGAGGACGACGACGACTGGGCAGGAGACGCGGACCAACCACCGCCGAGCAACCCCTGTGCTGTGCTCCTGCGAGATGCTGCTGCTGCTGCTGCAGAGCTCCTGCGCCGAGGATAATGTCACAGTCTGCACGGGCTTTGCATTCAGTTCGATTTGAGCACTCGACGCGAACGCGACGGCCACACACGGGATACGAAACACGGAAAGAAGAAACTTAAAGGACTTACCCACAGAGCGAGAGAATCGAGCGTAATGTCAACGGCCTTTCTCGTGGACAGTCTTCTGCATGCACAGCAGACCTACACGGAGAGCCAGCTGAAGTCGAGCCTGAGCGAGATGCTCCTGTCGCGTCGTGCCGGGGAATCGAGTGTCGCGGAGTCGCGGGATCCGCCGCAGCCAGAGTCGATGTCGGTGTCCCCGGTGGAGCAGCGGGCGGACAGCTGCAGTTGCTCGAAACGCGGCTACAAGTGTGATAAGTGCCGGGAGCACCGTGCGGAGAGTGTCGACAGCATCGAGGAGATGGACGACGATGAAGACTCGTCGGCGGATGAGATTGTGGCCGACATTGAGGAGGAGCCGCACATGGAGGATGAGGAGCTGGACGATGAGGAGATGCAGGCAATCAAATTGCCCAAAGTGGAGCACAAGGAGACCACCATTCCGGCGGCCGGGGCAACCACCATCCTGAAGGATAGCAACAGCAAACCCATTCTCAAGTTCAGTGTCAGCGCCATCCTGGGCGACACACGGGAGGGAGTTCGCGTGCGGAATGGTAAGAGATGCGTCGATCCCTTCGAGAGGCTCAACAAAACGGATCCCCACACAAATGAGGCTTGGCAATTAATTTGCCAAACATCAACAAAACAGAAATACAATTGCAATATGAAAAGCCAAAAGAATAACAAAATTCTGGTCCAAAAATGGGTTGCCGCCTGATGCTGATCCTTCTCCTGGTACATCGCAGTTTGCCTTCGTTTTTTGCGCCGTGCATTTTTATTATTGTCTGTGTGGCCCTAAGCCCTCGGGGCCTGGCAGGCTGTAAAAACACAACCACACCTAATCATGTTTAAATTATTGGGCCTGAAACCCATCGAGCTAAATGCCGTGCCGCAACCAGTTCCACTCTTCCGATGAGACTTCCGCGGCGATCCTCTGTCTCTTCCGCTCGTTGCATTGCGGCTGCGCGTGCTGCTCACATCGGGGGATGACTGTGGCTGATCCTTGGGATCCTTAGGGTTGTGGGACCGCACAAAAAGTAGGCGGAACAAATCGTCCATCAGTCAATGTAACAGCCTCAGCCTTGGCCGTTTTTTAGCTGAATCTGAATGCATGCCGTGGACACTCTTTGTTCTCTCTCTCTGTGGCATTTGCGGGATTGTAATTGTCATGTGATTACTGTTGTCGGGTTTATATTCGAATATTAATGAGTGGGCTGCAACTAGCTGATATCCCATATTTTTTCTGCGTTTTTTATGCGATTCTATTGCCAATATTTTGGGGTTTAAATGGAACGTTTTTGGCCTGTGATTATTTTTTATGGCAGAAGCGTGGCAGAAATATTAAAATGGAAGGCAGATTGGCACAAAAGATGAGCGCATATAAATATATATTAGAGGTTTATGGGAAGCTAATGCAGCTTGAGTTAAAAGAAGAGACTTGAGGCCAACTTTGTGTAGCATTAAGTGATAATTTTTCATCCATCTTTCTCCACTAGATTGTCCCACCCGCAATTAGCATCGTTTCTCAATCAATGAACCAATTAGACTGATTTGCCAAGAACCAAAACTAAATTGCCTTTTTGCCTAAACTTTCGTTTAGCGGCAGATATTTTGCACATTTTGCACAGCGCACAGCTGCCGATAGTCGTGGGGCAGAAACAGAAAACAAACAAAAGTCGAACGAACAATTATAACTTAATTTGTGCGCTCATTAGGCACACATGTGCCACACCACAACGCACAGCACACACACACACACATGGAAATCGGAGGCTCCACAGAAATGGAAATGTTTTTTGGGGGTGGTGGTGGTGGCGGGCAGGCAAAAACTTGTGAACCACAAAGATGCGAGGCATCAAACCGAACAGAGGGAACACACACACACACAGGAGCGAACTAAAGAGGCGTTAATACGTTAATTGTTTCATTTCTCTAATCGAATTAAAATCATATCCTGCATATCCTGCAGCGCCTGCCAGCCAGCCTGCCAGCCTGTCAAAATGTGCGTGAAACGAGAGACAGAAACAGTGTGCTTGTGGCTGCGTGGGTGAGAGAGCGAGACAGCCACAGCAATGGCGTCTGCCTGCCTTTTTGGGGTGTTTAATTAGAATATGAAATGCAGCCAGCAAAGCTCCCCACAAAAACTCACCCCTATCCGAGACGAAAGGCGCCAAAGTTTGCTCTCAAGGTGCGATTGTGTCTGTCTGTGGAGGGTTGGCGGTTGGGGGTTGGGGCTTAATTATGCCAACTTTACACTGACACTTCAAAGCAGATTTGGGCTGCCATTGTTTTGGGGTTATGCGATGTGTTGGTGCTGCCTGTCTGGAAGTTGGCAAGGAGTTGCTGTCTTGGAGCTGCCAGTTTGCGTGTTCCACGGCTGACAATCTGACAATCTGAGAATGCTGACTGGAACTTGAAAGTCTGTGTTTCTCGGCGGGGGAGTAGCTGAAAAGATAATGATTTAATTGTATAACAAATAAAACATTAAAGAGTGTGGGTTATACTTTCCTCTGACCAACTGACTGTTACTTTTCCCTCCACCCAGTGTCTGCCAGTAGCCTGATCATTCCGCCTCCCATTTATAGTTAATTGCTGTCACCACTAATTGTTTTTCCCACCTCTTCTTCCGCCGCTCACAGAATTCATGCAACCGCAGCATATATGGCCTTATCTACAACAAAACTTTATGCAACAACACACACATCAATATCACCAACACCATCAGCAGCATCCACAGTTGCAACATTCGCATCACCATCAGCCGCCGCCGCCGCCGCCGCATCATCATCATCATCATGGGCCGGGGCATGCAGCCCATTTTCCGCATCCCGCATTTCTAACGCATCAACTGGCGGGGCATCCACATGCACAGCATCCACATCCACATCCACACTCCCACCACCATCAGCATCAGCAGCAGCAGCAGCAGCAGCATCCACATCCACATCCCCAGCAGCAGCCGCATCCTGGCAATAGTTGTCAACCGCAAACCGCAGCGACGACGGCCGCATCCTCGTCGTCGTCACCTGGCAGCACAATTAGTGATAGCGACAACAATCACAGCACCAGCACCAGCACCAGCAATGGCCAAAGCCAGAGCCAGAGTCAGAGTAACTCCGGCCAGGAGTTGGGCAATGCAAATGGCGACATGGAGGACAATGGCAATCGAAGATTAACGCAAGAAAAGCTTCAGCAGCAGCAACTGTTAAACGGTCAAGCTGGTGGCGGGGGATTGCCCACACCGCCACCGCCTCCACCGCCAGCGATTCATCCGGTGATTGCGAAGCCCATGCCCAGTCGACCGACCCCATTCCTGCCGCACACCCTCAACCATCCGCACTTGCACTCGCTGCTGGCGCACTGCCGCAATCCCTACATGAGTGGTAAGAGTCCTGAATCCTGGACACAGCCCACCCGCAGTGCGCATTAACAAGTGTTTTGGTCTAATGCATTTCCTCTACTTCCCTCGCTCTCCCTTCCGTTTGTTGCACTTGCAGTTGGCGCCCAAGTGTTTCCCCTGCCGCCGGGCCAGGGCTTCCCGTGGGCCCATTCGACGCGTGGCAAGCCACGACGTGGCATGATGCGACGTGCCGTCTTCTCAGGTGCGTGGACTGGGACACCAAGCTCCCATGCTGGATCCTGGATAATTTATAATTGTTGCTTCTGTTGCAGACTCTCAGAGGAAGGGGCTGGAGAAGCGCTTCCAGCAGCAGAAATACATCAGCAAGCCGGATCGCAAGAAGCTGGCCGAAAGACTGGGCCTCAAGGACTCTCAGGTGAGCTTCGATCTTGGCGTTTATTTGGACAGATTTGGGCGTATTCACCAGTTGGGGGTATAGCTCAGGGGTAGAGCATTCGACTGCAGATCGAGAGGTCCCTGGTTCAAATCCGGGTGCCCCCTTTCTAACTTTTTTTCTTCCATTTGAATGCCATTGCATCGATGACATTGTACCCCAGGTGGCCTTTGATCAACTCCTCCGCGTTCTTTCAAAGGAAATCTTTACCCTTTCCCTGTAACACTTTCAAATTAAACACTCAATTAGCATTTATCCGCTGCTGCCCACTTTGGCCTCAACTTTATCCACTAAACTTTGGCCCATCGCCTGTGATATGCCACTGAAAAAATCAATAAGCTCCGCCAGACTAAGAGCATAAATAAAATTATGCCATTATGCTCGTAAAATGATATTTGACCGCTGATGAAACTTTTCAAATCAGCTTTAAATAAGCAGACAACAAAAGGCGACGGGAATATAAAATATACACAGAGTCCTCGTACTCGTGCTCGCACTCCTGCAGTAAAAACAAAGAGCGAACAATGAAAATAAAACTCCGCCCTGGAACAGGGAGCAAAGCTCTTTGGCTCGGCAATGGCTGCGCAGAGTGGAAAATGGCAGCAGCGGCGGAAGAAGGTAATGGGAGCTGGGCAGGGCAGGGCGGTTGCTCCTTGAAATGCGCAGTCGCTGGGGGCGGCTGTCGTCTTGGGTGGTCGCCAGCCAGCCAGCCAGCCCGTACATATCCCAAATATATACAAGACAGGGAGAGTCAGAGCTGATATATAAGCAAAGGTCGGAGCTAGCTGTGTGTGTGGCGTGGAAATATAATGAAATTATAACGAGCTATAAGAAATTCATTTCGTCCGAGGAGACTGTGGCTGAAGCTGAGAGGGCAGACAGACACGACTGAGGGAGGGACAGCTTTCATTGATTTCTTTCTTCTTTTTGGCTGCCCTTTCCTTCTCACTGTGTGTCATGCAATAATTAAATTAATTTTTGTTCAACTCAGAAAAAAGAGAAAGCGCAATGCAGAGGAAGAACCTTTTTCGCATTTTCACATGGCCACGGAATTTGCGTGGCCAATTCGGGCTTGTCACAATGTCGATCGATCACAACTCAATCACAGTAGCAGTCGGAGACACAGTTCCACGAGAACACAGCAGTTGTCACCACCATTGGAAGGGATGCCTGCCAAAAGGCCGACGGCTGCGGCAGAGTCCTGCTGATGATGATGATGATGATGATGCTGATGACTGACAATGTTCTGCCAAATTAGTGCAGCTCTTTCTTTGTTGCTTTTCCTCCTTTCACTAGCACATGTAATTCATAAAAATGTTTCATAATTACACAATAAGCGTGTCCAGTTTTGGATTTGAAACATGAATTCATCAACTCATTGCACATGTCACGCCCCTCGATCGATCGATCACTTACACCTTAATGATCTTACAATGCCCTAGACCTAGACCTAGGTCTGGGTCGAGCATTCCATCTACAACACTGGAATA
Organism: Drosophila guanche; assembly: GCF_900245975.1. NCBI lineage: Eukaryota > Metazoa > Arthropoda > Insecta > Diptera > Drosophilidae > Drosophila > Drosophila guanche. The sequence goes on along the minus strand of NW_022995751.1, from coordinate 1,460,654 downwards.
CAATCTCATACCAAGTAGTGGCTGTGGCTACAGATGCTGTAATTCTCGACTATAAACGTCTACGATTAGTTTGCCAAGTGCGGAATTATACAAGTTGCGCTGTTATTGATTAGGCTTACGGTGTGGAAGTGGGTCATAAATAGTTGCTCTAAATCGTTTTGAGCTTGCAGTTGTTTACATCGAACAGAATTCAAGCAGGCAGGCAGCCAGTATCTATGTAGACCAAGGCAGACTTGTTGGGGAATAGGCAAAAATGAATATAAACAAAGTGAAAGTTTATGGAATTAAATCGGCAATCAAAAGACTTCCACATGTGGCACATTTTGGGTTCCTTTTACAGCATTCAAAATCCGATTGTCAGGGGTTCCCTTACTATTATTTTATGATTATTATCCCCCACTTTTGGTCATAAATCTTTGAGTGAGAACAGTTCAAAGCATTCATCAATTGCAGTTTGTCAAATTGAAAATGGAGAAAATGTCGACGGTGACAAAAACAAAAGGCAAAGTGGACAGGGAGAAGCAACAAAAATGTGCAAAAATGTGCGAAAATGTCAGAAAAATTCGCAATCATAACGCAGCGGGTGTCCGGCTTGCGGTAGCTGGACCCACGAATGGGGACCCGGGACAAAGGACACACAAAGTGTTGGCCAGCCGGCGGCCATGGCGACACCGAGAGAAAGCTGAGAGCTCCATTAACAAGCAGCTGCTGGGGGATGCGAGGCTGTGGGCTGTGGGCTGTGGGTTGAGGGTTGAGGGAGAACCTGGACAACGGTTCGAGTGCTGCCGCTGCTGCTGGTGTGGGTGATGAACGAGTGCGGATATTCACACTCGAGTGACACAGGTTGAGTGTATGTGTGGGTGGGTGTCAGTGCCTTTGGCTGTTGTGTGAGTGGATTGCATTGCGCCTAGTTGTATGCAACATGATTTAAGGGCCTTCATCCTTCGTTGTGCTGCACTTTTTTGCGGCCATTTGTTGTTCATTTCACTGCAGCCCCCACACTGCACCCACTGCTGCCTGCCATAAATATTCTCATATATTGCACTGGGCCTGCAGTGGACCAGCAGCAGGAGCAGCCGCATGAGAGATGTCCAGGAATGGTTTCAGCGTCGCGTGCCTTGTGGTCTGCCAAACGTTGCATTGATGATGGTGAATGGTGACTGGTGACTGGTGAATGGTGAATGCTGGCTGCGGATTCAGGTGATTCATCATTTCGAGTGTTGTTCATTGCAACGTTTATTGCGATTTTTACAAACGCACTCGAAAAATCGCGCCGGCCCCGGGCCCGGTCCAAAAACCGCGTGCGTTTATTGCAGCTCAAAACGCGATTTATGGGGCGACTTTCTGGTCTGTGCTTTTTTTTCCCCCGCGACTGTGTGGAATGCACGTCACGTGCAAAGGCGTGGTCGAGTATCCTAATGGTTATTAACTGGTAGATTGGAGTAAATAAAACGGAGAGAGTGCCAGGAGCTGCATATTAATGGGCAAATCTCTGGCAATGAGTGCAAGAATGTGCCGCGATGCTTCTACATCTAATAATTGAAATATTTTATGGGGAAAAGTATTCAAATCAAAAGACTAAATACCGCTGTGCCATCCATCTTGAGAGCATTCCCATCGTAGCACACACACACCCTCCAATAATCCCAAACACACACACACTCTGTGCATCATTCACGCCCCTCTTCAGTTGGGGCAGTGCAACTGACAGTTACCAGCCTCATAATCCGCTCGCTATAAATTTAATTGCCACTAATGACACTTCAGCGCTGGCTGCTCTCTGGTCTCTGGTGTCTGGTCTCTGGTTGCTGTCTGCAGGCGTCTGCCACAGCCAAACCCAAAACAGCGGAAATGAAAACATCTTGAGGCTAAATGTGATTTGCATTTTTAAATCAATACACAAAAGGCCATGGGCTAAAGGCGTCAGGCTGGTACTTGCCGTGCAACCCCCGCAGACACACACACACACACACACACGCACACACACACACGTGTCTGGGTCTCTCTCTTTCTCTGCGGCAACTTTTTAAGTGTCATGTCCAAAACAAATTCGTCTGTTTTTGATTTGTCGAAAAATGGGGGAGCAAAAAAGAAAAAGAAGAAAAATACTCGTAGAGCAGAGCCAGAATACCAGAATGCCAGAGCGGATAAAGGATAAAGGATAAAGGAAATTCCCGCCAACGCTCGGCAATCAACTCCCCGACTGTGTCGCTGTCCCTCTTCCTCTCTCTCTCTCTCACTGTGTGGCCCTTTTGGCATTTTTCACGTTATAAATATTTTTATTTTCATTTCAGTCTGCCTTGTCTTTTGTGTGTGTGTGGAGTGTGGCGAGGGCGCAGACATTTTTCCAGAATTTCGTTTTTATTTGGTTTGTGATTTCGATTTCTTTCGTTCTGCGGCGGCTTTAAATCAATTCCAATGATAAATAATCCCTGAGTGGGAGTCCACGAAATCCCCTTTTTGCTGCAGATATTTAACACACTCCATTTGGGTTGTTCTTTTGTGTGATTTGCTTTGTTTTTTATGAGCCTTGTTATCCTTTTTGGTAGTTGGCACAAGAATGATTTCATTGCTTATATGGATTATGGATGTTTTAGATAGTTTTGAAGGGGTTTGGGGGCTGAGCTATCATTAAGAGAATTGAATATATTTTATGTATTGTTTAGTTAATATTTTGAATGGTTTGACATTTCCTTCTTTGACTTTCCATACATCCAAAACTCTACTAACTCATGGTAGACTTTGAATATCTTCAAGTTGCTGCACTCCATGGCAACTTTCTTGATTCCCTATTAGTGCCAAATCAATTTACATTTCCATTTCACTTGTCTGCAATCAAAGAACACTTAAACACACCCGAAACATGTTCCTGACTCAAATTTCATTTCAATTTGCCAATTCTGGATGCTCCCTCCCCCTGGGAAACATTAAAAACCATCATTTGCAGCTTTGGTTACAAAATAAATTGTTGACAAATTGCTAAATAAATGCTCGTCCCGCCACAATCCAAAGTCTTTGGCAAACACTTCAGCCACTGTGGGGGGGACGGAATGGGACCCTCCACTAGAACAATAACCACAACGAGGAGCGGCAGGAGCTGGGTTTGGGTTTGGGTTTGGGTTTGGGTGGACAAATCGACCATGGCCAGTAGATGGACAGTAACCCAAAACGCACTGCCAACTGCTGTTGAAATGACTTTGGCAAATAGTAGCAGACTATTTAATACGCTATTACGCCGCATATCGAATGACATTTCGGGGGTGGCCCAAATGGGTTGACAGCAGTCCAACCAACCATCCAGTATCCCAGGCTCATTAGTTAACACATGTTGCCCCCGACGAGATTGGCAGAAGTCAGAAACTCGAATAGGTGGGGGGGTAGAGACTTCATTCCCATTCCCATTTCCAACTCCATTCCCAACTCCATTCCATTCTCCCCTCAGCGCAACAACAGCTTGTGCTCATTGCCCAAAGTCAATTTTCGGGCAGCAAAAAAGTAGTAGAGGGGAATGGCAGGGCAGGGCAGGGCAGGGCAGGGCAGGCCGCACTTGGCCCAAGCAATTTGTAGCTTACCCACTCCCACAATAGTCAGCAAGAGCTGACTCTCATTTCTGGGTGGTTTATAAAAACTTCAAACAAATTCCATGCGCGTTATGCTGGCAGCGTGTCAGAAAAATATGTTACTTATCGTTTTGGCTTATTCTCTGTGTGTCTTTCCATGGTAGGGGAACTACGTTAGGACAGCAGAGATTAATATGTGTGGTGGCTCTTCGACAAAGTGGCAAACAGTTTAGCTGGAATTGAGTAGGCAAATGGCTGCAGAAGAACTTCATTCTGGACTGTAATTGAAATGAAAGAGATAAAGCTAAGCAGAGGAACTTCCCAAGGAGCAAAACTAACTACAGTGCAGCTTTGCCACACACAAACTCTATTAAATAATCGCCTTTCCCGGCTTAAAACTTAATTTAAATCGCTGTGGAAAAACATTTACCCTAATTACGTGGCACAACAATTGAATTTTGGTTTTTGTCGCCGTTGCCGTTGCCGTAGCCGTAGCCACCATAAATATTAGCATAAATTTTAATTATTTACTGACCGGCAAAAATTAAGCGAATATTTTTGTGTTAGACAATAATTATATGTATGATGTACGGGGGGCAAGGGCAGGGCAGGGGCACATTACATGGCCAATATTTGTTAACAAGCTGGGGACTACGATTACGAGTACTCGCAGTGCAATAATAGAACTAAAGCTCGACCCGTTTCGGTGTACGTAATAATGCAACTGATATTTCCACTTACAATTTCCATGCGATGCGAGCTGTTTGATTGAGGAATTTCCGTTGCAGAATAATTACAGCATGCAGTCCGAGACATCGTTGACATCGGTTGAACTGGAACAGGTTCTAATTATACTTATACGTTGTATTTAATTTCTGCCCATTGGCTGTGTTGTGCGAAGGCAAACATCATAATTTCAAGCTCATTAAACTTGGTAGCCGCCGATAGAAAGTTGAAATAGAAAAGTCTGCGACAGAACGGAAGGAAGTACGCTGCCCAATTTTCCGAGACGCCTCCCTCTCTTTGGCACACTAAATTGCACGCTTTATAATTAATTTCCATCAGAAACAGACGATGACGATGACGATGACGACGGTGGGCAGTCGGTGGCTAGAGCAAAACTCTCTGTCCTCTGCCCTCTGTCCTCTGCCCTCTGTAATGGGTCCTCCCCCGCCAGTTACGACTGACTTTTGGGCTGTGGACGGGACCCATAATCATTAATCTTATCGCCGCCTGAGCTTATTATTTCAATTGCTTGTGGGGATGGGGCTGGTGGTTGGTTGGATTCCCACTGGTGGGTTGGAAAACTCAATGACCGGAAGTAAGCGGAACAGCAAACTGAGAACATTTTTGGCACGTGTCCCTGGGGCATTATAGTCGTTCGCTGTCGTAGAAATCTCTGCGGTTAATCGCTTGTTTAACATGTCAGCAACTTTTTTACTTATTTATTTATAAATGTTTAGAGATTAGGGTTCCAGTTTCCAATTTCACGCATCAATTTGCTTGAAAATTTCACATCAAGTCACAATCTAATTACCGAAGAAGAAGGAGTGCGGCCCATAAATTGTTGCAAATTGTTTGGTGGGGATTTTGCAACAAAGTGCGAATGTCCTGCTGTGTCATAGGCATGCACACAAGAGGCAGGAGCAGCAGCAGCAGCAGCATCAACAAGGACGCAACACCCACTACATAATAACTCACAAACAGTCGCCGAGGTGGTGGCACGGTCCAGGTCCCAGAGTATCCGGCAAATCTGCTTCAAGTGTCTGTGCCTCTGCGCTGCTTGCCTGTCAAATGCAGCAAAGCAACAGGGGAAAACACACAGATACACAGAGAGAGAAATGGAGAAGGACTGTCCAGAGGGGGAATGAATGAATGGCAAACTTACAGCATGTTTGCTGGACCAACTTTGTGGCCTCAACAGTATTCGTACACAAATTCGTAGAAAACTTTACACATTCCTTGCACATTTTGCACCACTATGCAGACCTTTTTTCGGCACTTAACTTTGGTTTGTTCCACTGTGCGGCCGGGCCTCTAATCAATTTGTTGCCGCTTTTGGGTAAATGTCTCTCTAATTTGCATTTATTATGGATATGCTCGGGCGTCTGGCGCTGGCATTGCAGTTCAAAGTTTTACTCTGGCCAGGGCCACGCCCACACACACGACAACATAACGCAGAAGGAAGAGTAGGGAGGGGAAAACTGAGAGGATGGGCGGGTAGTTGGTAGATTTTAGATTCAATTTGCCACAGAAAAGTTTATTTGTCGGAGGGAAAAAGTTGTTTTGTGACCGGAAAAACGTTGAAGGAATTGGAACTCATCCGCCCCTGTGGCCATGAAAAGTTTTTTGGAGGGAAAAACTAACGTCCGCTGCTGCCTGGGCCAGACAGCTTTCCATCCGAAGATGGACAGCATTAATTTACCCATTTCACTGCAAGATTGAATCCATATCTAACTCCGTTTTTTATCCTTTCGTTTGCAGGTGAAAATTTGGTTTCAGAATCGCCGCATGAAGTGGCGAAACTCCAAGGAGAGGGAGCTGCTGGCCAGCGGCGGCTCCCGCGACCAGACGCTGCCCAACAAGAACAATCCCAATCCGGATCTGTCCGATGCCAAGTGTGATCGACCCCTCACACCGATCTCCCCCTCCCTGCTGTCGCCCAATGGCAGTGTCACGCCGCCGCCGCCGCCTGGTGGCATTGCCAAGGATGAGCCGCCGCCGGCTGCTGTCACACCCAAATCACCGCAGTCCGTCAGCAGCAGGAGCTCGCCGTGTCATCCCTCGGCGGGGTATGCGGGAATGCAAATGAGCTCGCCACCCCCACTCCTAAACAGCCTCAAGATGAGCGATCAGTCGGGCAGGGCCACACCCACATGCGGTTCAGGGGGCGGTGCAGGCACAACGGTTTCATCGGCAGCCTCCTCGCCGCCGGGTGCGAGCAGTGCGGCCGAGTTTCAGGCCAAGATCAATGCCGAGATGCAGAAGCAGCTGGTGGCGGCCGATCTCAAGTTCAAGCTGGAGAGCAGCATCCAGGAGGCGAAGCAGCGGCGCTTCGAGCAGCTGCAGCAGCAGCTCCACCACTCACCCCACTTTACGGCCATGCGTGAGGTGGAGCTGGCGGCGGCGGCAGCAGCAGCACAATTGCACCACCATCACCAGCAGCAGCAACAACAACAACAGCAGCAACAACAACAGCAACAGCAACAACAGCAGCAGCAGCAGAGCTCTGAGTTCATGAAGCTGTACTACGACGACTACGATGACTCGAACTCCGACAGCGATGAGGAGATCAGTGTGACGTGATTCGGGAGACGCGGAGGAGGAATCACTGTAAATATCCGTTTTAATTGTACAATTTATTGCAACATTAAAATTATTGTATTTAATATGTGTATAATATTTTTTCGAATTTAAATTCACAAACGAAATAAACATCTTTGAAAAATCTATGAAAATATGTAAATTAAATATGGAGGAAGAATGCATGAAAGCCAACGAAAGCTCAAAACAAAAAGCTAGACGAGAAACACACACACATACAACGAACGAATATGCAAAGCAAAACAAAATATTTGGGCGCACGACTTGATTGACTGCTTTACGAACGCTTTCAATGAGGGACGGGGGGGAGGAACTGGGAAAACTGCGATAACAGTGCATGCATGCGTCCGAAAGCTTCGGACGTGTTTCTGCATGTCTTATTTCTCCCTCACTTACTGAGCTTACATACATATGTATTTACATACATACATATGAAAGGTAGGTCACGAAAGTTGTGAGAAGAGTGCAGCAGCGTGGGCATCTCGCATCTTCCTTCTCTTCCAGCAAAAGGGCGAAAGTTGATGGCCGAACAAATTACCACTCTCTCACTCACTATTTAAGCAGTTTTTCTGTTCTCACTGGCCAATTACACTGACGTCAAGTGTTTCTGTTTGATCTTAGACACCTCACAAAAACAGAAAAAAAAAATATTATAAAAATATATTAAATAAAATAAAAAATATTCTAACAAATAAACACATATTTTAAAAATAAAAAATTAATTATATTTAGAAACGCAAAAAGGGGAAAAAAATATATTAAAAATACTTTAATTATTATTGAATATTTTTGGTAAATCAACTACCACTTGATAACCGTGCAAATAGAACTGGGAATTGCAATTGCATTGCATCTGCTGAAATAAATTTAATTATATTTTATGTCAAACCCTTGCTTGCATGCAGTTCCTTCACTTTGTATGTAAGGATGTTTGGAAATCTACATGTAGGTATACTTTATGTAGATATCCTGCCATGTAAAAGTCAGAGGATTACAAAAAAGAATAGCCAGCAGCTGGCAGTGAGGTAAAACATACAGGAATAGCCATACACCCACTCAACCAAATACTCAAGCCGCCTGATGGCAAACAAATTTTCCATTTTTTTGTTCAGCAACGTGGGGTATGCAACACGTAGAGCATTCTACACGATAACTACATGCACAGAATGATCACTCTACATGAAAATCGAACTGAACTTTGGTTTACGCTTCAGCAGCGATAGCTGAATCAAGAATACAATAAGTTTGTGTGTTTATTGTTTGCTTAAATATTAACTAAAGCTAAATTCACTTCCGTGGTAAAATTAGTAAAGTTTTTTGTGGATACAAAATACTGTGGCAACGATTGCTCTCGCGGGGGGAGAAAGGGTCGGGTGTAGCAGCAATCGGGCTATGATTGGACTTAAAACTAGAAATCACTCTTGCGACTAAGCTAGGACAGTTAGGATTGCGACTGGTCGTTTGTACATAGAGGTTACCGGTTACACAAGGAATACACTCTGGCCTGGAATGTCGAAAGAACTTTCCAAACCAAAATTCGTATCTGATTCTATTCATCGTCGATGCGTATGGCATGATTCACATGCCCCTGGATACCTGCCGTCTCTTTGGTTGTGGTTGTGGCTGGGATTGGGTCTACCGCTGCGGTGCTGGTGGTTGTGGTGGTGGTGATGGTGCTGTTAGTGGTGTACTGCACTTGGGAGTCGTCACTCTTGAAGACCTCCTCGGAGACGCCTTCGTTGTCGATGCCGCCCTTGCCGGTGATTTTCAGGACATTGCGTCGTTGATTAAAGTCGATTATGAGGGAGAAGAACCATCCCAGGAATACTGTCAACAGGCAGCCGATCATGCTGTACCACATGTAGCTCAGCCGGAAGATGGGCCAGGAACTGCAAGGGATCGAATTAGCATCGTAATTATAGTGGATTTTCCAGCTTAACTCACGTGAAACCTTCCTGCTTAATGGGATTCATTGATTCGGTGAGCAAATCCTCGAGAATGTTCGTCACGTTCACATGACAGTCGCAGTGCTCAATGGATGTGGGCAGTGGTGGCGACTCCACGCTGGCTATCTGTGCCACAACACCCACAAAGATCACCAGAGCCAACGAGAGGAGACCGCCATAGAAGGCGCCCTTCGTGTTGGCCTGCTTGCAGGCGATTCCGAGCACAAACAGACCCAAGGTGACGCCACCGATGAGGCCATTCAGTGTGAGTGTAGCCTGCAGCACGCCGCCCAGATGCTCCACAATGAACACCAGACCAAAGGAGCCAATGCCATAGCCCAGGGACATCCACTTGGCATAGGTTGCGCCCTTCTCCGGAGAGATTTTGATGTTCATGCCATTGACAAGCAGATCCTCGCAGGTGACAGCCGACAGGGAGTTCAAGGCAGATGCCACAGTTCTGAATGGGGAAGAAACAAGACATGAGTGATGACTCCTGGAGCTCCTGGAGTGTGCTCCGATGCCTACCCCAAACTAGCCGCAAAGATGCCAGCCACAAAGATGCCCGCAATGGAGTAGATGTGCTCATAGGTATTGATCACATAGAAGGGCAGCAGCTGATCCGTGGCCGAGATGCGACCCGCAGTCAGGGGATCACAGTCCGCATAGTGGTTGAAGACCATCAGCCCAGTGTAAAAGTTGAGCAGGAAGACGACAATCAAGCCGAGGATGGCAAAGCCCAGGGCGATCTTTGCGAGCTTCAGGGACTTTAGGGACATGCACTTCTGGACGGAGGCCTGGTTGGTGCAGAACAGCGATGTCCAGTAGAAGAAGCCGCCAATGACCACAGACCAAACGGTGTGGCGGGTTGTCGGATTGGGATCAATGCTGCAAGAGAGTGGAAAAATTAGAAGGGAAATCGAAGGATATGTTTCTGGGTGTTTCGACTTACTTGAAGAATTCCAAACGATTGAGTTGGGCGGCCTTCTGGAAGACTTGAATGGGTGTGCCGCTGTAGTAGCTGCCGAGACCCACAATCAAAACGAGAGACACAGCGAGAACTGCAGCCTGCAAAGGGAATAAATAAGGTTAAGCAAAGGCTTTTTGAGGATCCTCTGTTTGTTTGGCTTACCTGAAAGGTGTCCGCAATGACCACTGCCTTCATGCCGCCCTGCGATGAGTAGAAAACGCAGACCACATAAATCAGAATGACAGCGATCTTGGTGTCCAATCCTGTGGCCTTGGACAAGGCAATGGCTGGTGCAAGCACAGCCACAGCGGTGTAGAAGCACATCTGAAGGATAAAGGAAATATTAAACAGAGTTCTGCCAGTTGAGAGAATCTCCCAGCGCACCTGAATGACATAGAGTACTGCGCCCAGGATGCGAATCTCCTTGCCGAAGCGTATGCCCAAGTACTCATAGCAACTGGTGAGCTCCATCTTGAAGTAGATGGGATAGAATATCTTGACAGCCACTGGAATGACGAGCACCATGGGTATGACAATCAGCACGAACTGTGTGCCCTGGAAGTACATCTCGGATGGGTTGCCCAGCAGCTCGATGGCCGTGATGAAGCTGGTCGTGAGGCTGAGTGTCACAGGGAAAATGTTCATTTCGGAGCCCAGCAGGAACTCGTTGGAGGAGCTGCCGCCCTTCTGGAAGAACCCATAGAAGATGCCAATGCCCAGCGAGATGACCAGCATGCCGAGCAGGATCACGTAATCGTAGCCGGAGAAGGTGGGCTTGTGGCTGGGCGCGCTGCACTCCTCCAGTCCGTCCGGTGCGGTGGTCTGCTGGGACTTGTAGGCCTGCAGCAGCAGCGTTGCCGCATTATCAAAGTCCACATGCTCCTGCGAGACAGAGGCAGGACTCTCGCCCCGCACAATCAAATACTTGTGGCTGGGATCCAGGGCAGCCGAGCCCTTTGCTCCGGCGGGGCTCTTCTCCTGCAGCGCATAGGCGGTAATAGAATGCGCCAAAGCGCAGAGGGTCAGCAGCTTCAAAATGGTATCCTGGGTGGCAAACATCCTGCCTGGGAATGTGCAACTGCAACTGCAACGGCAACTGATGGGGCAGACACCTTCTTGGCTCGATCACTCGCCGACTGTGGCCCCACAACGTTATGCGCGAACTGAAATGAAATGGAGCAGAGCAGACGGCTTAGATCATGGCAAGATCAAGGTTCTCGAAAAGAAATTGCACCAAGGCGGCAATGCCAAAAGCTTTCCATCCAGTGGGTGTCGCCATTAATTAATTAAGCGAACGAAATGAAATTCCTACAGTCTGTCGATATCTGAGGGAGGAGCAGTGAGTGGGGGCTGGCTCGGGCCATTGGCCACAGCTCCGGCTTCCATGTTCAAGTACAAATATATTATTTCCTTAAACAAACAATTCCATTTGGGTGTACCAATAATTGCTTTATTATTAATATGTTTTCGTTACGGGGCGACGACAACACTCGCTCAAGGCGAAAAGTTGTTGTAAATGTTTTTGGGGATAGTTAATCAATAAAGTGAAGAGGGTACGACGGGGATGCCATAAACTACTTTTAAGATAAGCTTTGAATATTTATCAGCTGCTTTTGGTGTCTGTTTTCCATTACAAAAACAACTCCGATATTCGCGTTCAATTGTTAAATCATAAAAAACCCTCATTTGGCAATCGATAACCCAGTCCACCCATACGAATCAATCAGCAATCCAATTGATTCCAACACTCTGCGGCAATCATTTTAATCAACCGAACTTAGAATCGCAGCCGCTCTCCTGCTCTACCCTACTGTGCTCTGCTCCCAATTTTCCAGCCAATTTCAAACTATTAAAGAAAATCTGCTCCTGTGGCACTCTCACACTGTTGCAATACGGAAACAAACACTCACACATGTACAGAGAGCGTGAGTGAGTGAGAAAAAGAGACAAGACGAGACGAGACGAGGCTGAGGCTGAGGCAAAGTTTTGAGCGAAAAGTGAGAATGCTCCCGCGCCGCCCAATTGAGATTTAAGCGAATTCAACTGGTTTATTTCAGTGGCTTGTGGCTTGAGCCGGATTGCGCCGGTTTTGGCCAGAAATTTGCCATCCATCGGATCCAAAGAGAGCTGAAGGCAAGGCCTGTCGCGAAGAGTAGAGAGCAGCACTCGGAGATGCCTTAATGGAAGAGCGACCTAATCGAAAAGGTTCCACCCAGACACACACACACACACAGAGGTGGGCGCCGGGGGGAAACACGTTTCCACTCTTGCCTGGAGACAGTGGTAGACAGTACACGGGTCGTATGCGTTCTGTTCTTAATTGGTGGCATTTTCTATGCCCTCCCTCGCTGCGACTGTCTTCCCTTTGACTAGGGCAAATCATCAACATCTTTGTCTTTTGTATCTCGGAACTTGTCTCCCCGCCAATTGGTATGCGTGTGTTTTTGTCTGCGCTTTGTTTTTGGTCTCTTCGATTGTCGTTGCTTTATTTTTTGTGATTATTAATATTCATATAAACAAAATAAACCGTTTGACATGAGTTGTGGCATGGGCCAGCTGGTGAAAGAGCACTTGCCACGGATCTAGCACGAGTGAAACTTGGACCTTGGAACACACAAATTCTAATGAAAAGTTCGCCCACTAGGTAAGGGCAATGGCCAGGGAGGCGCAAAGGGTTTTCGGCTAATTAGAGACTGCCGTTAATGGCACTGAGAAATCCGAGCTGCTCGACAGTTCTGCTGGTTTGATCGATTTATGAGTTCGCTAAATTAATTGCAGCTGGTTTGGTTCGCTTTTTGTTTGTTTGCTCGCAATAAAATGCTAACTTTTTGCCTAGTTTTTTAACTAGTTTTTTAGTGACAATAAAAATATACAACGTCAAAGGCAAACAAATTAATTTTGCACTTCTTTTGGGCTTCGATAAGTGGCAGTTGGTTAGAGGAGAATTAATTACAAAATATGAACATGAGAATTAACAAAGAAATGAACTGAAATGAACCCATTTTATAAATATAAAAAAAGGGGAAGGTATAAAGCGTTATAATTGTCCACTCAAAGCCGCTTTCACCTCAGTTTTAAAATGACTTCCTCACCTTGATGCCGGATTTATGCGATCCTTAAATGATTTATTTTGCGTCGTTGTCGTTGTCGTTGTCGCTGTCGTCTTCGTTTAGCACTCGGGTGGATAGGCGCACAGGCAGCTGTGTCTTAGGAATGTTCTGAATTGTAGTTGCAAGATGGTGCCTTGATTATTTCTGTATTTCATTAACGTGTTTTTATCTCTTAGTTGGAGTTCACCAAACAATTAGTTATTGATCACTTTGGTGTTGTGTTTGGAGAGTTTTGTTAACCCTTTTTGAGCTGGTTGTCCTGGTTGTGAAATTGTTGAACTTTGTGCACTTTTTCCTTGATGGTTTGTGTTTTCACTGGCTTTTATTGCCTATCGCTGTTCGAACGTATTGACAATTTTCAAATGAATGACTTTTGCAAGCGCCCGTTACGCTGTTTTATACGAGAGCCAGGCCGAGGCAGGCCCCCGGCAGCCAAGGCAGCGCCAAATCACAAATCATCGAGCAGAGGGAACCCCACTATACGCGAGGCTTTGGCGCTCTCTCTCTCTCTCTCTCTCTCTCTCTCTCTCTTCGGGCGCCAAAGAAAGAGCGAAGATCGAACTAAGAGAAAGGCAAGCGAGGGAGCCTATCGACGCCGGATATGCGATCGCCGAGATGCTCAAACAGAGACCCGAGCGCGAGAGCTGCGCCGCTCAATTGAAAGTCGATTGTAGGCGTCAGGGGAAAATCTTGTTCAAATGCAAAGATCTATGCAACTTATTTTATATTTTATAGCACTCAAGCACTTCCTTGATATTACGTGGGGGATGACGAAAATCCCTAAACATCAGCTAAACATTTTTTGTTATCAAACAAACAGCGGCGTGATCTTCAATGTGGAGCACAATTCGTTCCGCAGAATGTAATGTAATGGAAAACGTGAAAAACTAAACCTATTGCAAAAATATAAATCAACTTTGGGGAAGATAAACTGCTGTCAGTCACATTTAAATGTGAGAGAAATGTGTACCCCATTGTACCTCCCGTTCTTGAACTGAAAATGCAATGAATCCATTCCCATTCATTAGCATTCCATAGAATTATCTGCACAGCAGACCGAGGGCAACTCCAACTGGCAGAGAGACAGAGGCAGAGGTGGAGTACGCTGTTGTCATCAATTGACCAAGGGCTAAATGCTCAATGCTAAATGAAATGAGTTGCAAACAAAATACAAAAGTTTAATTGTTAGGCAACGCGATGGCAAAGTGTTTTTAGTTACTTTCGGCTGCGGCTTGCGTGATGGCTGTACCCGTGTGGATGTGTGTTTGAATATTTTCTTTTATTACTTTTTAAGTAAGCCGAGAGCCACCCGAGAGCTGTCACAAAGGAACAAAAAGTGCGCCAATTAATAATGTGCCTCGATTTTATCACTCATTTTTGTTGTGTTTTGCTGCCTCGTCTCAATGGCAGGCAATTGCTGGCTGGGGATAACGACGATAACGAGTTCGATCTGGTACGATTTTGATCAGGCATGGGACGACACTCTCTCTCTCCTGCTCTCCCCTTTCTCTTAATAGAAAATTATTTGTTTGCCTGGAATTATTTCTTGCGAGTGTGCTTAATTCTAATAAAAATGTAATGTGTTCTGGAGAATCGAGAGGCGCCGCTTGGTTGGCTCAAAACAGAGTATCAATCACCATAAATTCACATTGATGGGGAAAACAGCAATCAAGATCAGAAGAAGATCAACAAATTAATGTCCAATTTATTAGGTGCAGCGGAAAGTCACCAAAACAGAAGCGAGCCTTGGTCTAAGGTCACTTGTGGATAGCACCTATCAATCGGCAGGGGCAGGGACACTGGGCAGTGGGCAGTGGGTATGCAGTTCAGCTTTGAAGCGTGTTGCATTAATTAATATGAAAATATGCCCGCTGCCATAACTAACTGCCGGCTGACTGATGTAAATCTTGTAAATCCATTCCACCAGCCAACCGAAAGCAGTTCAAAGCAGTTCGGCAAATGCGACGCAGTGTTTAGGCCCGAAACGATCTAGCAAACAGCAGCAGCAGCAAAGGCAGCAGCAACAGCGGAAAAGTTTGTTTATAAGATGCAAGCAAAAGCCACTACAAACGTCACAAAACTGGTCGAGCCTCTCGCTCTCATGAGTTGTGTGTGTGTGTGTGTGTGAGCTTGGACTTTGTCTCTTTCTTGTCTCTTTAAGAACAGAACCACATGAGCCGAAAAACACACGTGCTGCGTGCGTGCTGTCGCAAACGAACAAACAAAACGCAATATCAATGAAAATATCTTTTGTTTGATATTCCGTACTTTGTGGTTATTCAATATCTTACACAAGAACTCGTCTGGCAGTCAATATTACTTATGAATCGTCTGAAAGAAAGCGTAGTAGTCAATTTATAAACAATTATTTATTACATTAATGAGAGTGGGCGTTGACATTGCTAAAATATGCAGCCGTCTCGGCTCGTCTTATGTGTGTTGTTAATTGGTGTCTCAATTAGTTGCTGGCTTCATTTTAGGGGGTGCCAAGTCATCGCACTTCCGTCATTCGGACATTTGAAACCAATCAAATTTGAACCAAGCGGAACTGAAGATGAATTTGGAAATTCAGTTTGAAACGGAAAGTTTATCGCCGCCTTGCTGTTATCGTTTACACACACACCAATGCTGCGCACTAGCGTGACCGTTTCCGGATAGTCTCATTTACGGTATATTTTCGGTATGTTCCCAAGGTATATGTTTCTGTGTGACAGCGGTCACACTGGTCGACTATTTCTCGTAAAAATAAATAAAAATTATATTTTAATTAAATTTCACACAAAATGAGTGCTCCCGTGGCCCCTTCGGGCATTCAGAGCACTGCGGGTGCGGTGCCCGTACGCAATGAGAAAGGTAAGCCACTGAAATTGCTCTGCAGTAATTCATAATTCTCAATCAACGCCTCCCTTGTTTACACTGATCTCTTGCAGGCGAGATTTCCATGCAGAAAGTTAAAGTCCAGAGATATATATCTGGCAAGCGTCCCGACTATGCCCGCGTTGACTCCAGCTCGGACGAGAGCGACGAGGATGATTTCATTGACACCCGGAAGCGCTTGGAGCGACACAAAGCGGAACGCCACAAGATGGAACTGGCCCGTCGGGACAGTGCTGATGGGAAGGCTGCCGCGGATGGGGATGAGGCTGAGGTGGATGACCCACGTTTGCGACGCCTGCGTGCACGCCCCGTGGATATGGAAGACATGGAACGAGAGCGAAGGGAGCGCCACAGACACATCCACGAGCCCGAGATGGTGGAGAGTGACAGCGAGGAGGAGGAAGAGGACGCAGAGCAGCAGAAGAACCTCGAGCGGGGCACCAACAAGATCACACTTGCCTCCGAGTCCGACACAGATGCAGAGCTGAGTGACGCCGAAATGGAGAATCGGCGCACAAAGCTGAGGGCGAGAATGCTGCAGCAGCAGCGCGAGGAGGAGGTGCTCCAAAAAGAGGATGAAAAACAGTCGGAGTCCTCGGAAACAGAGAGCTCCGAATACGAAGAGGAGAGCGAAAGCGAGGAGGAAAACGAGCCGCGTCTCAAGCCGCTGTTTGTCAGGAAAAGAGATCGTGCGACCATCCAGGAAAAGGAACGGGAAGCCCAGAAACAGAAACAAATGGAGGCAGAGGCCAAGAGAGCTGCTAAGGAAAGGAGGCGAGCCACACTGCGCATGGTGGAGGACAGCGTCAAAAAAGACCTGGAGAAGACCAAGCCAGAGTCGAATGAAGCCTGCCTGGAGGATGTGTGCACTGACGACGACAACGATGAGGTGGAGTACGAGGCCTGGAAGTTACGCGAGCTCAAGCGTATGAAGAGGGACCGCGAAGAGCGCGACAAGTAAGTAGACCACAAACTTAGTTCTGAGCCACAAGTGAACACATTTTTAATTGCAGCACTGAACGGGAGAAACTGGAAATCGATCGGGTGCGTGGCCTCAATGAGGAAGAGCGACGCCAGGAGCTGCGACAGAATCCCAAAATGGTCACCAACAAGGCCACCAAAGGCAAATACAAATTCCTGCAGAAATACTATCATCGTGGTGCCTTCTATCTGGACGAGGAGAACGATGTGCTGAAGCGCGACTTTGCCCAGGCCACGCTGGAGGATCACTTCGATAAGACCATCCTGCCCAAGGTGATGCAGGTGAAGAATTTCGGTCGCTGTGGCCGCACCAAGTACACGCATTTAGTGGATCAGGATACCACGAAGTTCGACTGTCCCTGGTATGCGGAGACCTCGAACAACATCAAGTTCCACAACGAGCACGCGGGCGGCATGCGGCAGCAGTTTGACAAGCCCACGGGGTCCAAGCGAAAGAAGTTGGAGTAGACGACAGTAGGCACACAATCGTATGATGTATTTAATAATTGAAAATAAATTAACATGGAATATAGATATATTGATGTATGGACGAAAACACAAAATTAGACAAGGAACAAAACAAAATATTGACAAACATGAGACTCAAATTTGTACCTTTGGGTCGTCTAAGCGCTGCCGATTGTGCTGCACCAGCGACTGCATGATGCCCTCTGTGTTTATGTACTGGACATGGGCATGATTGCGCAAGCGTCGCACGTAGCGCTGCTTATCCTTGGCCACAGCTACAACATACAGTTTCTGCTCCTGTGCAGGCGGCTCTTTGTGGACTTTGCCACCAGCACTTTCAATAATGGCTAAAGGGTGGGAATCCAACGAACGTTATAGCATGGAGGGAAGAGGCCTGTATCTATAGAACTTGCCTTTCATTTCATTTGGATTGGGTAGAATGCCCTCACAGAGCATAAAGTGGAAACCACTCAACAATTGAGGCTGCTGCATGGCCATTAAGGGATCGAATTTGTACATCTTCTCGAAGTGGGAGTCAGCGAAGAGGTGTTCCGCCAGCACAGTTACACGAGACGTTGCCCGCATGGATTGCAGCCAGGAACTGGACAGTATTGGTTTATTGGCCGCCACCGCCACCAGGAATTTGTATGTGCGATCACCTCTGTCCATGATAAGCACGTCGCAGCTCAGTGGATCAGCCGTTTTCTCCACACAATCTGATATAATTTAACGGCAATTAACTCATTTGTAGATTAATGATTTATGTCGCAGTTTTTTCTTACGCTTTAGGGCCTTCAGAACAGACGAAACATCTAATGAATTGCACGCGGAGAATGCTATTTTGATTTTTCCTTTTCCTTTTTCCTTCCTCACATGTTGGTTAATGGCTGCGAAAGATGGAATCAGTTTTAGATGGATACTCGTGGCAAGCATTTGTTTAGATTTACCTTTAAGGGCATTCTCCTGAGACAACGAAACATTCTTGTCGGAGCTTATGCCTGCAAAAAGTTTGAAAATTCATTAAATATTACAGTGTATAATGCGAAAGATTCCCTGAATCCAATAGGATATATTCAAAAAGTGTTTTCTTCGCTCTTTAACTTACTGCTCCTGTTTCTTGCCTCCTTCCGAGAAGTCTCCTTTTGTTGTGCTGATGCATTACTCGTTGTTGGTCCATCAATTGCCTCTTCAATGGAGGAGTTGGATTTTATGAGCTTCTCGTTTTTAATCCTAACAACGAGTTCACGAACTGCAGCAACTTTGGCTTGTGGTTCTTCTTCAGGTTCCTCCTTGGCAGTGTTCCTTCTAGTCATCCTCTTCGTGGTGGGTGGTGTCTTACTTCTCTTAACTTTCGGTTTTATAGGCTTTTCTTCTGTTGGTGTTTCGGACTTCCGAAGTCTACCCACCCCACGTTTTTCTTTCTCTGGTGGCTTCTCCTTCGTTATCTTACTATCTGTGGTGTCCAGAAGTGTAGGTGTCGGAGTCTGGGACTTCCTAGCTCTCCCCATTCTCCCTTTCACTGCTGCACTCGTGTTGGCCTGCTCTGCCTGGGGCTCTTTCTTGGATCCTTTCCCTTTAACTTCGTCACTCGCATTAGATTGTCCTGTAGCTTCCTTTTGCTTGGTTCGTTTCGGTTTAACGTCTACACTCGTATTGACTTGTCCTGTAGCTTCCTCTTTCTTGGATCTTTTCCCTTTAACTTCGTCACTCGCATTAGATTGTCCTGTAGCTTCCTTTTGCTTGGTTCGTTTCGGTTTAACGTCTACACTCGTATTGGCTTGTCCTGTAGCTTCCTCTTTCTTGGATCCTTTCCCTTTAACTTCGTCACTCGCATTAGATTGTCCTGTAGCTTCCTTTTGCTTGGTTCGTTTCGGTTTAACGTCTACACTCGTATTGGCTTGTCCTGTAGCTTCCTCTTGCTTCGATCCTTTCCCTTTAACTTCTGCACTCGCTTTAGCTTGTCCTGTGGCTTCCTTCTGCTTGGTTCCTTTCCCTTTAACTTCTGCACTCGATTTAGCTTGTCCTGTGGCTTCCTCTTGCTTCGTTATTTGCTTAGTTCTCAGCCTTCTTTGTGGCCTGCTTGCTTCCCGTGCAACTTCTTCTTCTTCGGATGTATTCCCATGTCCGGCTGCCTCTTCCTGAATCTTTTTGACTGATTTTGTTTTTGAGTTCCTTGGTCGTCTGCGTGGCTCAATTGGAACGACAAAATCTTCATCTCTTTTGGGTTTGCTTGCCTTCTTAGCTTTAGAAATGGAAGCAGAATCGAGTTCAGTGCTTGTTGTTGTCTTGGAGCTATTCGACCGTTTCTTGGCCACCAACTCAGGGGTACTCTCCTTGCTAGCTGCCCCCTTAGCTTCTTCTTCAACTAACAAGGATCTGGATGGGCGGCTGATCTTTCTGCGAGCTGCAAATAATAATAATTAATAATAATAAATAAATAAATGCCAAAAACTTACGTTCTGCGAATTGATCTGTAATGGCTGGCCGCTTTCTTGGCTCGATTCTGGGTGATTCATCTGAGATGCGTCGTTGCATTGGGTTTCTGGCTGTAGGTCGGGATTGTGGCATTAATTTTTGGTTTATTATGTTCATTAACCCATTTATGCATTTATCTTATTTGTATTGTATTTTAAAAATTAAAAAATGATTCTTTTCTGTGCCGCTGAGGAAGATTTTCATAAACTTTTCATTCAAACTATCTGATTTTTCCGAAAATATATACCCGCTATAGAAGGTAATAGTTATGTATACGCGCACTTAATTATTTTAAATAAAAACTATTTAACTTCACGAATGTTTTCGCACTTAAAAAATGAAATTAAACTCGCGATTCATTGCCAATTTTGGTTTTAAATAAAGGAACGTAACATTCTTTGGTATTTGTTGAACTCGATTTTCACTTAGCACTTCGAGGACTACTCGAAAGGAAAAACACTTGGAAACCTACTAGTACGTGGCGGTGACTCCGATCCGGCTAAGCGGCTACGCGCGCCTTCGGGTAGTCGCGGTAAACGCCAACGGTCTGGGTTGTTTTTGTCCTGGAAGACGCACTCCATTCGGGTAACCTGCGGAAGGAAGCTGGGAATAGTTAAACAGAGTCCTGCAGCGATGTATGCTTAACCCACCTGAGCATTATAGTTGTCGTCCTTGATGATGGCAGGTTCAACGAATTTAATTTGAGGTTCGTTTGGATCAGCAGGTGGCAGTGCTGGCCCCGTTGCCATTTCTTCCAGCATCTCCATGATAGCATCATATTCAATCGAATTTAAAGCTGTCATTAAATGGCAAAAACTAATAATTAATAAGACCTTATAATGGAGCAATGATTCCCTTACCTGCTGCGTCTTTTGAAGTGGAGGGTTTGGCTTCTGTTTCCTTACTTGCCACTGGAATGTTTTCTTTATTTTGTTGAATATTCTGGCAGCAGCTGAGATCTGCAGGCGAGTCTGTCGCTTGCACTTTCGCTTGCTTGCTCTGCGAGGGCTCCTCATTGTCGCTGTGATCCTTGGTGATTTCGTCTGAGTGTGCCCTCTTTTGCTTCTTTCTGAAAGGGAATGGCTGAGTGGCTTTGAAATCCTCAGCATTAGTAGCTGGCAATCCGTCTGGATTGAGCTTAAAGGGAAATGGCTGCTCTAGATCAGCAACCATCAAATCAAATATATCAGTAGTAGAATTTCCTGCATCATGAGATGGGTTCTGTCCAGATGGTTCTGGTGTAATGCAAGCAACTGCTCGAGCAGGCAACTCTTCCTCCTTGGTGCTGGCAATGAAATCTTCGTTGGTCTCCTCCGCAATGCTGCGATCCTCCTCCGGAGAGTTTATAGATGGCAATCCACGTTGCTTGAGCTGGGTGGGAAATGGGAATGGCTGAGTGGGAATGAAATCCTGATTAGTTTCATTATTCGCGTTGCTCTGTGTGACAATGAGGTCCTCCACTTCGAGAGGTGTTGCTGTTGGTGTCTCTATGCTGGCCACAACCAACTGCTTTAACCCGCAAAGCGTTGGTGTGGCGAAGCTCTCGGGCTCGGGCTGCTTTCTGAACATTATTCGCGTTGCTCTGTGTGACAATGAGGTCCTCCACTTCGAGAGGTGTTGCTGTGGGTGTCTCTATGTTGGCAACAACCAATTGCTTTAACCCGCAAAGCGTTGGTGTGGCGGAGTTCTCGGGCTCGGGCTGCTCTCCATCAGCAACCATCAAATCAAATATATCAGGAGTACAATTTCCTGCATCATGAGATGGATTCTGTTCAGATGGTTCTGGTGTGATGCAAGCAACTGTTCGAGCAGGCAACTCTCCCTCCTTGGTGCTGTTCAGGGCAGTGCATTTTGGATTGGATGTGGACCAATTCAAGGCACTCAATTCGTGGTCGGTTGCATCGCCAGCTGTGTGGAAAAAGTTACTTAAATAAAGATCCAGAGAATATACAAAGTCTACGTACCCTGCTGATTGAAAAATCCGGTAAAGATCTCCAGCGGCGCCACAGCAGACCCCAGCATCATGGACGTGTCAAAGTCCTCAAGTGCATCCTCATTATAGTCCTGGGTGCAAATGCGTATCTGCGAGCACATTTCAGAGGCACTTCCATCGTTGGAATTGCTCGCCTCATTGTGCACAACTGCAGGTGGTGTGCTGAGGAGATCTTGCGTCTCCGGTATCATAAAGTCATCGCCCATCGAAACTTTGCCACCACGTGTGGATCTGTCAAAGGCCACAGCTTGTGTTTCAGGCACAAAGAAGCTGTCAGCTGTTGTGTTGACCGACTGCACCTCTGTTTCAGGTATAACAACACTGTCGTTTGTTGTATCTAGAGATGTATCCTTGAGGGCTTCCCCAAAGCCACTGCTGTCATGATGCTGTGTAATATATCAATGTATTGCATGTTCCACATGTGGATTGTTGCACATACCTGAAGAGGTTCTATCAGTTGCACTTCCGCGTTTACATTTCCGAAGCGCAGCTTCACCTTTCCTTCGATGGCATCCTTATGGCTTATGTCCGCATTGCCGTTCTCCACGTCGTTCACAAATACCTTGCCCAGCAGCGCATTCACGCGAAGGATGCCCGCTCGATAGACGGTTGCCAGTGCATGATACAGCTCCATGGACTAAGTTGAAAACAGAGCAAGGACTACATTTTGTTGGCTAGAACTACTTAAGCAGCCTGTACTTACTTCATCGGCCACACAGAACTCGTATTCTTCCTTGCTCCCAATGCGGTAGACGGTACCAGGTTCTAGCAGGACGGCCGGATCTCCGTTTATGCTCAAGCTTACAGCTGCCATCCCAGGACACGCGATTTCCCCTGCGCGGGAAAATTTTCTTGAGACGAAATTTGGAGCAATAATTAATACAGCTTGAGATGGAATTTCTAGTATCAAAAATCGACTCTGATGTTTGTTTCGTATTTCCGACTATCGGTAGTGCAAATCGACTTTCAGGCACTGCTTGCTTTGATTAATACCACTAACAAAATAGTATACTAATACTCAGTGAATTGAGTGCCAACTAAATATGAAAGTATATGACAGGCCTACTTTATCATTGTTAATAACTAGATTAAAGCAATTTCTTCATAGTTTCTTGAGTTTGGTATTTCCGATACTTAAGAATACTAAAAATGCCGATATGCATTTATCGAAGCAACTACCGCCACCACCATTGTTTACGCGTCGCCATACCAACAACAAAATTTCATCTTAATTAGGAGGAGCATCTTTGGCAGGTTGGAGAATGGTTTGAGGCATGAGCGATACCGACACGGACGACACTGATCTGTTGTTGCTGGTCCCGCCCAACTACTACACCCATACCGCCGAACGTTTGCTGCACGAAGTCAAGATGAACGCAGAAGCAGCTGCAGCCGATGCACTTGTCATGCCACCACCGATAGTGCCCACGACGGCAGCGTATCAATTCCTGCCGCCCAGTAAGAAAACGGAACTGAATCAGATAAACGCACGACTGCAGAACATTGGGCTGGATGGCGAAGATCATGGCCGCTTTGATGTGCCCTCCGATATATCCACAATCTCCACAAACACTGTGCGCACGGCGACGGGTACCAGGCTGCCGAAGGAGTTTCATGGCGTGGTGCATTCCACGCCCAAGGGTGGATCGGTGGAGCCACCAAGGCGTCGCCATGCTGAGGATAACATTCTGCATGAGATTGACCATTATCTGGACGAAAACAACACGAATCGCTGGCAGCAGCAGCAACACCATCATATTCATCATCATCACAGTGAGGAGCACCTGCGAAATGTACGTGCTGTGCACGACATTCATCATCCGGCAGCCACTTCCCTGCCAAGCATTCGTATGACATCCACGTCGGCATCCATTGAGGCGGCTAGATGCCCCCGCGGCAGCCTCAGTGACAACAACAACCAGCTCATCAGCTTGAGTGATCTCTGGGGCAAGAGCAGCATGGCGGGCACAGTTGTCCCCAGCAATATGCCCAATCCACTGCTGTGCAGCCCCTCGCTAAAGGAGGAGCAGCTGCGACGCCAGCACCTGGAGAAAACTGTGCAGACTTTGCAGTCCCAGCTGCTGGAGTATCAGCAGCGCATCTCCGTGGCCATGGAGGTGGATCGCAGCAAAGATGAAGCTCTAAAAGGTGCCGAGCAGACCGCAGCGACTCTCCACATTGAGGTGCAACAACTGCGAGACGTTCTCCACCGGCTGGAGGCGGAACGCTGTGACACACATGGCAAAATGGAAACTCTGCAGCACGAGCTGGCGCAGGCAGTCGGCTTGGCCACCAAATTCCAAGAGAAGAACGAGAAGCTGGAGGCAGAACAGAACAAGCGTCAGCGCGAGGCCAAAGAATGGGATGACAAAGTGGAGCAGCTGGAAATGCAGCTGCATGGCAGCAAGCGAGCCGAGGAGCTATCCCATGCAGAGCTCAACAAGCTGAGGGATAAATTCGCCAAAATCGACTATCAGCAGGAGAAGGTACGGCTGGAGAATTCACCAAAAGGTTCCACTTTTATTAACCATTTTATTTGTTCAGCTTAAGGCACAGATTCAAGAGATGGAGACGGACAATACCACGCTGAGGCATCAGAAGGAAATGCTGCAAGACTACCACCAAAAGCAGAAATCTAGAGCTGATGCGCTAGAAACACAACGTAAATCAATGCAAGAGACGCTCGCAAATCTAACAGAAGTCGAGGTATGAAGTTATTCCTTCTCTAGATCCTTCTCTGTGTTAATATTTAATTTTTCTTACAGACAAACCTCAAGAAAAAGCTGGAAATACAACAGAAGTCCCTGAAGCAACACTACCAGCAGCAAATGGAGAATGTGGTGGCCAAAAAGATGCAGGAATTCCAGCAACAGCTGGACAAATCCGAGGAGAATCTCAAGAGTGAGGCACGCGACCGTGAGCGACTGATAGCAGAGCGTGCCGTAAAGCAGCTGGAAATGATCAACGAAAAGAACAACCAGGAACTGAATCTCATACAGGAGAAGCACGATGAGGAGGTGGAACTGTACCGCCTGCAGCTGGCCAATGCCTCAAAGAAGATCGATGAGCTGGAACTCAAACTGAGTTTCTACAAGAACAAGCGGTAGGCACAAGCGAAGCCAAAGAGCAACCAAGTCTGTTATAAATTTATGAACTTTCTATATTCCATTGCAGTGCTGACATTGCGGAGAAGCTGCATGGTGTTATGGAGGCACAGTGGCAGCAGGCCTTGGCCATTCTCACCTCACCCACACAAAATGCCCTGATGCCCGCCAGTGACACGGACAGCGAGTCTCCGGAGCTCAACAATGCCCGTGTGTATCCGGAAACTCCACGCACAAGCAAATCGCAACGCAGCAACAATACGGAGAAGAACAATTTGGATTCTGGTGGCAAGCGGGATCCACCATCGCCCATGGACAAGCTCGCGGCATACATTGAGCTGCTGCTGAGCAAGTCGCCCAGCGATTTCGACAAGCTCGACGAGATACTGGCCCTAACCGCCAAGAAGGGTGGTGCCAGCAAGCCGAGCAAACGCAATGGCTGTGGCAGCAACAAGGCACCGCCCTGGAAGTGCTGACAGCAGCGGAGGAGGAGGATGCCTGGAAGCATCAAAATTGTAGTTAGTTTTAGCCTTAGTTGTAGCATTTATACATACCATAATTGTATATGTTTTGACGAGAGTAAATCGTTTAGTTCTTTGCAAAATATTATGTGTATAATTTATTTGATAATATCAACAATTTGAAGGCAGCGCGCGCAGGCATCAATCAGGAAAACCAAAACAAAAATATAAAGTCTGTCTGTCTTTTTGTGTGTGTTTGGTGTGTAAATTATAAAAGTTTTGGTACAAAAAAATGTATTTAACAGCTCTATGAGACCCTTAAACTCGTAATATTATATATGCCTAAGAATCTTAAGTGTTTTGCTTGATATATTTTGATGGAACTTTGATGGGAGCACAAGCTTAGATTGATGCACTCCAAATGTCCCTTTGATTCAGCAGCTTTTATCAGTATTTTTATGTGTCGTCGTGTCATTGATATGCTTTTTTTTTCTTTGTTCATTTGTAAACAATTTGTGGAAATTTGGGGGCATTGCCGTAGAGACCCTCGGATTGCCAGACCTGAATGTGCGACTCTCGTGTCAACACCACCAAATGCTGATGCGTCGAGTAGCTAATGCTGCAAAGAGGAGAGAAGTCAAATAAGAGTCTATACCTGACTTTATTTGGCTGCCAAAACTCACCTGCGTAGGGGCGATGTGCCCGTGGTTAGTTCACTCACAAAACTAAGGTTCCAACTCGACCAGAAACGCACAAAGCCACCCTCCACAGCAGTGGCAATCACATTCACGCCCACTCCCTCCTTGATGTAGGAGTAACAGACGGCCAGGATGCGATCCTCGTGCACGAGATGCTGCACATAGCGCGCATTGACCGAGTGCAGGCGCAGTATCGACTTGCCATTGGGATTGACATTCACATTGACAAAGTCATCCAGATTCTCCTCCGTTACCTCGAAACATTCGTCGGCAATGGCCAGAGAATTGGTTCTCACTGCAGCTGCCTGTGGCTGTGCATCCGCAGGGCCCGTGCTCGGCTGCTGGGGCAGCGTATGCACGGTGACAATGTCGCCCAGTGTGGGACTTATAGCCACATGCGTGATGGGCGACTGATGGATCTCCGCGGGGCGGGCAATCGTACGCACATAGCTCCAACTGAAAGTAAAGAGTTGCAGGATTAAGAGATACATAGCTAGAAGCGACTCTTGGGGGTTTTTCTCACTCATTGAGATCCCAGATAACAGCAATGCCATCGCGTCCTGCAGTCACGGCAATCTTAAACTCCACGGACAGGGCTATGCAGGTGATCTCATCGGTGTGCCGCACCAGCAGCGTGGGACCTAGCCAGGTTAGATCCGCGCCGTCACGCTGCACTCCATCGCTGCCGGAGGAATTGCCCGCAGAGCTCACCGATGAAGCTGAATGTGTGGCATGCAGGACACCACTTGACTCCTCAGCTCCAGCCCCGCTCATGCTCTTGTTGGTCATCTTGCGGAAAGCCGAATTGTACGACAGACTAAAGCCACGCGCATAGCTCTGTCGACTCTTGGCCGTGGCCCGCTGTTGGGTGTCTAATCCGACGGCGCACTTGTACACGCTCACCCGCCCAGACTTGTGACCGAACCAGAGCTGATTGGAGTTCACGTCGCAGCCGCAGGCGGTGATGTCATCAAAGGTTCCATTGTGCAGCAGATTCTTGGGCTTTGCTTGGGGTTTATTCAGCGGCTGAATCCTCACAATGCGATCGTCGTAGCCCCACGAGATGACGTTGTATGTGTCCGGCTCGGCTCCCTGCATGACAGCCGCACGTCTCGGCAATGCGTACACCACATTCGTGTTGCTGAAGCTCACCAGATGCTCTGTGCCGGGTATCTTGTGTATGTTCGACCAGGAGGGGGGTTTGAGCTGCGGCGAACCCACATAGACGCCCCAGCGCAGGCCACGCACCGTGGACACAATTGGCTTGTCCACCAGCGAGTAGTCCAGCGCTTTGGTCGATGGATGCGCGGACTTGAAGAGCTGCCGCGGCATTTGGCCGTAGGTCTTCACCATTGTCTTGACTGCCTCCCGCTCAATGGGATCACTAATCTCCGAGTCCAGGAACACCGCGTAGGTCTGGGAATGGAGAAACTTGAAGTTGAAGTACTGCAGATTCGCTTTATCCCCTACTCACCGCTGGATGAAACACATTAATGGCTTCGACAGCACTTTCGCCGGTCTGCTTGTAGCCGTAGATCAAGTCAATCCAATGATGCAGCTGATTCCGCACCAGCTCCGACTCCAGCGCCTGTCGGTGGATCAGCACAAAGAGCCTCGAGTCTCGCTGGCACCAAGGCGGCAGCGAAACATCCTCCACCCGCTCTCCATTCTGTCGACAGCCAAAATTAAAGCGCTCAAAGTTCTCGAACATTTCCGGCAGGCAAAAGAACTCTGGTATGAGCTCCTTCACGTCCGTGGGACTGTCGCGGCTGGCCAGTAGCCAGGTGGTGTTCAGCGCGTGAAATGTGCGATCCGGCAGATCGAAATCGTTGTCCTGATAGCGCAGAAAGTAGCTGGTAAAGGGAGGTACACGCACCAGAAAGTGAAGCACTGTGCCAGAGTTGGAGTAATGCGAACTGTAGTGATACGGCTTCAGGATCAGCGAACCCATGGTGGTATTGGTGCTGTCAATGTACTGAAAAGACACCAGAGTTATAGTAAAAAGAATTGGCAATGGCCCAATAATGATTCTCACTGTATAATTGCTGATGTAATGTTTTTCATTCTCCTCTAGCTGCACGGCAATGGGTCGTTCGAGGCGTCGAAAGTTCTGCGCTTCGCGTAGATCCAAAATCTCCGAGTTGTAGTTGGCCAGAACCCAGGGAAAGACCGGATACTGCATGAGATCATTGTAGGTGCGTCCGGCAATCTGATTGAGTGTCATCAAATACTCCCAATTGGTGAGCAAACCCTCGCGCCACTGCTGCGTGATGCCCAGCACTTTGGTTTGATCGGGCGTGGCCACAATTTTATCACAGAATACATCGCGCATTATCTTCCAATCGTCGGCATTTTGCAGCGAAAAGAACAGCGACTTGTTCGTGTCCAGCAAGATCTCAAAGGCTGTCTCCTGGTGCTGGTAGCGCTTCAGCCAGATCTCTGTTATGTTGGCAATATCACAGTTCACATTGAAGTAACGACAGCGGTACGTGGCCAGGAAATACAGCTTCAAATCGGTGATGATAATCTCCCCCTCAATCTCACCGTCCACGGGCAGAAACTTGGCCGCAAAGTTGTACAAAATTTGAGAGTTTAACGAGATGTTTAGCTGCTGATCGTAGCTGGCTATCAGATAGTCCAACGGGCGCACATAGTTCTCTGTATCCTCGCGATGTGCCTGCTGTCCCGCTCGGTATTCGCTCATGAAAAACCGTCGATCAATGTCCAAATGGCAGCGACGCAGACGCGTGTGCACACGCGATGGTCCCTCCGTGTCATCCAACTCCCACGAACACTCAGCTCGCTCGGCACAGTGCCAGGGTGCGCCTTCATGCGTCATGCGTCGTATAATCTCCAGCCATTTGGTGTAGGTATAAGTGTCATCGTAGTCCTTCATGTGGCACATCAGCAGCTTGCGTTCAGCGTTCTAAAAGGGAAAAATAACCCTTGAAACTTCCACTTTAAAGCTGCATTCCTTGCTCTCACCTGCAACTCCACCATGCGCCTGGTGGTCACCATTGAGGACTCCACACAATGCTGCACCAGCGGCTCAAACCGATAGACAGTCTTCTCGAGCAGCGTCTTCTGCTTGGCTGCCATGTTGCTGCGACTCTGATCGAGGCGTTCCAGTTCGTGCACCAAATTCCACGAGGAATCGTTCTCCTTGATGCCCAGCGCATCGCACAAACGCTGCAGATTCTCAATGGGCTCCACCATATCCTCGAGCAGCGAGAGCCAAAGCAGCGCCTTAATCATCTTCCCATCACAGATAATGGCACGCTGGAACTCATCCTGCTGCGAGCGCCACAGCGCATCCACAATGTAGGCGCGTAGATCACGCGGACGCGACGGCTGCAGTCCCCAGGCAATGAAATTGTTGCAGCGCTGATTGCTCGATATCCCATACGAGACGAGCAGCTGGAACAGTGCCAACTCCTGAGAGCTGGCCACATAGCTCGTGGAGCCCGCTGTCTGGCTCTGACCCATGCCCACAGTGAAGAACTGACTGCAGCGATCGATGAGCAGCTCCACGCGTGTCCTCAGCTCTGCATGACTGAGCGGGCAGTCTGCCTGAGCGGCTACCCTGAAGCTATTTGGCTCGAACAACTTGGTCAGCCACTCCAGCTGCAGTTGGGCCTGAACGGTGCGAAAGCTGCGCACAATCTGCTGTGGCTGCTTGTCCTGATAGAAGGCCAACAGATTGAGTATGTCCCAAAGGAGCTAGCGAAGGGGGAAACAATTTTTGTAAGCGATTTCCTTGTTTAGTTCTTAGCTACTTACATTTATCTGACCCACAGAGCGCAGCGCACGATCGCCTATGTGCACCAGCAAATCCACAATGGACTCATCCGCATTGGGCGGACCCAAACGCAGGGAGTAAATCTTGTACAAAGCCTTCACCGAGCACTGCAGCAGTCCAGCCTCAATCAGGCAAAGCTGATCGTCGGGATTCTATGCAAAGAGAAGGATTACCAAGAGGAAAACAAAGAATAAACGAAACTTTACCTGCAAATACAATCGCTGCAGCGCTTTAAACACTTTTTGCGGCTCTGTGCCCGTGGCTATGGCCAGCAGTGACTGCAAACCAAAGCGCTGACGTATCCTCAGTGAACCCTCGCAGTTGAGGAGATCTGTGAGGCTGCCATGCACACCGCTCACCCATGCCAGGCACGCCTCAAACATCGAAATGTCGCACGGGTGAATGGTCAACTGATTGGCCAAGTGGAGGGGATACAGCAGCTTCGAGGCGGCTGCCAGTTCGACATTGCCCAAACGTTTGGTCAGCACGTGCAGCAGCTGGATGATGGCCTGCCGCACCACACAGCTGCGTTGATTGGATAGCACCAGGAGCAGTTCCAGCTTGACGTAGTGGCGCAGCACTTCATCCACCGCAGAGTCGGGTAGCAGGCAGAGAAAGTCTTTGAGTAGGATGAGCAAACGCTGCTGCAGTCGAATGATCCCGGGCTGGTCGTAGAAGTCCGTCTTGCGATTGGGTAGCGCTGACAGCTGCCCCGAGCTGGGCGTACTGTGGCCCGATGGCTGCCAGAGTTTGCCCAGATGCGGATGCGGATGTATGCGCCGACGGGCAATCTTCAGGGGACTCCGCTTGGGACTGTGTGAGGTGCTCGTTGGATGGCGACGCTTGAACTTGATGCGCCAACGACTCGCCTCCACGGGACTGAGCAGCCGCAGTGCGGACTTGTTGAGGTTCGAGCAGTCGGCCATGTGCTCCAGCTGCTCCTCAAACTCATTGACCGCGCGCCGGTAGTCCGATCCACTGGCATGCAGGCGACGCAGTCTTCGAATCCTCTCCGCACGCTCTGGCTCGAGTTCGGGCGGCGCTGGGGCGTGCAGCTGCCGCCGCAGCGATGTGGTCACGCGACTCAGATTGGCTGCCACTAGCGAGCGCTCCTTGGCCGGCTGCTGCGATGTGAGCAGAAAGAAAAAGTGCCCACGATCGTGGGTCACATAGCACTCGCTGGGTTTGTGCAGCAACAGCAGTAGCTTCATGATCTCATCGAGCAGCGACGAGGCTGGCGGGGAGCCAGCAAACACTGCCAATATCTGCACGAAACATTCAGCGGCATATGGCGAGATCTGCACCGGACTGGGTGACTCTATCACATAGACCTTGCACAGATTAAGCAGCGCGCCCAGCAGCCCCGACTTTTGCAGCTGTTCCATATTGAAATCTCGCTGCGGATGCTTGTCCCGTGTGAGCGCCAGCGTGCAGCGGAAGAGCATGTCCAGCACATCCGAGTGGGTGGCGCCCGAGCGATGCCAGTCCGAGTAGCGTTGCAGCACGGCCAGCACGAGTCGCGGATACACCAGAGCGGCCATCGTGTTGTCATTGACGTGCAGGGAGTCGCCCTTGCGGCTGATCAACGGCTGGGAGCAGGCATTGTTCATGATGCTGCGCAGCAGCTGCACATCCTTGCAGCACTTTTCCGACTTAATCACGTAGCCAATGAGCGCGAGGTAATCCTGTCGATGGAACTCCGTGTACAGCTGCGCATCCGAGTGGGCCACCTGCAGCAGCAGATCCAAAGCCAGAGCTTGCGTATTGGCATTGCCACTTAGTTCCACGACCTGCAAGAGAGGAGGATACGTTGCAGTATAGATAGAGCAAAGGAAGAGCAAACCTTACCCTTGCAAACAGATAAAGCAACGTGGATAATCCTCCACATAAAGACGTCGCCGATTGCAGTGTTTGCGGTTGATGCTGCAGCAATTCCCCGTAGAGCATGTGTCCGTGTGGCTGCCCGTAGCAGGCCATGTCCAGCTCTTGGCTGGCATCGTAGCTCATCACCAGATCCGGCTGTTGGGCAGTGTAGACCAGCACTCTGGCCTGCCGCAGCTGCCGCATGCACTCCGCATGCTGTCCGAAATCCGAGGACGAGAGCTTGCCAAGAGACAAATGACCATAATTGGGCTTCCAGTTGGCCACCTGGCACTGCGTAAACTCTGTAAAGTCAGGCCCCATGGCCGTTAGATTGAGCATAAGTGAGGGCTCCACAAGACGGCGCCTGAAGAGGATCAAATTGGACACTGCATAGCGCGGCAGGGAGCCATCCAGCGTGGACCTCGAGGAGGAGCTGCTGCTGGGACTGCGCGCTGGTTGGCCCTCGCCCAGGGCCAGCAGTTGGAAGGTGTGCAGCCGCGTGAGCTGCCGCAGATTGAGGAAGGGAAGCTGCATGGTGTGCTGCTCGAGGCCATCCAGATAGATGGCAATCTCCAGGGAGTCCGCCTGCTGCTGCAGCCCCAACACCAGATTCATCCACTTGTGCCGCGGCAGACGCAAATGCTGCAGCTGCACCGAGACGCCCTCGTAGTAGCCGCCCGAGGAGTCTGCCGCTGCACCCTGATGCCCATTGAGCAGATGCATCTGGCCAAAGCTGTTGAGCAGAGCGAGTTTTGTTTGCTTCAGTGCCTGACGGATGGCTCCCGCATTCGCCTGGGTGTTGGCAGCGACTGCAGCTGTCGTTTCTGTCACGGAGCCCTCCATGGGCTCCTCCACGCGCACTGGCGACAGCTGCTCACTGGGACGCACCAGCTCGAAGACCAACTGCATGTTGTGGCTGATGTACACGCTGATCATGGCCTGGTTGCTGCCCAGCGAGACCAAGTGAAGCTTCTGGAATGGGGAAAGAGTTAACACAGATCGTACCTAGGGGTAACACCAACTCACGGTTAGATCCTCGCCCGAGTAGCGCGTTTCATCGTCATTGAACTGCATGGAGCTGCGATGCATTTGCTGTCCCCTCAGCTCTAGCCAAAGCGACAGCGTCAGTCCCTCCGGCTGCCAGAGGCGTGTCTGTGTCACGGGAAATATGCAAGCGGCGCGTGTGAACAAGGTGCTCGCCTGGCACTGCTGATGCTGCAGGCGCACACGCTCGATCTGCTCGCTGATCAGCGGCTCCGAGGTGATTACAATCTTGCCATCGGTGGTAATGGGAAACTCCAGCTCCATGCAGGGTTGAGCCTTCCGCAAAGTGCCCGCGCAAATGTGATGCATGTGTCGCATGAGCAGATCCACCGGCGGCTGCCTGGATGTCAGAATGGAGTAGTAGCAGTGCAGCACCTCCGGGGTATTCAGATGGGTTATTAATTCCAGAATAGATTGCTGCAGCTCTTTGGGAAGGGAAAGGACATCCAATCAGTTAAGTCTAGAGGCGGAAATTGTCCTCCACTTACCCCTCAATCTGGGATCACTGCAGCTCAGGATGGGCGTAAATCCCTTGAGCAGGCACAATGGCCCGCCCAGATAGTCGCGGATGACAAACAAACGATTTGCCAGCTGAATGAGACTCTCTGTCCAGCCATTGGGCTGCCGCATGCACAGCAGGGAGAGCTCTGCGAGCATCTGGACCACCAATTGACTCAGTCCCTGGTGCATTATATGCGTGCGATACCTCGAGGATGGCTGAAACGGTGTCCACGACTCATTCGCAGCCATTCCTGTCCCTCCATTAAGCTCACACTCGGATTCACTGAGGTCTGCTATCTCGCCATCCGCCTCGTAGCCCTCGTCGGCTGTTAGGTAGAACTCGTGCTCGTTCTCGCTCAGCTCCAGCTCGCTGTCGGCGGCACAGCTAAGGGAGGCACGCGTGGAAAAGTAATCCGCATCGCCCACATTGATCTCACTCGAGTTGGGTCGCCGTCGTGGCGTCGGGGGTGTGGCCAGCGAGTTCTTGGCTGGCAGCTTAACCGTTTGCAGTCTGGGCAGCTCCACGCTGCCACTGTTGAAGCTGCGAGCACGTGGCCGCGGCTGATTGGAGTCTGCCGATGGGCTGCTCACCACTCCCGCCGGCTCGTTGTGGTTGCTCGACAGTTCAGCGATCTTTAGGAGCGTCTGCAGTGTCTGAATCACAGCATTATCTCGTGCATGCTGCTCCCCATGCTCGGACCAATTCTCAGAGGCATTGCTCAGGATAATGGCCTTCAACTTGCGCAGGTGCTTCTGCATTTTCTCCACTGTAAGAGAGAGAGAGAGAGAGATTGGTGGCGGGGATTAGTTGGTTGTGTGTTGATTGATGTAGATAACGCCGTCTTATCTGACGCCGTCTTCTATTAGAGCAAGAGTCGTCTGCCCTGGACGAGCGCTAAAGCAAAAGTGTTTCAGTCTCTTGTCTCTCTGGTCTATGGTTCTAGGGAATGTATCTCTATATCTCTGTCGCCGTATCTGTTGTCTGTCTGTTAATGTTGTAACCGTGTGTACATAGAGAAATTCAATCTCCCAGCTGCATCAGATAGATGCCTGTAAGTGCCGCGGATTATGCGACACAGAGGGACTGACTCTTTAACTAACTGGCTGACTGGACTGGACTGACTGGCTTATAATTAACTCTCAGCCGCAACCACAACACATCCCCGACCACAAGGCCCCGTTATTAGACCGCACGATTGAAGGGGATCGTCTGTGTGTGTGCGTGCGTGTTTTTGTGCCTCTGTGTGGTGCTGCCTTGTTCTTGCCATCGCCCCATGGTCCCGCACTGTTAGGGCTTCCCTCCAGCACTCGACTTGCAATTATCACTATATACTAGTGGCAAAAGCATTAGACGCGGAATGTGTTACGGCTCAGACACCCCTACACTGCCAACGAGCAACAGATGCCCTTCCTCAACACTGCTTTACACTCTGCACTCGCACCAATACCCAAGCAGTGCAATGTACCGTTTTTGCGTGCTGTCTTCGCTTGCAAACGCAAACGCGGCGAGTGAGTGTGTGCATGAGGAGCTCTGCTCTGAGGGAAACACTTTTTTCTCTGTCTTTTCACTTAGTAAATATGCCCAGCCTGTGGCTCAGTGGCTGGGTTTTACTTAGCCAAGCATACAATCGTTAAGCACACACCTTCCTCGTTCTGGAAACCCTTGATGCATATGGCCATCGTTGCCTCAAAGAGTTTCAGCAAAAGTTTCTTGCATTCCCCGTTTGGTTCGTACAGGCAAAACAGATCCGCTTCAATGTTGAGATTTTCCTGTGAGTCGGGAGAGCTGCCAGCGGAGGATGAGTTGCTGCCTCCAAACAGTGAGCCCACAATGTTAAACAGCTTGTTGATTAAACCATTTGCAGCACTAGATTCTTCTGTCTGGGAGTTTCGACTCAATCCTTGGTCGTGACTGTGAATATCAAAGAGAACAATGCTCTCGTCCAGCTCGCTGGATTGCTGTAGATGCTGCAGGAACGAGGATGAATCCCTTGTGTAGTTATCAATCACTGAGGCGTAATCCAGAGAAGATTCCGCATAGTCCGAACTAGCGGCCGTCGTAGTCGACACTGACAGGGCGCTGTTAATGCCAAGCGGCGGCAGCTGGTAGACATGCGAAACGAGCGTTTCCAATGAACTTGAACCGCAGATGCCGATGCTGGGTCCCTGCACAGCTGTGGGTGTGACTGTGGGCGTGGTGGCTGTGGTTGATGCTGCTCCAGTTGCGGTTTTGGGCAGCATCAGGAAGCAGCCGAGGGCATTGTGGTTGAGCTTGAGTATATCGAAAATGTTTTTATCGCCACGGCGCAGCTTCGTCTCCGACTGTAGCTGCTGCTCATCCGTTGGTAGCTCCGGCACATCTTCATCCTCGTTGTCCAGCATTTCCACGGGTATCGAATAGATCTTGGCAAACTCATTGTAGAACAATTGACTCGTCTTTAGCAGCTCAAAGTTCAGCGTCCATTGTAGGGCCGTTATGTAGAGAATATCCGCAGGCTTGTGCCCCGCCAGCTGTGGCAGCAGATCGGGCGACTCATCCAGCCAGAATTTGCTGCGCGAATGCTTAGAGCACTTCTGGAGGAGTGCCTGAAACAGCTGCGACGCACGATCGCTGCTATTCAGCTGCAGTTGAATCAATCTTCGACTAAGCGTCACCTGTTCCTGGCTGTTCTCACCCAGAAAAGCAATATTATCGATGCCCACTTTGATCAGATCGCAAACGCCACGCTGGAGTTCGGGTATGGCCAACAGATCCTGCATGTAGCGTATGTTCTCCTCGTTGTAGAAGGCCTTCACCAGCCGTATGTCACTCAGGTACATCACAAATATGCTCAGGCACTCGTGCAGTGCCCGATAGTTGTCCAGCTTGCTGGGTATCTGCAGTGGCGCCAGCTTTGCCGAGTCCCTGCGCAACTTGTCCTCGCTCTCGCTGCGCTCTTTGTACTGTCGGAAGATGGGCAGAGCTACCTCAGCCAGTATGCCAGCAGCCAGATCGTAGGACAGAAGGTGTGCAATATGCTTCAAGTGTTTTAGAAACAGCAGCATCGATGGTGTGTTCAGCAGTCGCTTGTAGTTCTCCCTGTAGATGCTGAGCAATTCCAGATGAAAGCTCGGGGATTTGAGCTTCTCTTCGCAGCTAGGACATCCCTGAGGGGCACGCTTCACAAAGATTGTGTCCAGCACGTTGTAGTGGAGGAATTTGTATGCACATTTCTGATACGTGCTGGACAGCCGTGTGGCCAACTGCAGGCAGGTGGCATAGTTCTTGGCATTGTAGTGGCAACAGCAGCTCCCAGTGCGCAGCAGACTCCTCACGCTATGTTCCTGCAGTTCAGAGTCCAGCAATGGCAGCAGCTGGTAGAGCTTACCCTGGAAGTAACAACTCAGCGAGCTGCTGCCCAGGCAATGCAATTGACTGCTGCGCTGTCGCTTGTGGCGGTGCTGTTGCTGCTGCTGCTGCTTGGTCAGTGCCGTGGAGGTGCTGCTCTCCATGAGGCACTGCTGATGCTGCTCCTGCCTCGATAGATTGTCGGTCAGACGCAGCAGCATTTTGTAGATATGCAGAAAGATGGCCGTCGTCTTGGCCGCCGCCTCTTGCAGCACATTGAAGCAGGCGTCAAAGTTTCGCACATCGATTTGATTGAGCTCCCTGACCCCATTGTCGACGAGATTGTGCAGTGTGCCAAACATGATGAAGAGCACGCCATGCGCCAGCGTGGGGCATCTTTGATTGGCCCTCAGGGCATACAGCAGCTGGCTGAAGTTGCTGTTGAAGTCGTGGACATTCGGCTGCTGGTGCTCGTGGACATAAAAGTTGTTTACGCAATGGGCAATCAGTTGCAGCAGCTCGAATTTGATGATCTCATCGTTGTCAAGGCTGGAGCAGTCGTCGTCGTTCTCGTCGTTGTTGTCTTCAAATTCTGTGCTGGCTGCGGCGCACAGATGACCGAGTGCAAAATTGTGGACTGTGACACTCAGCTGCGACTCTTGCTCGGCATCCACGCAGCGTGTCAGCAGTTGGATGAGCAGCAAGGCCAGTTCATCGCTGCTCTTCGAGGCCCTTTTAAAGTCCTCAAGGTTTCTGATTACTTCACTGGATATGTGATTCCATAATTGACGTTGCTGTGGCGGTTGCTGCTGCTGTTGCTGGCGGCGTGCCGCTGCCTTTTTGCTCTGTGAGTTGAGGTAGAAGCTGCTAATGAACTGAGCGATGCCAGTGAGCGGTTGCAGCGGCTGATTTGTGGCACTCCATTTGCAATTGGGAAACAGATTGATGCACAGCTGACAGAGGCTCTTCTGTGAGGCAATGTGCTGCAGTGCAAAAGTGATTAAATTAGCATAAAAATACATCAATTCTGTACCCAACTTGCCTTGATATCCACGCGCAACAGGAAGGCCAGCAAATGATGACCCAACTTATCGGTGAGAAATGTACGCAGGGCGAGAATCTTATTGCAATCACTGGGTGTGCTGAGTATAAGCTAAAAAGAAAGTGATCAACATTAATGGAGGGACACAATTGATAGTGGCTATCGCTGCGAAAACGAACCTGCGCTAGATTATGCTGCTTACGCAGCTGCTTAATGCACTTGTCCTGCTGCTCTGGCTCTGTCTCTGACTCTGCCTCTTGGTCTGGGCTGCTACCCTGCGATCGCTTGGCTTCGCTGATGATTTGATAGACTTGCTCTAGGAGATAGGAGCAAAGCTCCTCTGGCATTAGATTAAAGTGGCTGCAAAGAGAATAAGAAAACCATAAAAGAAAGGGTTGACAGCACACTTATTGTCCTTACGGTACCTATTGAGCCACGCTTCTTCCAGGGTTCGATCATCCAGGAACTGAAAGTTGTACAGCAACAGCCAGAGCCAGTGGTCCTTTCATTAAATTGAAGCAAAAAACAAACGATAAGAAGAATTCTTCATGCTCTTGCCATATCAATGGAGGAGTACAAACCTTGACACTCGCCTCTTCGTGCTCTGCAGCGTGCAGATAATGACTCCAGAGTCTGATCAATGTATCCAGCAGCAACTGGCGGTGTTCCATCTCCTGTGCCAGCTGCTGCTGCGGTTCCAGCTCCTCCTCGGCCATGGTAAATCACAGATAATGGCAAACGTGCCTCCCAACTGGCAGCTGACGAGTTCTTTTCGCTTCACCAAGTCCTCCAGCATCGGGCAATGTTGTGGACGCACTGAGCGTTGAGACCAAACTGAACGGAGGCGATCGAAGGAGAACGCCAGCTGTAATGTAATTATTAAAGCGAATCATTAAGCAAGCAAGCAAAATCAGTGTCTTCTGTGTGCGTGCGCCAGCAGGAGGAGCAAGAGGCGACGATGCGTGATTATTTTGCCCAGAGGCGGCCCAGGCCGAGCCAGGCCGGTGATGCTGATAATTTGGAGTGGAAACTTTAGTTGTTTAGCTGCTGATGCTACTGCTGGGGCAGGAAAACTATTAAGATTGCTATTTATAGAGCGGGGCAGCAGTAGCATTGCAGTGGCCAGTGGCATTGCATTCTGTTGCTAAGCCGGCAAAAGATAGTTGTGGGTTGTGGGAGAAGGGGGAGAGCAGGGCAACTGGTGGGTGGGTGCAATGCCTCTGCCGCTCTAATGCTTTTGCTTCTGGTGCCTGCTACAAACCGAGTAAACAGCTGGCAATGATGCGTGTCTGTAACGGCCACTGGTTGCGGCGATAAGAGGGCAAACTACTACACAAACAGGAGGAGATCGCATCGATGCGAGCTCAAATGACTTGATTGATTTCTGCAAGGGAGAAGGTTTCTCCCCGCTGCGATCCATTCGCATTGCTCTGCGTTATCGCCACAAAAAGACAGACACAGTGGGATTACACGGCCAAAGAGAGGTTCGCTTCATTTCTCTACTGCGCAGAACCGAATTATACCTCTCGACTGATCATCAAATATGAATCCACTGCATCTAGTATATGGCAATCACATAAAAAATGAATTTTCATAGCTCACCAGAAAATGAAACGAAAGGGAAATAATAGAAACGAGGCAACAAGAACAAGCAGTTTTAGGACGCCATTTTAGCTGGTTTGGTTTGTCTTTCTTGCGTGTATCTCTCCGCTTCGAGTGTTTCTTAGGCGCCAGCGAGTACGTTTGTTATTGTTTAAACAATTCGTGCTGTTGTTGTTTATTATGTTGTTGTTTTTTAATATGACCCTCAGAAATGTAGTAGGAATATCCCAAAAACCACATTGCAACCGTCATGCAGTGCACAGCAGGTTGGCAGGGCCGTTATCGATAACTCATATTCAACATCCCTGCGGATGCTGCTGCTTTTTCCAGACCAAAGGTTTTTGGTTTTTCCATCAAAATTTGTTGATTTAAAAACGACAAAAACTAAATCCCTAACCAGTTGTGTCATTGTAGTGTAAAGGTGCATTAATTTGCCAGTGAAATATAAAATGAATTAAATTCTCAGCTCTGCAAAAGAAATCGCAATCGTCACACCTTTTCGTCTGCCCACACACCAACACCAGCGGAGTACCCAAGGCAAAGACTAATACAACTGCAAGAAAAGGCAACAAACACAAGTGAACTAATCGAACGATCGAAAGTCTACGACTGCGAGTGCCAAGGTACTTTTAAGTACTTTTAAATCGACTCTTACGCTCTGTGCATTTCTGCGTGAAAGTAGCATAGCATTTGGAAATATTACGCAAGTATTATTTCTGGTTATATCTGTTGAATAATCATGGCTCAGTAAAAATGAATCCTCAACGAGAATACTTTGCCCAACGCACTCCGTGTGGAGACAAAAGCAAGACGCAATTTTCTGCCGATTGGCAGGTATCTAATACTATCGCCCCCACTGCCCCCAATTCCTCTTACTTCTACGAGCAAAATGGACAACAACAACAAGAAGCAACAACATGCCAGAACGAGCAAATCGTCTGGTGAAACCCAACGCAAGTCCAGTGGTGAGTAAAGAACGGGATATGTCGATATCTAATGAGAGAGATGGCTATCTAGCCATCATGTGTGCTGTCTCTCTTGCTGATTTACCAAACAACCTGTCTATTCTCTTCTCAAACAGAATTGCATGCCAACACCAAACAGCGCAATAGCCGCAGACGCGAGCAGCTTCCAACGCCACGCAACGACCAGCAACAGCAGCAGCCGAGGAACCCCAAACAGCAGCAACAACCTGCTAAACTTCGTCCCAATGTGGACAAGCGTCCGAGGGCGCGAGGCAGCGGCGGCAGTGCTGCTGGCTACTATGGCCCCACCGACGGAGCTTACGATGGCCCTGAATCCGGGCATCAAGACGGGGCTTACGGCGGCACCGGACTAGCAACCACCAGTAGCGGCTACCCGCGTAGCGACTTTGACTATGAACTAAACTCTGTCTATGCGCAGGGCAGCAAGAAGCAGAATCTGAACCATCTGCTAAACTTTCATTGTGTGCCTCGCGACGCGTCGGACACTGGAAATGGTCATGGACGCGGCGTCGGTAACCATTACCAACATCACAATGCTGGGCGCAAGCCACGCTACAACAAGGAGCAGTTCCTGCAGGCCAACTTTCAGTTTGTCATTCGCTCGGGCGCCAAGGCTCAGGTGAATGGGTCGCCGGACACTTTGATCGACTGGAACTTCATTGAGCAAATCAACATCCAGACCACGGAGGAACCGCAGTGCCCCATCTGTCTGTATCCCCCAGTGGCTGCCAAGCTCACGCGCTGCGGCCATGCCTACTGCTGGCCCTGCCTCTTGCACTATCTCTCGCTGAGCGACAAGACCTGGCGCAAGTGCCCCATCTGCTATGATGCCATCCACGCTGGCGATCTGAAGAGCTGCACCATCGAACAGCAGCACGAGATGAATGTGGGAGATCGCATAACCTTCCAGCTGATGCGTCGTCGCAAGGGCTGCATGTACATCGAGCGTTCCGGCGTTGGGGTAGGACTAGGGGAATTTATCGAACGTTTTCCCCTGCTCAGTGCCGGTGACGAGGCCAAGCGATACTCAAAGTTTCTGATTGCCAAGCGTGCGGATGTGGCGGCCATCATTGAAAGAGAGCGACGCGAACTATTGGCAGAGTCGGATGTATCCTGCCCGGAGGATATATTCACCCAGCAGGCACTGCTAATGCTGAACGAGCGTCTCGAGAAGCTGGGCCTCAAAGAGGATGAGGAGTCGCCGCTGGAGGAGCAGCCACCGCCATCACCAGCAGCCCTGAGTCAGGAGAGCGAAACTAAAATTGATATTGACAAACCGGACGATGCCTCCATTTCATCGGGCGAGGCTTCTAGCAGCATTGGCAGCGCCCACAGTGGCAGCAAATATTATTACTTCTACCAGTCAAACGATGGACAAAACATCTACTTGCATCCCCTGAATGTGAAGATGCTGCAGGCCTGCTATGGCACGCTGGATCAGGGTCCACTGGTGATTGAGTCGCTGATTCTGCAGAAGGAGCAGCACTCCATGGATGAGGAGCATCGCCGGAAGTTCACTTGT
This sequence comes from Drosophila guanche, assembly GCF_900245975.1. Classification (NCBI taxonomy): domain Eukaryota; kingdom Metazoa; phylum Arthropoda; class Insecta; order Diptera; family Drosophilidae; genus Drosophila; species Drosophila guanche. The sequence goes on along the minus strand of NW_022995751.1, from coordinate 1,419,000 downwards.
TTGGGCCACCTGCCCCTCACTTGTCAGTTTTCTGTTGTGGAAGTGGAACTTCAACCACCAGTCGTCTCTGGGGGCATACTCAAGTTGTTTAAGGGTAAGTCCTCACTGTTTGGTGGCTTAACGCAAGATTTAACATGTTCCCTCATCCTCAGAGGATATTTTGCATCGTAAGAAGGAACGTCAGCGTCGCGATCGTGAAGAACGCAAACGGGAGCAGCACATCAATGAGATCAACGATCGTCAAATGGGCAAACTGATTGCCAGTGCTGCAAACCTGAATCTTGAGTCCTCCCATGAGTTTCCCACTGTAAGATTTCATATCCTTTCCTTTCATTTTCTTGTTAATTCATCGTTTACTTTGCCTCTGCAGTGTGGCTTTGAGGAGGCTTTGCCATCGCCCAGCGGTGCAGCGCCAATGATTAACAGGCAGGAGAGTCATGCAGCCAGTCCCAAGCAGGAGCTGTGGCCCACCATCGGCAGTGGCTCGCCAGTCAGCAGCGGTGGCGGCGGCGCTATAGCATCTGTGGGTGCCTGGGGACGCTCGGCTCCTCCTCCAGCCCCAAGGGCCATGCCAACGATGAGGAGCGATGACGACCAAGACCAGCGCTCTGTGGGCCACTGGGGTCTGGGTGAGCTGCTTGTCGGGGCTTTGGATCAGCAGAAGCAGCAGCAGCCGCGTGGTGGCAAGCCAAGCAAGAAGGCCAAGGCCAAGAAAATGGTTCCACTGTTTGCCATGGGCATGAACAGAGCGCCATGAAAGAAGCTAAAATGAGCGAAAGAAATGAATGTACGACGCTTTTCTGCTACTGAACACTTCAACGTTATTTCAAATCAACGATTGATATTTGAACTATAATTTAATCCAACATTTTATCCATATGCATAACCATTTACATTTAATCCAATAAAAGCAGCAAGCACACACGTACTAGAAATCGAGTGTAGAAATAATTTCGTTAGCCCCTGGATAACATTTCTCATTCACAGCCGGTTGAAGCTATTTTTAAACATTTTTAGGCTTTAATAAATCGTATCCCTGTGGTGGGGTTCTCGTGGAGCCCATTTCTACTTGTGGGTAGCTGGTGGAACGGTTCAGATTGGCCAGCTGAACCGCAGCAGAGCCATGTCTGCGTGGAGCAATGCCACTGTCACTCTCGGCCGCCGAATGGGTCTCTTCATATTCGTCGTTGGAGTCGCTGCCGTCAGGGGAATGCATTGCTGTCGGATCATCGATATTAATTGATGCCGTGGAACTCCAGGCACTCATTATTTTGCCCTTTGACTCGTTCCAGAACGAGTGCAGACGATCACTTCCAAAGGCCTGTAGGAACGCATCGATAAACTCGCGCGACTTCTCCTCCCACTTGGCAATGATGTCGACCTTTACACGCTTGCCGCGATCCTTCAGTTCATCCATTTTATTCTGCAGCCGGAACTTCTTTTCTGAGAGGAAGGAAACGTTCAGCTCCTTGGCGGAGTAGCCGCGTGCCAGATTGCGGCGCACATAGACATCGTAATCCTTGACGATGCGAGCCACAACGTCCGAAGTGGACACACCCTCAGTGCGTTCGGTGGCCACAAACATGCCGCGTGCCTTGAGCGGAGCATAAATATCATCACAGCCACCAGCGCCATATGGAATGTCATCGTGTGCCACAAAATCTATTTTGTGTTCAGTGAGAAAATCATCTGTGAGTGTCCACGGTGCATTTGGAACAACCTGTGAGGACAGAGGAGAGGTTTAAGGTCTTCTTCCTTGTACCATTTTTTGGAACGCACCTCATCCACATAGCGGCAATGGCGAACTGCCTCGTAGCGCTCAAATCCATTCATCACTGTGCGACCTTTCATTTTCAGTGTCAGCTCATCGTTGCACACTCCGACAATTAAATAGACGTTGGGAAAGATGTTCTTGGCCTGCATCAGCTGCCTGGCATGGCCCTGATGGAACAGATCGTAGATGCCATCGGCATAGACGCGCACTCGACGCTTCGACTGTCCGGAGTTTGCCATCTCGTAGGTGATGCGCTGAGTGTAATCGCAGGCATTCAGCTCCTCCAAGGCCTGCTCATCGTTGGCAAAGGGACACGGCTTGCAATAGGGCTAGAAACCGTATAAAAATGATTGGAAAATGGTTACCTTTGGGTGCTCGCTCTTTCGCTTACAAATTTATCAAAGTTCATGTCATATAGGGGCAACGTCGGGAATGGCGATTGAAAGGAGAACGGCGACTCAGAATCCGTCGAGTCCACATTCGCCAGCAATTTATCCATCTGGAACTCATAGGAAGGTGTCGAACGTCCAGATCCATGCTCCGATGACGATGGAGAGGCTTCCTCCTCAATCAGTTTATCCATTATTTGGTTTTTTTAAGCAGAAATGTAACTATGCAGAACTGCAGCGAACTTGAACTGCTCGTGATGCTTCCAAATGGGTGACTGATTATATAAAATCGTTTCTTTTCCACACAGCAAATGCTCGGCACACTCTGATGGGGATTGCCAGAGCGTCGGCTCCAGGTTCCGAGTGCTGTGTGTTGCCCACAAATTGCGCAGCGCCTATCAAAATAAATTGGCGGCGAAGCCAATTGAGGCTCAGGAGGCAGGCACACGACTGGAGACCCATTCTTAGGGTCTGTGTCGTCTACAAAGATCTCTGTCATCTCGCTCAATTGCCATAAATTGAGGCGCAAACAAATAGGAAGTGGCTCGGTCGCCTGACTAGTGGCACGGGGGTACATATCAGACGATACATATTTATGGGCATATGCATATAGATAAATCACAAAGCCATTTAACAAATCAGTGAACCAGAAAACCAATCAAAGACTTTTGTTTCATCATCGCCATTTGTAAAGATTTTCATAATTATATGAAGACGGGAGAATGAATACAATACTAAAAAAAATCGGAAGCGATAGGTGTACAGAGATGCAACCAATATAGACACAGTTAAAACTAATATTGAATTTGTACATAAAGTATTCAAATTACCAAAACCATAAGATATACTTTAACATTGTCCGCTTGCAAGATTTCAGGGACTTGTCCGGGTCTAAATATACCCTCAATAATTAGATCTATATATAATTGTTTGTGTTGCAAAGTTTTTCTTTCGATTCAAGGTTTTATTTTCAAAAAATATTTAACAAAGCATTTGCAATAATTCCGATATTGCCATGTGGTTGCATCATGTTACTATTTTTTGTATGTGTTTTTAATTGCGTTTTGTTTTGGTGTTCTCTATGATGTTGGTGTTTTTTCTTTGTGGTTTAACTTATAATTATAGTGTATGCGAAATAATTTAATATAAATATTTCTAGATATTTCCGGTATCTCCTACTGTTCTTCGCTACTGCTTGCTGCTCGCTCAATCTCTGTCGCTGAGTTGCTTAATACAAAAATGAGTCTTTTCCGAATTGGACTATGTTTTTCCAATAATGTAAGCCCCATATACATTTTGCGAGTCGCGGCATTTAGGAATTGGTGAATGGGTGTGTGTATCGTGCTGTGCGCCTTCACTCCATGTGGCTTAAATTAGCTAAAGGATCTGATGGGTGGGTATAATGGGTTGAGAGTGAGGAGGAATAGCCGAGAGTGATAGCGAGTGAAATCTAAAGACTAATTGGATTACAGATACCATTTAGAGCTAGGTGTAAGTAGAGGCTGCTGCTGGATGAGCCTGCGAGGAGGGACGTTTTCCCTCTCGGTTCCCATTTAGAGATGGGAAGAGAGAGGGAAAAAAGTTCAGGCTAGTTCCGAAAATCTAAAATCATTCGCCTCTATTGGCAGAGCGTCGCTCAAACTCCACTTCTTGCTCCACGGCCTCTGTCTGATCATCCGTCTGATCATTATCATCATCATCATCGTCGTCATCGTCCTCGTAGGTGTCCTGGTAGCTGCGACGTGCCAGGGCGGGTCGCTTCTTATGCTTGCCAATGAAGGAACTACAGTTCGCTCCACTGAAGTCCGCCGCCAGCTCCAAATACTCATCGCTGGACTCTGTTTCATCATCGTCGCCCTCGAGTTCGTCGCCATTGACCGATCCTGAGGGACTGCCGGGCGGACTCAGGGCCTGTATCAGCTTTCCCTTTGACTCGTTCCACAGATGGTTCAGACGCTCGCGTCCAAAGAGAAGCAGAAACGTGTCGATAAACTCGCGCGACTTCTCCTCCCACTTGGTGATGATGTCGCCCTTCACTTTGGTCAGCTCCCGCTTGCCCCGTGACTTCAGTTCGTCCATTTTATTCTGCAGCCGGAACTTCTTCTCGGAGAGGAAGGAAACGTTTAGCTCCTTGGCGGAGTAGCCGCGTGCCAGATTCCGGCGCACATATAAATCGTAGTCCTTTACGATCCGCGCCACAATGTCCGAGGTGGACACGCCCTCAGTGCGTTCGGTGGCCACAAACATGCCGCGTGCCTTCAGTGGCCCGTAGATATCGTCCATGCCTTGGGTTTCATACGGAATGTCGTCATGGGCAACGAAATCTATTTTGTTGTCCGCAATAAACGAATCGGACAGTGTCCAGGGAGCATTCTGAACAATCTGCGGGGCGAAAAGGGTTGGGTTATCCAAGGGTTGAATCGACCCGCTTGCGCTGAGCACTCACCTCATCCACATAACGACAATGACGCACACCCTCGTACCGCTCAAAGCCATTCATAACAGTGCGTCCCTTCATGCGATGCGTTAGCTCGTCGTTGCACACTCCGACAATAAGATAGACGTTGGGAAAGATGTTCTTGGCCTGCATCAGCTGCCTGGCATGGCCCTGATGAAACAGATCATAGATGCCATCGGCATAGACGCGCACCCGACGATTCGTCTGGCCGGATCGGGCCATTTGGTAGGTGATACGATGGTTGTAGTCACAGCGATCACGCTCCACCATGGCCTCCTCGTCGCAGGAAAATGGGGCCGGCTTGCAAATGGTCTATAAAAAGAAAGAACATGTTATTGCTGACTTCGATTCTACCGCGTGTCCCACTGCTTACCGCAAAATCAGATGTGCCGCTAAAGGACTGCTGCGATGTGGATGCAGCTATGACGGGAGGCGCCTGTGCCTGTGGCACGTATTTACGCTTCACGCCGCTGAGATAATCCGCTGTGGACGTAGCGGCGGGCAGGGTGTCCTCGGCGGCGGCAGCCTCACCGTCATCGTCCGGTTCGCACTGTGAGATGGTGCGCGTGCAGTCCCTGAGTGTGGTGGCTGAGGCGGTGGGCTCTGTGGCGCCATCCACGACGACACTCTCCAGCTGGCCATTGGACTTGGCTTTGGCGGGCGATCGAGGACTGGGGCTTGTTGTGCGCTGATCTTTGCCATCCACCACAATGATGGTGGGCGACGTTGATAGTGAGGTGGAGACAGAGGCAGAGGCGGGCATGGCGATTGCCGTCTCGTAGGTTCGTTTCCGTGTGGTCAGTGTCGAGGTGATCAGGGGCGTGGCCGGCGGAGAGGTAGCTGCCTGTGATGTGTTAATTGTGTTGGTGTTGGCGAGTATCGATGAGGTGGCCATCGCAGCGAATGTTGTGGAGCGGCAGTTTTGAACGATTTCTGTAAAAACACTTGTGGGTGGATCGGAGGAGGCGTTCACTGTTCTCTGTTGTGCGCGTGGAGTAGGAGATTCACGTGTGTCCAACTAAAAACATAAGATGAGAAACGGTTAAAAGTCATACAGGTAATTAGTTCTGCTGGCAGAACAACACGTGACGTCGCATTTCTCCCGTTGCTGCGCAATTGTGGCGGTTGCGGCACCGTACACCATGGCTGAATCAATTTATTTTTAATTGCCAAACCGAATGATTTCGATTTGCCACGCGCTCATCGAACCACTGAAATTCCGCAGAAATCAGCAGCAACAGAAATAAATCACAACTAAGGAAAGAACAACCACAAACGCATTATTGGCACGTACACTCAACAACCAGGCGGGGCAAAGAAGAAACGGCAACTAAAACAACGGCACTGTGAAAGCGCAGCAGCCGCTCGGGTGGGTGATAGGGAGAGGGAGATGGAACTAGTTCCGCCATTAGCGCATTAGCTGCACTTCATTGCTGCTGCTGCTGCTGCTGCTGCTGCTCTGATGCTGCAATCTTTCATTTTACATAAACAAATCGAAATGGAAAGATTCGAATGTGAGTCAGACAAGGCAGGCACGATGACCCAATCCAATCGTGGTGCCTAGACGACTCTCTCTCTGCTCTCCCATTAGTCAGCTGTTCGCTGCGTGCTCCAAATTAATTTCGGCCATTCCATGGTGAATTATTTATATGGTAAGGCTACATCTATTATTGGATCCCAATTTTGCACTTAGCTATGAGAATGTAAACTTTATGTGCGCGAGTCTCTCGAATTCACCTCACTTTCTTATTAATTTACCTTGGAGCCGTCAAACGTTTTTCTCACACTCATGTTTATTCAACATAGAGACACATCAGACATACATACATATACATGCATACTTTTATCTATTGCCGCTTACGTCTGAATATTTCTTTGGCATTGAGGTGATCTTATTACGTCAGAGGTAGTACCAAGCCGTGTAGTAGTATTCCATTCTTATCTGTAAACCAACAGTCCGTTTGATGATAACCACAAAATCCATAAGAGACCCCCAAATGGAAGTTTCTTGGAATCGTACTTTTGCCCGCTCAAGGTCTGCCTTTGGCTCTGATTCACCTGGAACCGGCTTTGCGGCGGCAGCACAGTTCAAGTTCAATTCTTCGCTTTGGAGACAGACAGACGGAGAGAAAGAGAAGAGAGAGAGCAGTCCTCTCTGTGCTCTGATGTAAGCTTTATTTTAACCATCGAAAAATAAGAGCATGTACAAACATGTTAATTCTGTTGCCAGGCAAAAAGAAAAGTGCTGGGCAATCTTCAGCTGTGATCAACGTCACAAGGCAGTGTCGAAGTCGTACGATCGAAACTCTTGTCGGCAGAGCAGAGGATGACGGTGCGCCGTAAGTAAAGTGAATCAAACGTAAACAAACGCAAAAGAGAGAAAGCGATGAGTGTGCGTGCTAAAGTGAGTGGGTCCACAAGAGTGTGTTTAGGTGGGTGGATGTTTGAGTGTGTTGGACCAGTAAAAACGATTTGCAAATTGACAGGCGGTGGTGTGCACTAAAATAATCGAGCGATAAGATTGTTACTGTTATTCTTAACTTATCTGGAAACGGGACTTCCGCTGCACTCGCAATGGGGGAGGACAAATGGGTCCGATACGAACACGATAAATGGAATTTAGCGGAAACCGTCCATTTGTTTCTATATACACATGCTTTTTAATAAGAATCGCTAACACCACCCAAACCAAAACCCCCCTCCCAAGTCGACAGTTCAGCCGGATAAGGCAAGTGAAGCAAAAATTCGAGAGAATCCAAAGTTCATTATCATCACGCGCTCTCCAGCTAGCGCTCAGGTTAAGCCCCCATCTTCCAACGTGGCATATTAACAGGCCAAAGAACTCTGGGGAATCTGAGAGAACAGCGAAAAAATGGTTAGTTGGCATTTTGGTGGAGTTTTCCTTTTGCTTGCTCATTCGCATTGGCCAAAAACAAAAGGTTGAAAGTACAGTTCCAGCGAATTGAACCTTCCCTCCCCCTTCCTCCTTCTACTGCTACTCTATTGCGATCTCTACGCGCTTCGAGTGTTTTTTCCCCATTGATGATAAGCCACCACTCATCACTCGACTATGTATAGAATGAACATGGATTGTATATATTAGTATATTTGCATTGATAACCTTCGGATGGGTGGTAGGCTTTATTATCAATGACACGATGAGTAGGTACTCCAAAAAAGATTGGTTGACGTCAACTGTGATTTGGATGCTGCTCGAAGTACGGTACGTGAGAATGTGGGGAAAATATGCACAGGAAATGGGAACGTTAAGTTTGCACGTTTGTCCAAAATTTAAACTGTACGTTCAGTAATGCTTTGATAATTATTTTTCATATCGGTGCTCCCTGACATGTCCATAGATAATCTTATCAAACATTTTAATGGCACAATTCTCTCTTTATACTTTGATTCATAAAGAACACATATACATTCACATGCCGTCTCTCTTTCGTACACGCAGTCCCTCTCTCTCTCTCTCCACGTAAAAGCTTCTTCTACGCATGATATACAAATTTCATTGAGTAAAGCTAAAACAGCTGACTGATTGTGCGTGTGATCACCCGCAATCGCTCTCTTTCTTTCCTTCCCTCTCTCTGTTATGTTTCATACACTGCACATACACACACCCGCGACCCAGTGATGTTTCCACGGTAAAACATAATCGTCGCTTGGGAAAGTGGAGCACGAGCACAGTGTTTGGCAGCCATGACTAATGCTTGCCCCATTCTTTCGCAACTGTGCAAAATGGTAAGGTTTATTATTAACCCCCATTATGGTGGTGGTGTGGTGATGATGCCACTGCCACCAGGGGAAATCGTACGATCGCAGTGCAAAGTTCGGTGAGTGGTGAATGGTGGTGACGCGTCAGCGTGATGTGTTGCATGGGAAGTCACGGAAAAAAGGGGGGCAGACTGTGCAAGCTACCAAAAAGTCATACGACCGACAAAGCAGCGGTATTTTCCTCAAGAGTGACGTGGCGGGTAGTTTCATGTTGGCAGTGGCGTCGTATTGCCGGCCGCAAAACAAAATCGATAAGCGTCAGCAGCAGCTGTTCGGGGAGGGGGAATACACAGAGAAACGTCTGGGGCGAGACGATTATGTAAACAAGCCTTGAAGGCGCTGGCGGGTGCCCGATCCAAATCAAATCGCAGACGCACATTTCGAAGAAACCAAGAATAATCTCCCAACGAGCTGACAATTGGTGCGGAGAGAGCGAAGAAAGCGAGAGAGGGAGAGCGAGGGACAGGCCGAGACTCACGTCACAGGAGCATGCAAGAGCATGTCGTCAGCACAGTGTAAATATTTTCTGGTAACATATTTTTCTCATTCCCGTGTCCAATCCAATCAAAGGAAAGGTTTCACTCACTTAACTTACTTTCTTCCAAATTGAAACGTTGATTTTGTGTATTTGTTTTGTATTTGCCAAAAATCGATTTGCGCTCTGATTTTCTGTCGAAACCCGGCTGGAATGACGCACCACTTATTTGTTGCACCGCTATGTTACGTGTAGCACTTAATAACTATTACTAGTTTATTTATTAGAGCACCCGCAGTTGTTATTGTTAATGCCGCGCAGCGAAGTGCGCATTGCTGACCAGTGTGACCGCGGACTTATCTACCGCACACTAAAATAAACCCTTGCATGTCAAAATATACTGTAAATATACCGTGAGTCTTAAATTGTTTTCCTCGATTTTGATGTTTTATTTAATATTATCAGCTAGTTAGTAGTCTCCGCGCTAAAACAATGATTTGATCCAATTTATCAATCAATTATTCACAAGATAGTCGAGTTTTCGAAATATCCTGTAAAGTATTACCACTGGAACAATAATTTAATCCGATTGGAGAATAAATAATCGCATTTATTGGCTTGTATAACTTATGACTTTATGACATTACTACTACACATTTTATACATACCAATGACATACTTAGCAGAATAGCCTAATAACGGAATGTTTGAAGAATTCAGTGCCTATTTAAGATAAAATATAAATCTAATTAAAGACATATGAAAATGAACAGGAACACTTTAACGCCTTTGTCTGCCATTATGGTTATTTGGCTTTATAAATATAAGCATTTTATTGTATTCACTTTGATTTGAGTGTTATTGTTATTTTAAATAAATAACTTTAACAGTTAACAGAAGAAAATTGTAATTCTCACGCAAACTTCTATGTTAACTTAACAGGTGTCTCTTACTGGTATTTTCTTACAGCTTGATACACGCACACAGGCAAACTAAAGGACAACGGTTCTCCGTCACAATTTTTTTTTAAACCCGGTACTCGAAGAGTAAATAGGGTATATTTCATTTATGGGGAATAACGGATGTATGTATGTAACACACAAAAGGAAACGTTTCCGAACCCATAAAGTACATATATTCTTGATCAGCATCAAGCATTAGCAGTGGCTAAACCCACCCCGTCCCGCAGCTTATATATGCTTATATGGCCTCTGCCTCTGCAGTGCCTCTGCAGTCTGTAATTACGGTACTGAAGGTAATTATTGGTTTTATTAAATATATCTTTTTTTTTGGCAATCACAATATCTCGAACAGCTCTGTCAAATTGAATTCCTTGAACAGGTTGTTTGGTTGGATATTTAGCGACTTGCCAACCCCATAATATTATTAAACATAAACAAAATGTGTTTAATTGCTGTCTTTTGCATATTTATTGACTTTCAGTGTCTTAGGGTAATAAATTCAAAAATTTTTTGGCTAAATAATGTGGTAAACACAAAGCTAGAATGAATACAAACTAAAAACACCTTTGGGTATATCTTTTTTGCACTTGTTTAAAAAATATAATATATGATGTATAAAAAAACAAAAGTTCTTTGGTAAAAGAAAAACTAAATCAAAAGCTACCGTTGAAATTTCACTTTTTCGCACACAAAAAACACGAGCATAAAACATAGCAAAATTGACCAAGAATATCTTATTTAGTAGCTACACACATACGCACACAATTACATGCGCTTCATATATAGATCGATATACATACATATGTATAATATGTAGATTTTTGAACAACATTTTAGAATTTGTTAGTGGTAAACGTCTTAATTGCACAGTAAATGTTCTTAAAAATTCGATAAGGAATTTCTTTCGACTTTGGCTTAAATTTTCATGGTTTCGTCCCGTTTCTCGTTCCTTTCTTTTGGTTTTCTCTCAATGTTTGACTTGTTATTTGTTGGCAAGCATAAGTGGAGTTGAATGGCAAGGATGTGTAAAGGGATGAGTATATAATGGGCAAAGTTTCCTTAGATAAACCTAACAACGAATTCGAGTATTTCCGAGATTCCTTAAGAGCATATGTATATGAGTATTCTCTAGGTCACTGGTTGCAAGAAATGTCCGTGGGTTAAAGTGAGTATTGGTTCGGGTCTGATCTGATCGGATCGGATCAGCATTGGGATGGAATGCGTATGCCCTGGGTAATGGAGTTCTCCAGCACAATGTGGCAGTCGTCAAGCGGCTCCAGTATCTGAATGAGAAAGGTGAGAAGATTTCGCCGTCGCAGGAAACTCTCCTCGTCGTACATCTCCTGGGTGACTTTGGTAAGGGCCATCGGCTTGATGAGGCGCGTCAGCAGATGTTCTCGCAGGCTCAGGCACATCAGCAGCTGGAACTTGCCATCTTTGCCCAGCGCCGTGCCGTTGATCTCGTCCATTAGCTGCACATACAAGCGCCAGATGCTGGAGATTTCACGACGCTGTAGACTATTGCCACCGCCGCTGCTGTTGCTAAAGGAGGAGTCCATGCTGGAGGCAGAGTCCTCCAGCTCCAGCTGTAGATTCTGCTCAAACAGTTCCTTGACTTTGGCTAAAATGGGAAGCAGAAGATTAGGAGCTGTACTTCACAGATATCTCCGCTCTTTGGCTTACTAAAATAGTCCCAGATGTAAAGATTTCTGCCAAAGAAGCGCGCAGAACGAAAGCCACAAAGGAAAACCTGCTCCAGGCATTTGACCAGGCCATCATCGCCGCACAGGAGATTCGTTAGAGTGCCCACATCCCGGTCCCTGCTGGGCTTGTAGTGCCACTTGACAATAACATTCACGCAATTGCCCAACTGATGCTGGATCTCGGATGGTGCCAGCGATTCCTGTCGCTGCACGCTGGGACTGCGTGTGCGTGGCGGCGTGCGTGTGTCCGGCACTAGCTCGGCGTTCTTCACACTCGTCGAGATGCGCTGGCCCACCAGCAAACGCTCTGTGGAGTCATCATCCACGCCACGGCCCAGCCATCGGCCACAGGGGAATCTGTAAAGGTGGGAAATAAAACATTAAAATATGGGTCAACCAATGGGTGGGGTTTGTTTCTGGCTCACTTGTAGGTGTGTCCGGTGACCTCATTACGCATCACCACCTGCTCAACGAGCCACTTGTGGCTGGGCCCCGAATTGTCGTGACCAATGCGCATGGTTGTCAGGAGGCCAAGGTTCTTGTACTGCCCGAGAAAAAGGATTATTTATATACTCAGGGTAAGTATTTTCGTTTCTGGGTCAATGCTTACATGAAATATAAACTCCAGTGAGCCCTTGGGCACTGGCACACGCTGTGTCTCATTCATGGTGCCCGAGACCATGATCCAAACATTGCTGGAGGTGTGATAGGAGCCATACTTGCGGGAGGGGAAGATGACAACGCGATAGGGCAGCTCTGTGGGGCAACAGAGAAGGGTAAGAGATGGGTAAGGCAGCAGCTAGCTTGGACCTACTCGTTGTGGGATAGATGTTGGTAAAGCTGAAGTAATCCACGGTATTGAGGGTCAGCAGATGGTACAAGAACTGCTCCTTCTCCTCCTCGCAGCGCAGAAAGGCCGAGCGTTTGTACAGCGACCTCAGCAGGCTCTCATCCGAGAGCAGCGTGCGAAAGTGTCTCGACAGCAGCTTCTTCTCCAGCGAGAGACGCACCCAGGCACGGGTGTAGCCAATGTGCGTCTTAATATCAGCCATGGCCAGCACGTTTCTAAGCGATTTACATGGGATAATGTCAGTCAATAAAGTGGAATGCGAAGCAGCCATAAAAACTACTTACTTCACATCGAACTCTAGAGATTCTGGCAGCGGACACAGCTGCTCCAGGCCCACAAATTTATTGCGATCACGCGAACGACTGCGATTGGGGCTGGGCGGACCATCAAAGTCCGTTTGGAATGTAGAAAGATCTGAGGGAACAGAGGGTTATCCATAAAGGAAACGAATCCTTTGGATTGGTCTGTCAAACTTACAATCCATTCGCTTGCGCATTGCATTCCATGCCAGTGCTGGCGATGCTGTGGCTATGGCCATCTTATTGCTTGGACTGCTGGACACTGGCGGCGTCTGCTCCACGCCTGAACTGTCGCCGCCAATGCGTGCCTCTTGCATTTCAATGTAGGCCTGCAAATGCGCCCACAGTGCGGACTTTCCTTGCTTATTCTGCAGTCCATGCGACCAGATCTTCTCCAGCAGATCGCACATGCTGGCTATCAGAGTATTCTCCTCGATGCCATCGCCCTTGAGGCCCAAAGCCACCGCCTCATTGCCCATTTTCTCCAGCAGCATGCGTTTGGTCTTCGATTTGATGTCCTAAAAGAGGAACAAAAGAGAATGGTTTTAGGGGGAATCAATAGTCATGGATCATGCCTGTATTTACCTTTAAAAGACGCTCCACAAATGTCCAGTTTGCTTGGGCAATCAATGCTGGACTCACATCCGCTGTGGTTAGATTGGCAGACAAACGATTGATGGCATTGTTGCTGGAGGGCTTCTGGTCCAACGAGATCTCCCTGGCCCTCCACTTATTCCCATTCTTAACCCGCCGCAAGCTGTTGCCTCTGTTTTTTTTCCAGAGGGTTTTTGCGTTAGAGGATTGGTTGGTTGTTTTTTGGTTTAATTTTGAATGTTAGCCGCGAATGAATGTTGAATTTTAGTTGAAATTTTGACCAGAAACATTATAAAGGTGGATTAGTGGGGGAAGATGGTTCGAAATAGACAGGTTTATGATCTATTGGGAGTGCCAAAGCATGCAAAAAACGAATAAAATACAAATGGAAATGGTTACAAAGTGAAGGAAGAAACATAAAACGAAACAAACAAAACAAAGTCTCAATTAAGGCTTTGAGTAATGCAAAATTTATTGTTAAGTGATAGAAAAAATCAAACAAATAAATTACTAAAAGAAAATGGAATGTTGTAGAGTGGAGTGGAGCTGTTCCCCCTCCCCAAGATTGTTGTGGAAGACGCGCGACGGGGCAACAAAAGGTACATACATACATACAATCTATGGTCTATATTTTCTAGTTTCTCTGTTTTATATGGTGTCGTATAATTAACATTAGAATATCATTAATTTGATAGCCTTTTTGCGGGGCTTAGGTACATTTTGGGACATTTTTGTCTTTCTTTTTTCGTGGTAGGATTATTGGAATGTGTGCGAGAGTTAGCTGGGGGTGGGGGGGTGGTTGGGGGTTTGGACTTAGGCGTGCTGCTGTGGGATATAATAATACATAATCATAGAGAGAAGGTGATGACTACCTCGAGGCGCACTCCTGATTCAGCACGCCCTTCTCCAGCAGCGGAAAGCTGCGGAAATATGCCGCACGATTGGACAGAATCTCGCTGGGTGGCGTCACCTCGATGTCAATGCAATTGAGACGCTTCTCGAAGCCCTGCTGTGATTCCTGGCTGAGCACACAAGGCTCATAGCTGGTAGCGCAAATCATGTTCTCACCATGGCGGCGTCTACACCAAGTAAAAGGAGAGAAAACATTAAAAATGGAATACATTTCAGTTGTAACAGAAAAACCTCCTACCTCAAGAGCTTTACACGATGATCAAACAGTTGGAGCTGCTCATCCGGCAGCGATTCCCACATGGACAATATTTTGTTGTCAATCAGCGTGGCAAACATCTGAGATTCAAGGAAGCGTGACAAAAACGCACGATGGTGTTCCGGCTGATCCGAGAGGAACGAGGACTTGTCAAAGTTCTGCAACGTTTCGCGATTCGACAGCCACTCGTCCTTGACCTGATTCGGATAGATGACGAAATATTCGTACGCATGAAACATGTGCACAAAGCGATTGAGAAAGACCTCCCGCACAGAGTTATTGATGCGCAGATCCTGGTAGTATTGCTCCACGACCGAGAGTTTCGGTTTTTCGGTGCGTCTGGGCATGGGCATGGTGGCATCCACTGCATCCACATCCTGATAGACACCCACGGGGGAGGAGGAGAGCGAGACAGTGGGACTGCCCACCGGTGAACCTCCCTGAGAGCCTCTTATCCCGCCCTTGCGGCGCAGAAAGTCAGCAATTCGCGGCACATGATCGATCTTCGAGGGATGCGCCGTCAGCGGTTGATAGTCCACGGGTCCGCCGCCCGGTGATTGTCCAGGGCCGGACAGCGTGTAGACCGTTTCCTGCAGCTGCTGGAAGCGCTCCTTGCTGCGTCGTGCCGCCTGCAGGCCCGTGGGCAGCGTACAGCTCGAGATCATGGCATCGATGCCACCTGCTCCTCCCACTCCGCTGCCGCCACGCACCGCATAGCCATTCCTAAGACTTGGCTCCTGGTCGCGATCTCGCTCAATTTCGAATTTGTCCAGCACCGAGCTGATCTCCGCCATGAAGTCCTGCTTGTGGGGGAACACAGGTAACTCCTCCGGCAGCTGGATGTGCTTCTTGTCAATGTCCACAAAGCACAGAGCCGCCTCGCTGCCAATCTTATGCGCCGCCTCGCAACCGGCATGCAAACCCATCACAAACGGCACCGGAGCATCCAGGAAATGATGCAGTGCAGCGGGCAGAATGGGTGCATAAACATGCGGCCATACAAATGGAAAGAGCAGCGATGTTATGCACTCGCCCACAATCATGAGTCTTTGGTAGTCTAGAAAACAGAAATCAGTGAGGAATAAGGAAAAGGGGAAGCTTCTTCTTTTACCTGTGGAACGCAGCAGCACTTGGTTCTCCAGCAGCACACACGTCAGCAGCTGTATAACACACTCCACGCCCAGATACTTGAAGAGCAGACGCAGAGGAAAGTCGAGGAGCGGCAGTTCCGTGGCCAGCAACGGACGCTGCAGGATCAATGCAATGGCCGACAAATGCGGCTCTGTGGGTGGCAAATAAACGCGTATCGACTTGCCCGGCTGAGGTAGCATCACTTCATAGAGAATGTTATAGACATAGGACTCGAGACTGATGCCAGCACCAGGCTGACGTGGAAGACATCTGCAAAGAAAAGAAGATTAATTTGGGATTCCATTGAAAAATCTCCCGTGCGCGTACCTGTACAGATTCTTGAGAAATATCTGCGCTGCAAAGGCATAAGGAGCCTGACAAATGAGCGAAATGCTCTTGGCCACATACAACTTGTCCTTGTTGATGTCGTAGTAGCTTTGTGCGGACTGCGGTGCCTGTCCCGCCACCTTAAAGTGCCGCGGCAGGGAGCGACTCACAGGCCCATCCTGTTTGACGCGACTCAGCGAATGCGTCTGCTGGCCATTCGATAGCTCCGTAATGAACATGGATTGCAGCGTGTGAATGGCTCCACAGATATTCCGATTTCGTATCTCCTCGTAGAAGACCAAGCTGAAGCCATAGCATCGTTTGCCATCCTCTCTTGTGGTCGCAAACGAATGGAATCTCGGCTCAATGTTGTGTTTTTGGGTACGAAAACGCAGGCCCTGAGGCAACGAGAGCTACAGAGACACAGAGAAAAACGAATATTAGATAAGGCAATGTCTCAAAAGTTATAAATAAAATCCATTGATGGGGAGCGGTCGAGCGCTGGAGATTCCAATATGATGATAAGATGATTATATGGAGTGAGGTAAAAACGCGACGTATCGTCGTGGCCGTCTGCTGATGGCAATGTGGCATCAATTAAAAATGTTTCTGTCTCTGCTCCCTCACCCCACCACACGTATCAATGAGCACGCCGCCAGCGATGCATGAATTTCCATTGAAAGGGCAGCCAATTGAGCTCAATTGAAGTAAGGGAACCGGGGGAGACCGTGCCTTATGACTATGAAATATGAACAGCGGATTGGGTGTGTTTGTGGACCTACCATGCAGATCCCGTGCGCATCAAAGGGATTCCAGGCAACATGTTCGGGATAGTGGGCCAGGGGTTTGCTCTTGTATGCCCTATCCAGGGGGGAGCAATGCAGATTGTCCCCTAAAAAAAGAATGGAAAACTTTAGTCACTTTTCCATGGAATAACTCGGTATGGAGTCGCACCTGCAAAGCGATCTGGCTCTAGGCCCGTGTCCAGATCCAGTCCACATATCACAAAATAGTCGGCAAAGCGCGAAAACTGCGGATCAGCATCGCGCTTTAATTGATTCAACTCGGATAACTCGCCAGGCGACGTTGGTGATTGCACCATGGAGGCAGGCGTCTGGCTGTTGTTGGTGGTGGTGGTGGTGTTGCTGCTGATGCTCGTGGCATTGTTGAGCATCAATTTGGACAAGCGACTTGTAACGACATTGTCACGCGTCGTCATAGCTTCAGCTCCAAGCTCCTACAGCTCCAACCAGCGTCTTCGTTCGCTTGGACTAATGAGACTCCTACTCCGCCGCACGCACACATACATGCAGAGTTGTGTATGTAATACCGTTATGTACTCTGCAATTTTTTGTGCACTTTCCAATTTCCTACACCACCGTACACAACTGTGAGTCGATCAATTTTGTTTTGTATCTGCAATATATTATATTGTGTGTTACATATATTGTTATTATTTTTAGGTTTATTTTATTTTTACTTTCTACATGTGTGCGTGTTTGCTTGTGTTGTATGTGTATATGCAAAATTTTCGATGCCAATGGCACACACAGACAAGACAATTCGTTGTCTACGTTAACCAACACCAGCACAGGTAACACCAACACTCTACAACCACTTTGCGTTTGTTTTGGCTGTTAAGCTGGCTTTCTTTTCAAGCCTTCACATTTAGAACTGGGTCAAAAGCCACCAACAACAATTCTTGTGTTTGCCAAGAGCCACTAAAAACAACAGCTGCGTAAATAAAGTGCGTGTAAACCTGAATTTTTGGCGAAAAACAACAATTTGTGGACTGTTAAGTTAACAGTGACCACTAGAGGTGAAGAATCATCGATGACCAAATTTCGTATTTGCACATCTCTATGTAAATGCAAACATGTAACAAAATGTAGTTGTTGTGTAGAAACTGGGAACCTAACATGTAAGCAAACATGTAAATTAATATAAAATATATATAAATAAAAGAAAAGAAATCAAATCAATGAAAACACCATCCATAGGTGATTAGTTAGACGATAATGATGATAAAGAATTATAATAAATATGAATAATAACTTATGAATAATAATGTCGAAACCGTATTCTAGCCCCAATTATGTTGTAAAGATAGAAGAACTGCCCCCAAAGTACTCCGAGCTTATAATATATTCTTATGGTATAATGCTTATGCTTATTCTTATAATCCGCTTTCACTAATTGACAATGATATCAGTTAACATATGTACATGTGTCTGCTGTCAGGGGGGGGTGATTTGAATGAAAATTTCAAATACACATTTGTAAAATATAAGGTCATAAGGTATACAATCCAATAAAAAGGAGTATTGATAATAAGCAAAATTGATTCTTTAATCGGATTAAATAATTGTTTCAGTGGTGAAAGTCTAAGCAAGCTAGTAATATCAAATAGAACATCCAAATCGAGGAATCGGATTTAAGACTACGGTATATTTACGGTACATTTTGATGATGCAATGGTATATTTTGGTATATTTACGAGACCCTGACTGTATATTCGATCGATATTATCGATTTATTATATTATCGATATGTTTTATCGCGGTCACACTGGTCACACTGCACATAAGACATAACATTTTTTTTCGCATTTAATTGGAACGTAAATTGAAAATTGTGAATAATTTGAAGTTCAATCACCGAAATAGTTACTGTTGCAACACCAGGGCATGCAACTCATGCCTAACGACGCGTTTTCCATGCACGACAAGTGGTAAAATCGATATCTATATGTACGGAAAGTGAAAATCATATTTTAACGCGATCGACCAAACCACGAGACCACACTAGTTTTTCTGAGCGATGCATTCGCTTCACTGGACATCGCGTATGATATCGCGTGCCCTCCGTAGCAGCTTTTCCACACTCTTGGAGTCTGCCACCGGAGCAGGGGCGGCCAGCAAGGTTGGCGAAGGTGCTCTCAAGTCTGCCTCCCCGCGGCCACATTTCGTGTCTGTGGTCTGCGGATTCGCCAAGGACAACCTGCGTCACAAGTATAAGCCTGGAAAGTATGGAGAGGACTCCTGGTTCAAGGCATCCACAGAGCAGGCGGATGTGATGGGCGTGGCCGACGGCGTCGGCGGCTGGCGCAGCTACGGAATCGATCCGGGCGAGTTCTCCTCCTTCCTGATGCGCACATGCGAGCGCCTGGTGCAGTGCAGTCACTTCAACCCGCAACGACCCGTCAACCTGCTGGCATACAGCTACTGCGAGCTGATGGAGCAGAAGAAGCCCATTCTGGGCAGCAGCACTGCCTGCGTGTTAATCCTCAATCGGGAGACAAAAACGGTGCACACTGCCAATATCGGAGACAGTGGGTTCATGGTGGTGCGGCAGGGTGAGGTGGTGCACAAGTCTGAGGAGCAACAGCACTACTTCAATACGCCCTTCCAGCTATCCCTGCCCCCGCCCGGCCACGGCCCGAACGTACTGAGCGATAGCCCCGAATCGGCGGACACCATGAGTTTCCCTGTGGAGGATGGCGACGTTATACTCATCGCCACCGATGGCGTCTTTGACAATGTGCCGGAGGCCCTTCTGCTGGATGTGCTGCGCGATGTGGAGGGCGAACGGGATTCCGTCAAGCTACAGATGACGGCCAACACCCTGGCTCTGATGGCACGCACGCTGTCCCTCAACAGCGAGTTCCTCTCGCCCTTTGCCCTCAGCGCTCGTCGCAACAATATACAGGCGCGCGGAGGCAAGCCCGACGACATCACCGTCGTCCTGGCCACCGTGGCAATGTAAAACTCATAGTCGAGAGATGTTCCCTTAACGTCAATGTCCCCCCGCCAGCCCGTCAATGTCTCCAAAACTTAGTGATTAATGTTTAATCGTAGCCCGTACGTATTTAGTTAGCTTTTAGGAGTCTGTTTTATCGTGGTTCTGTCTAATGTTTAAGCTTAGTGTTGAGATATTTTGAATTAGAATAGAGACGAGACGTGAACGAGAACGAACGATGGCCATAACGACATCAACAACAACGACACGAACACTCCCCCCTCCACTTTCAATTGTTACATGCCCCCCATATGCCCCCCTCACACTCATACATACTAAACTAAAACTAAAATAACATTAAACCAAAACTAATCGTTGCGCATCCTGGAGAGCGAGCCAAACGCTGGATCTGAACCCCCTGACGCCCCCAATCAAAGCGAATGCAACGCCTTCATATGTATACATAACCCTCGCTATAAGTAGTAAAGAAAATCAAACAAAAACTGATTATAATAAATGCTAAATTATCAGCCCGAAATAATCTTTGTCGTCAGCGGACGCAGCAAGACGTAGGAGGTGGCGTTCTAATCAACAAATAAATTGCGAAACGAACCCGAGCCCGAACCCGAACCCGAACCCTGGAGGAGAAGGTGGAAGAGGAAAGGGCGATGCGATGAGGAGTCGAAGTGCATTATTATAGGTGTGTGAATTATTTGAACTGAGGATTATTACTATCCAGGCGAAAAATAACGACTGTCTTTAACAAAATTTACTGTCCGAATGTACTCACTGATATTTGCGACCCAATAAAATTATTCATTGAAATCAACAACCAATCAAAATGTGTTAATTTCTGGTCTAATTGTTTTGATTAAATTCATGGTCAAGCAACGTGTGTACCCCCTCCACAAGGGGTTCTTAAATTTATGCTCGCATAAACTATGAAGAGTGTCCATGCAACGTTGCCCAGCCCTACTCCAATAAACAGTAAACACATCGCAAGTAACAGAATCAAAATCAACGAAGACAATTAATGGAGTAAGAACGACAGCTACGATAAATATATTTATCTTATAATTAAACACTTAGTTTTTGCTAATTTGGCAACTGGTTCTGCTGTTTGTTCGTTCATGAATTCCCCTTTCGTATAAACAACAGCAGTTTGCCTTTCGACATTACACAGCACTAACATGCCAAAGAACAGGTGAAAACTAGCAAATCTTGTCTAGAATTGATTGATAATTCGGATAAGATTATAGTTTTGGCGCGGTGACTTATAACTAGATAGTAATGTCAAAAAGAACATCAAAATCGAGGAAAATTAATTATTTGCAGTATATTTAAAAAATGCTAGGGTATATTTTGGTATATTTTATCGATATTTCCGCGGTTACACTGAGCTCTAAACAAAACACGAAAGAAAGAAGATTTCAGAATGCGAATAAAACAATATTGCACTGTAAATTAAACATTTAATCGCGATTGCGTTTCGTTGCCCAACGCCGCATCAACAAAATGAAGCTCTACAAGCTGAATACACACACGCGTGGCTGCAACAAGTCGTACGGTAAGCAAACACACAAGGGAAAAGTGTGAGGCTCAAAATTGCGCAAACTTAACTGCTGTTGAATATTTTCATGCAGATGCGGACCTGGTGATGAACCTGAAGGACCATCCCAACGCAAATGTGGGCGATGTGGTGGAGATATATGTGCCAGACGACGAGAACGGCACGCATCTGCTGCTGCAGATCACAGAGTTCAGCGGCAGCTGTGGCCGCGATGTGATAAGCATCGAGTCGGGCATTGCCATTGCCTTTAAATGGCGGCCCTACTCGAATGTGGTGATGCGGATAGTGAATCCGGCAGATGTGGCCCTAGACTCTATAGAGATTACCTTTAAGGATCAGTACATGGGTCGCTCGGAGATGTGGCGCCTCAAAACTTATTTGGTAAGAAAAAAATGGTCACAATCCTTGGAAGATTCAAGATTTATGCCCTCGGCCCTTTTAGACGGACACCTGTGTGTATGTGAACAAGAAGATTGACTACAACGACATGCAGATACGCTGCCAGGTGTATGAAATGTGGTCACAGGGCGAACGTGTGGCCAGCGGCGTCATCACCGAGGACACAAAGATCGTCTTCCGCAGCAGCACTTCCATGGTGTACCTGTTCCTGCAGATGTCCTCGGAAATGTGGGACTTTGACATCCACGGGGACTTGTACTTCGAGAAGGCAGTGAATGGCTTCCTCACCGAACTCTTTCAGAAGTGGAAAAAGTTGAGCTGCAATCACGAGGTGACCATCGTGCTGTTCTCGCGCACCTTCTATGCGGCCAAGAGTCTGGATGAGTTCCCCGAGCACATGCGCGACTGCCTGCAGCTGGACTACAAGGGTCGCTTCTACGAGGATTTCTATCGAGTGGCGATTCAGAACGAGCGCAACGACGACTGGTGCACGGTGCTGGGGCAGCTGCGCAAGCTCTTCACCTCCTACCAGGAAACGGTGCTGCGCTATCACGAGCGCCAGCACATGAAGATTCCCCCGGCCACAAACTCCACGGCCACGCAGGGCAATTTCCTGGAGGTGCTCAACATTTCGTTGAATACCTTCGAAAAGCATTATCTGGATCGCACCTTCGATCGCACCGGACAGCTCTCGGTGGTGATTACGCCCGGCGTGGGTGTCTTCTCGGTGGACAGGGAGTTGACAAACATCACCAAGCAGCGCATCATCGACAATGGCGTGGGCAGCGATCTGGTGTGCGTGGGCGAACAGCCGCTGCACGCTGTGCCGCTGTTGAAGTTCCACAACAAGGACACCACGCTGACCTCTGCCGATGATTACTCCCTGCCACATTGGATCAACCTGAGCTTCTATTCCACCAACAAGAAGATTGCATACTCCAGTTTTATACCGCGCATCAAGCTGCCGCTTTTCGTCTCCGATCAGTCGCTGAACGCGGACGAGGGAGAGGAGAATGAGCGGAATTTCCTTAGCTGCAAACAGTCGGAGTACAAGCACAACTCTCTCTTCGATTATGATGCGTACGATGAGCAGATATTTCAGCCATTGCCAGCACAGAGCACCTGGTAAGCAGCTAGACTCCCTGTTGTACCTTGCTAATGAATCCTTTGCTCCTTTTAGCTCTCTTCAGCGCGTGGTTAGGGCCAAGAAGACATCGGTGCCGAGTCTGGAGACGTATGCGTATCGCAACAACGATTGGGAGAACCTCACGCCCACACAGATCCCAGCCATGCGACGCAAAATGTCCGATCCAGATATACATCATGGCACCTCAGCCATGCTGGCGACACTGGTATGTCCCACAAATGATTCCCTCTCGATTAAAACCCAACTTTTACTCTCCCCCCAGCCGGATACCACAAATCTCTCGGAGTCTCTCGCTTCTGAGAAGAACTCCCGTCGTACGATTGTCAGCATTGCGCCAATTGTGCGTCCCGGACGTGCGCTAATCAATCCCTTTGATCCCTCTCAAGTGACAATAAAATTGACTTCAAATCGCCGCCGCTGGACGCACATTTTCCCCAAGGGACCCACGGGTGTGCTCATCCAGCAGCATCATTATCAAGCAGTGCCAGCGAAGATCGCACCAGCGGGACAGCGTCCGCTGCAGCAACTCCACAATAACAGCCAGAACAGCACCACCAATAACAACGAGACTGAGGAGTCTGCCTGCGATGCGGGAGAGCAATACGATCGTCTGTCCACGCACTCCATGCTAAGCAAATCGGTTTCGTCGCACAGCTTTGTGATGGGCGATGAAAAGATGGACTGTGAGTGTGGACACAGATTGTATTACCCATGGACTTTATTCCCTTATTCCCCTCTGTCAATTGCAGTTTTCAAGAGGCGACAGAACTCGCTGCTGAATGCATTGCCCGCAAATGTTCCAAATCTGACGGCAACGCAGGCCAAATCGTATGTCTGGGGAGCCACAGGCGAGCAGGAGTGGACGCCGGCAATTACCACGGGTAAGTAATCACAAAACTGATTGAAGATCCTATCTTTAAGGACAACCCGAACACTGGCTGACAGCCAATTCAGTTTGGGATTGTCGCTTCCCCCGAATGGGAGTATGTGGCTCCGGTTTGTGGTGATTCTGCTGCTGCTTCTGCCGCATCAGAGCAGCGAGCAAGAGATGAACTTTACGCTGCCCGGGCAGCTAGCCTTGTTTTTGGACCAAATTGGATGCGTGCATCGCCTGCATGCCATCAGCATTGTCAACAGCAGGGACTCCATCAGCGCCGACTATCTGGATGGGCTACATCGACAGCTCAGGGCCAATGGTAGCATGCACTTCCAGCTGCTGCCAAAAATGACGGCCACAGATGCGAACGCGAGAGTGCGTTTCAGTGAGCTGCAGGATGAGGACTCGCTGTATGTGGTGTTTGCCAGGGACTCGAGGGATCCAGTGATTCAATTACAGGCGGAACGAGCACGAGGACGCCGCTACAGCAAGACGTTATTTCTGCTGCAGAAGGTGGAACCGCTTCCCGCTCTGGAGGAGTTCTTTAAGCTGCTCTGGCAGCTGCAGTTTCGCTCCGCTCTGGTGGTTGTGGCACAGCGATTTTTCTACCAAATGGATCCCTATCCAAAGTTGAGAATTAAACGGCTCTCTCACTACGATCTGATGGAGATATTTCCCCCACCGAATAGCAGGAACTTGAACGGCTACGAGCTGCATTTGCCCGTGCAGCTGGATGTTCCGAACACCTTCTGGTCGCAGGATACGCTCAACCATCAATGGCGCTTGGACGGAGCGGGTGGCGTAATGCTCAACCAACTAATGGCACATCTAAATGTCAGCCTGAAGGTGTATCCCCTGTCGGTGAATGGCTCGCAGTGGATGAATATGCCGGCCATTATCGAGTTGATAGCCAGCAATCGCATTGAGTTGAGTGTCCATTTGTACGACACCATGCAGACGTCCAAGCGGGTGGACTACTCCTATCCGGTGCACCTGGAGACGCGCTGTTTTATGATACCCAAGGACAACGAGATCTCGCGTACGCTGTACGTGTTGCTGCCCTTTCAGTGGTCCGTGTGGCTGAGTGTTCTGCTGACGCTGCTCGTGGTGCATTTTCTAGGCGTGCGTCGCTTTGTGCCGGACTCCCAGCTGTGGGCACTGCTGGGAGTGCCCGGCTGCCGCCTGAGTGGCTGCTATCAGCATCACATACGCCGGACTGTGAGCTGTTACCTGGTGCTGTTTGGAATCTGCCTGATCTACCAGCTGTACTCCACGAAGTTGATATCTTTCCTGACAGTGACGTTGAGCCACAAGTTGGCCAGCAGCTTGGAGGAGATTCTCCGCCTGCCGTACCCCATTCTCGCGCAGCCCTTGGATGTGCAACACATTGTGGGCTCCTTTGGCCATGCGGAGGAGTTTGACCGTATGTTTAGCCTCACGGATGCGCAGACCTTTGCTCGGCGTCGCCTCAACATGGAGCCGGGCTACATCTATCCGATTAGCAGACTTCGCTGGAAGTTCTACAACAGGCAGCAGCGTTCGCTAAAGACGAAGCTCTTCTATTTGTCGTCGCTATGCCATGGCACCTTTGCCTATCAGTTTCAGCTGCGCATTGACTCGCACTTCAAGGATCCGCTGCATCGTTTCTCGCTGCACGTGCAGGAGGCGGGCCTGACGAATGTGTGGCTGGAGAGTTGCTATTACAGCGCACGCCGCTTGGGCTACATTCGAGAGTTCACCACCGCCGAGGAGTTACTTAAGGATGTGCGTCCGTTGGCGCTCAATCTGATGGCGCCTGCCTTTAGTCTCTTTATGTTTGGCCTTTTGGTCAGTTTTTTTGTCTTTTTGGTTGAGATTCGACCTCAGTCGTGTTGTCGGAAAGGTAGTAGCAATAGTAGCATCCACTAACCGCACCCAAACCTTGAACCCATGAACCCATGAACCCATGAACCCATTACTCCTCCTCCCAATATTTATATTCAAATCGGAACCAAACTAATGCATTTTACGTAGCCCATTTCTAACCGCGCGAACCAGAAACTCAAACGGAAAACTCAATTTTAATTAACTTTATGTACCCTTCGGCGATCCTCCAATCAATCAATCAATCAATCAATCAATCAATCAACGAACTGCAATTGGATCTAACCCAAAATGAATGTCAAAATTCCGCAAACAAATTCAAAAATTCCATCCACATCGATCGTTTGTTTAGTTCTTGCGAGTGTGGCGGCGGCGGCGGCGACGGGCAAACATTTGCGGCCCATTGTCGAGAGCGAACATCCCTTTGGAGGCGACTCTGCGCTCGAACCGATGGCATTGGCAACCGAGTCGGAGATGGTTGGCAAAGGAAAAATCATCATAGGTTTGGAATACAAAATATTCACAAGTAATCGTACTTATTTTTTGTACAAAATTGCATTTAGCAAAAGCATCCACAAGCACACACAACACACACACAAACACACATTATGGTATACATTTACTATTTGGAAGCACTGTAGTACTTAGTTATGCCTGAAACTGCATCACATTTTTGTATATTTTGTAGCTGTAGAACTCGAATAAGGAACTCAAAGATTATAGAATGTACATGGAAAGCTCCATCGATTGAGCCTCTGTTCCCTATAATCCTTTGACTCCATGTAGCGGCCAGCTTGTCGTTGTTGCTTTGACTGCAGAACTCTGAGGGGCTTAGAGATTGTCCGTCTGATCAAAGCTTAAAATTGACAATTACTTCATCTGATATTTTGTATATTAATAGCGCAATTTTGGAATTGTTGAATAAGCTTTACAGAGCCCAGTTTGCGTTAAGTTTTCTCGGGAATCGCTTTTATTTGCTTTAATACCCTTAAAGGAATTTTTCAATATTACATCTAGAAACACTTGTTGTAGGAAACTTTATAGATTAAACTGAAAACTCTGCTAAATATAAGCTGAAACTAGAAAAACTAGAGTTTCCGTAGGTCCTGAAGCTCTGCAAACTTTAGAATTGTTTAACCATCTGCTCCATGAAGCAAAGATTACAATCAAGAAACAAAAATGATGAGCAAATAGTCCCGCCAGAGGGAATTAAGTATCTGCCGCCTGTAGACTGTACCCTTTGCTTTGCACTCTCCCCTCACCCCCTACGCCGCATGCATGTAGCACTCATCCCACAATAATAATTATAGCTTAAATCGTAGAACAAACACCTGGTAGAATGCTATGCACCAAACCCCCGCACTTATCCACAACACAACCCACACATGCACACCGCATCCACAGGGAGGTGGTTTGACTTTACGTGGGGAGCAGGCTGGAGCATGTTCCTGCTGCTCCTCTCAGTAGTTGCTGTTGCTGTAGTGTAGCATGCCACGCACGCTATCGCTCTCGCGCCCACTTGCACGCACCCACACCATACGCCTAACCCATCCGTTGGTGGCGGATCACAGCCCCCAGTCCCATTTCCTTACCCATGGGAGTCTCCTCCTTTGATTTTTTATTACCGTAGCTGCGGGAGCACCTTGGTCTCTCTCTTCCTCCCTCTCTCTTTCGCTCCTTTCTAGCTTAAGCGATTTATATTTTGGTTTAGTTTTGTATCGAGGCGTTGGCTTTTCTCTACTTGCGTACTTCTTGACACCTCACATACACCTCCCACCGCTCGCTCATTGTGGACATCGGCTAATCGCTTTTGGCGGCTCCGCTTGCAGGCGTTGACTGGAAGTCGCTCACCATACCCGCCTGTCTGCCCATAACCACGGACTACTTCCCCGACAAGCGATCGCTGCACAACGACTACGTGATCTCGGACTACACGCTGCTGCCGGATGATGTGAACCATGAGTATGCCCAGAGCAGGGCCATCTACCGCAAGCCTCTGTCCACCGAGGAGGTGTGCAAGGAAATTGTCTCGCAGCGCCTGGCTCAGGGCTTCCAGTTGATTGTCGGCGAGGAGCGACCATCGGTGGGGGGCTCTGGTGGCACATGCTCCGCTGCCGGTGGTCCAACTGCCGTGCCGGCCACCTCTGCAGTGCTGCCGGTGAAGCCCAGTGAGAGCAACAAGGAGTATCTGCTCTCCATTGGCAGAATCTTTCACAAGATCTCGCTGATTGGTTCGGTCATCACAGTGACGGGCTACAGACCCAGGTGGGAGTATGCAACATGCCCTTAGCTATGGTTAACTCATTGAAATTCTATACTTTCAGGCATCCGTATCCTCCCATCAATGTGGACTATAGGTACCGCTTCCATGCCCCACAGCATGAGACGTACGAGATCTCTGGCGTGAACTTTACGACAGAGAAATTGGAGAATTTTAACTGGAATCACATGGATCTGTATATATGCACGCGTGGCGATGTGGACTATCCACTGATGGAGGTGTGTATCTCTGGGTTATCTCTGAAAGCTTAAATACATTAAAATCTGTCTCCCATTAGAGTCTCAAGTACTGGCGCTATCGCATGTATCTGCTGCCACGTGAGAATATTGTGAGCAAGATTGCCAGTTGCCAGCGCTGTGACATATTTCCGGATGTCACCGTGGACAATACCAGCGAGCAAGTGGATGACTTTGTGCGGCTCATCGAGGCTGTCAGCAAGCTGAAGCGACAATTTGTGCGCAAGGCGAGAGTAAGATTGAAATGTTTCCGCTTTGGGGGCTGCGTACCATACGTATATCTGCATTCTGTGAATCTCTGTTGCGTTACCCGTTCTGTTACATTACTTAGAGTTTCTTCCCCCACGTCCCCCTGCCCAACTGCCAAGTGTGTCTTCTAATTGACTAATCGACCGGCCAGTGATGTCGATCAATCAATCGATAAGCATTCCCCAGAGATGGCAAATCTGTGTTCCCTCAGTTCACTTTGTTCCGCCTGCAGCATGATGAAACAAAATGAAACGTGAACTGAGGGAACAGAGCACAAGCCACAGTGGGCTCTCAGTTCCATTTGCTGCTTATCCTTGATGTTATTCGAGCATATTTCGCATCACTTTTTACAGGACAGCCCCACCGCCCACAGTCTAACCAAGCGACGCCACAGTACGAGCATTATATCCAGGCCACAGCCTACTCAGGTTATCTATCTATCTACTCAACAACAACTATTTATATCTAATGTTTAAGCTTTTATTTTTTGTTTGTTTTTTTTAAATATCTTATATTCCGTTTAATTTTCCGATTTGTATGCATTTTCTGTTTCAATTCGAATCCGTTTCTGAATTTTTACAATTAATTTGAGTTTCAATTTATTGATAAGCTCTACTGTACTGCTCTTTACCTAATGTTTTTGTCTCTCTTTCCAATGAATGTCTCTCTCCCTCGTTTCCTCTCTTGTGTCTTTGACCCCGACCCCCCAGGGACTCATGAATTCTCCGTTCCGTGAGCGAGTCGGTAGCAATCGATTGCCGGAGAAGCGACCCAGGTTTTTATATCGATTCCAATTATTAGATCTAAGGAACTTTCTCTTCCCCCCCTACCACACACACACACCTCCTACAAACACACAAACACACGCACACACTCAATATACACACTTGCACTCTATGATTATATTTTCTGTATAAAATTGCACGTTCCGCGCTGTGAGGGATTCGGGTGGCTATAGTGTCTACTACTAGGTGTACGAAAGTACAAACTGCATATAGAATTGGTGTTCTGCTTTGTGGGAGTAAGTCTCTCTTTGTGTATTGTTTTTTATTCTTTTGCCCAGCTATTAATTTGTATTGTATTCCTGTTGTTGTGCATCTCCCCCAAACCCACCACCACCACCTGTACATAGGTTTGCTGTTTGTTTTTGGTCTCTCTTGTTTCATTTACTTTTCCGTTGTTTGTATTTTGTACATATTTTTGATATAATTTAATTTGGTATTTGGCTTTCCAGCAGCATGACACTCCTAGAATCACAGAAAAGCATCATAATCTTATAAGTTCACCGCAGCAAAGGTTTGTGCCACACACCAATCCCACGCCCCACCACAATACCCCCCAATCATCATCGTAGTTGCAATCTAATACTCCAGTACCCAACACCAACCTTCCGCATACAAACCCGAAAATCCCTAACCAACAATGCAATTGGCTTGCCGAATCCTCCAACCACACACCACTACACAAAGACACATGTGACCCACACCATGGAAGAGGATCCATCAGCTCAAATGTGCCTCAAATTCCCAGACTTTATTAATCCTTCGTTCTTCTCTTATTTGGCAGCATTAATGCTCGTCCGAAGCTCGACAATGGCCGCATATCGCGAGTCTTTCCTGCCACGGATGCAGCCGCTGCCGCTGGACTGGCGGCCAGAGATGATCAGGACGATGGGTGAGTCATAGACGACTATGGACTCCTCTTAAACTGCTCTTATCTCTGTTCCTTTGATAGCTTCCCCGTGGACATCAAGTTCAGTCCCAATGCCACGCTCGTGGAGATCTTCGAGGCCATGAAGCATCCTGTGAATGGCGTGGGCTACTTTTCGCAAACCCAATCGCTGCCCTCCTGCACTTTTCTGTCCTACGATGCTTTGATGTGGCTGAAGACACGCCTGAACAATGGCAGGCATCCCTTGGAGCTGCTGGAAGCCATGCGCAAGTGGGTTTTCCTTATCTTTTTGATATTTTAACTCCCAATATGCTTTCTCGAAGGGAACGCATGATCTGTCATGCTTCTGGTGACTGGAGCAAACCCGTGGTGGCTGGATTTGTGTTTTACTACGTTGTGCAACAGGATAAGAATGCCAAAGGTAGGTTTGGCCTTTAAAAAACCAGCTAAAAATTTGCTTTTAATCTTCACTTGCCTCAAAACAGATTATGCCCCGCCGTTAAATGATTACTGTGCCTTTGTGAATGAATGGCTGGAGATAGAGTTCCAGGGCTGTAGCTTCCTGTGGCACGACGAGCCAGTGATCACACCAATACCCAATTTCCTAAGGGACTTTCCAGCACCGCAATCGTGGACGGATTACTGCAGTAACAGTAGGTTCCAGCTAACATCTCTTACCATTGAAATCCCAACTTCAATAATCTTTTATAGAGCGCGTCTATCGTCAGTCACATTTGGAGATTGATGTAAACCAGAAGAGCGATCGCATGGAGTGGGGACACGTGAAGCATCACACTGTGCTGCAGCCGGGCTTTGCATTTGAGATTGTCGTCGAATGGGTAACCTCCTCGGGTCCGATTGTATCCGATTTGGTGAGTAAACTAAGACCCTAAATGTCAACGTTTTATATGTAATCATTTTCTCTCCGATTAAAGATTGGTGGCTGGATGCGTAAGGCAAATCAGTTCAACTTTTTGGTATCGGTACCTGCGGATCCGATGGCCGAACCATTTACCAAGAAATCGGATCCATTGAGGGGACCCATATTCATTCCACTCTGTGTCACATTCCTGCCCAATGGAGCTGCGCTTTTCGAGGGTAGGAATCAGTGTATAGATTAATTGAAAACTTGAGCACATTTTATAAATGTTTTCCCGTAGAGTTTCCCGAGGAAAGCAGATCCGATCGCATGCTGTTTCTGCAAGAAGCCATTTTAGCCAAGTTTGGCTTTCTGCCCTGTGTGCTGGAGAAGAAGTATAGCATCGGCAAGGATGTAAGTGTAGCCATAACACCTATGAATGAAATAAAAGTTTAAATAAAACTTTCCTTGCAGCTGCCCAAGGAGTATCAGTATGTTCACTGTACAGGCAACATGTTTGCCTTGATTCGGTAGGATATTAAATAGATCTTCCATGAATCTCACCTTAATCTCTTTCCCTTTTTTCAGTTGCGCCACCAACAACTATCAGGTGGAGTCTCCCACGCTCCAAGAGGCAAATTTCACGCGCTGTGTATATGGCCACACGAACAACACGAATGTGCCCAAAAAGGTTGGCTTTTTGTGGTCCTGGAACCACATGATACCCAACAAAAAGTGGAAGGCACAAACGATCAACAACTCGGCCGATGGGGAACTCTTTCAGCTGAAAATGCTCAAGGATTTCCGTGAGTTCTGCTCGAACAGTGATCAGCGGCTGGCCACCTTTTGGTCTCACTGCCAGGAGCTTAAACGCAAGAATCAGTCATTCGAATTCAATAACAACAATAACAACGATGAGGTAAAGATGAAATAGATTCCTGCTTACCGGCAATCTGTATGTACATAAAGTTTATCCTTCTTTATACATGAATGTTACATTTTGAATTGTTTTGTCCATGGAAGAGGTTTTTTTTTTGGTCTAACAAATTAATTTTTAGGAATGGTTTCGGACACAAAAAGGACAAATGCTCTGATTTTTACACGAAAATGCAAGTCTCGTCTCTTTAGAATCGTTTAATTTATACTAGAGATTTATAGAATAGGTCGATTTTTAGGCTCAGAACATTCAAAATTCTCGATTGCGTTTTAAAACATTCCCAATGTTAGTTTTGTTCAACGTTTTTGTGTAACGTTTCCTAGAAATTGCATTTATTAATCGTAATAAACTCAACAAGTTTATAATTTCAGCATGTTTAGGCACCCGGGAAAGGTTACGCGGTGATACATTCCATAAGCTGTAAGGTCTTAAATGCTGCTAGAGGTTTGGGGTTCATCTGTTTGTGTCCATATTGGCAAGTCAATCGTTGTGTTGCTGCTTTGTGATTTGTGGTTGGATCCTTGATTGAAGACGATTCGGTTCTCATTCGTAAGGGGGAGAAGGTATGATCGGTAGTGGGTTTTAGCTGCTGTTGGACTGCTGTGGTTTGTATGGGTTATTCTGCTGCTGAGTTGTGTTTGTTGTTGTGGGTGGTGGTTACTCTTTTTGTGATTCGTTTTTTAAATGCTTTGGTATGCTCGAGGGCGAGACCATGTCTATACGCTCTTCAGGTATGTGGATAGCTTCGCGCGATCACGCTCCAGCCATGCGGCATTCAGGCGTATTGTCTCCACGGCCTGGGAGACAGTGCGCTCGCAGCCGGGTATCTGTGTTACCTTGAAGAATTCCTCCACTTCTTTGGCCCTCTCCTCAGAGGCATAGTTCTCGATGAGATACTTGATCAGTCGTGTGAGCAGGAAGCCGCCCTAAAAATGGGAAAACAATGAAGATTCCATTTGGAGACGAAGAAGGAGAGCAGGACTTACCTGATAGCGTTCGAGAAGCTGCTTGTTGTTGCTCTTGAAGAACTCCCAGGCCATGTCACGGCCCTTGGGATTAATGGCAACGGCAACTATCACAAAGACAGAGTCCTGGGCACGCACTTCACCCTAAGAAGCAGATGGCGGATGTAACCCAGGGAACCACAATCATTTTTTGAGCGTTTTTCACACTTACCGACATGGCAAAATCAATGACGCGACGCAGCAGCTTCACATCGGTGCTGCACCCGAGGGCTCGTGAGATGCGATCCTGCTCCTCATGCAGATCCGTGGTGCGGTACAGAGCGAGCATCTCCTCGAAGACCTGCTCATCGCCGTTTTGTAGCGCCGCCTTGTAGCAGGTGTTGCGCAGATCGGCGGGCAGCGGATTGGTGCCGTTTATGTGACTGCGGAAGCGCTTGCGGGCCACCTCGATGACTTCGCTGCTGCGGAAGGACACAAGGCGAGCGAGGACAAGGCTGCGCAGCAGCGTATCCAAATGGTTCTCGCCTTCGCGTGGCTCCCAGCCCAGACGCTGGGCCACTGGCTCATAGAGGTTGCGTCCAAAGCGATGGAAGTCCTCCATGAGATCCGTGTGGGATATCAGAATGTGCAGATTGGTCAGCGAATTGGTGATGGCCGTCCACACCGTGTAGTTGGTCTCGTTTCTGTAGCCTTCCACGAGGGCCAGGACATCGACCGTGCTGGCATGACCCGCCTGCACCATGGCAAACATATCATCGATCAGTCCCAGCCGATCCAGAGGAGGAAGCTCCATATTCTTCACCGCTGGCATCAGCTGCTCCAGCATTTCCTTTGAGTAGCGCGTGCGGTAGTAGCCGACGGTGCCGGGATTGATTTTGATCCAGTCGCTGGCTGAAACGCCATCCAGAACGACCTCCATGGAGGGTTTGTCGAGCAGGAAAGTCTTGGCTATGGCCGTGGGATTGCGAGAGGTAGACACCGAAATGGGCACCACCCACAGGCAGTCCTCGTCGGCCTGGGAGCCATCGGCTGTGAATTTCCTTTGGCTAAGGCGAAGAATGCGCTGCGACTTGCCCTGCTGCTCGGACTCTACACTCACCACGGGGAATCCCTTGTACTTTATCCACGAGGACATGACCTCGGCCACATTCTTGGAGCTCGCCTCCTGCAGCGCCGTCCACAGATCCTCGGTGCAGGTGTTGCCATACTGATGGCGAGTCAGATAGATGTTCATGCCCTTGCGGAAGTCATCCTCGCCAATGTAGTCGTGGAGCATGCGAATCACCGACGCTCCCTTGTTGTAGCTAATCTCATCGAAGATCTCATCAATCTCCGACGGATGGCCGACAGACACTTCGATGGGATGCGAGTTCTTCAGCGAATCAAGCTCCAGGGCACGCGTGTACATGTCCGTGACGAACTGAGTCCAAATGTCATACTCGGGGAACAGATGGTGCACGCAAAGGAACTCCACAAAGGAGGCATAGCCCTCGTTCAGCCACAGATGTGTCCACCACTCCATTGTAACCAGATTGCCTGCAAGGCCATAGAAAAGATGACATGAAGAAAGAGCAGAAGAGCAAAGAGGAGGACTTACCGAACCATTGATGTGCAATCTCATGGCCCACAGTGAGGGCAATGGACTGCTTGCGCATCAGCGATGTGTTCTTGGGATCAACCAGAACGAAGGTCTCGCGATAGGTGACCAATCCCCAGTTCTCCATGGCGCCGGCCGAGAAGTCCGAAATTGCAATAAGATCCATCTTGGGCAGTGGATAGGCAATGTTGAAGTAATCCTTGTAATAGGGCAGCACCTTGGTGGCCACATCCAGTGCGAATTGTCCTTGATCCCGCTTGCCCACGGGCGTAAAGACGCGCACGATGATGCCGTCCTCGGATTTGCCCTCAACAAAGTCATATTCGCCAACGACGCATGCCACCAGATAAGTGGACATGATGGGTGTACGATCGAAGCGCACCCGACGCAAGCCACCGTCCAGGGCATCCTCCTTCTTGACGGGCATATTGGACAGGGCCACCCGATTCTTGGGCACCACCAGCGTGATGTCGAACGTCGCCTTGATGGCGGGCTCGTCCCAGCAGGGGAAGCAGCGACGCGCATCTGTAGCCTCGAACTGGGTGACGCCCGCGTAGCGCTCCTCCCCGCTGGCGCTGAAGTATTTGCTGCGATAGAAGCCCTTCATCTTGTCATTGAGCTCCCCCGTAAAGGACATGTGCAGCACGCCGGCCGTTTCCGCAGGAATACCCTGCTCAAACTCCAGCGTCGCCGTCTCGGCTTCCGTGGAGTAGACGATGCGATCTGCCTTTAGCTTGGTGCACTCAAACTCCAGCACTGCCTCGTCGATGATTATGTCCAGGGCATTGAGGACGATCTGTGTGGTCGGCTCCTTAACCTGGAAACGGATAAAAGAGATGAGTCAATAATGAGTTGGTAGAACAGCGGCCATAAACAGTTATTCCAAGGTCATAGAAATTGCCGCTATTTTTTGCTGCCTTTATTTCGAGTTTCCGGCTTTAGATGCCGCAATCAAAACCGCCCCAATCTCTAAAACTCGTTTTGGCCAAATTTATGCACTGCCAAGAGAAAGGAACAAAACGAAAGGTAAACTACCTGGAGCTACGCTTTCTGATGAGGAATAAGAACAGGTAAGTTATTCCACGCATTTAATAAATGTGATCGAAACAAAATATTCCGTTTAGCTTTGAGTCAATTTTGTCATTACTTATCTTTACGTCTGTCCATGAAGAGTATCCAAAGTGCGACTTAGCGCATATTTGGCGTTGACGCAGGCAAAAACGTAAACAAAATTTACAGTTATGACAGCGGGAGACGTGGAGGAGATTGGCTTCACATAAATTTTATTTGTTGCGCTACGGAGCCCCCAAGTGCCCCTTCATTCTGCGTATTCCCATTCCCAGCAACAAAGAAACCGTTTCCTCCTTTGTGTGTATTCCTGCTTGTGCATTTGCCCGTTTGTGGTGTGTGTGTTATTTGTGGTGTATGCAAATTGCAGCATAAAGAGAAATGCCAAACAACAAAACAAGGAGAATGTCCGAAAAATATTTTTGCACACGACACGTCAGATGGTACAAAATCCACACAAACGCAACACTGGCACTGGAAAGTGAAAGCGAAAGCGGAAAGACAAGAGAGAGGAGTGGAGAGGAGGGGACAGAGATGAAGACAAAACAGATAACAAGGCTCTTTACTCACTTGGATTTGCACTATTGTCTTGCCCTTAAATGTGAAAGCCTCCAGATCGGGCTGCAGCAGCAGCTCGTAATGCTTTGGCACCACATTCGTGGGCAGCCGCTTGAACTCCTGCTTCTGCGCCATGCCGTCGACCTCCTCCTGTTGCTGCACTCGTGTCTCCTGTTGCGTGTGTGTCCGTCGACTCTGCTGATGCTGTGGCTGGCCTTTCTTTTGTCCGGGCACTACGTCCGCCGATGTGTACGCTAAGATGGCCCGATACTGATTGCACAAGTCACCGAGCAGCGGTGCGTCGGAGTTCTTCAGTGGAGCTCCCAGGGAAACGGAAGAGTAGTCGCGGTAAAATTGCTTCTGAACCTTGACGAACTGCTTCGACGAAATTAGCTCGTTTAGATGGGCAGACTCTGTGCGGCGGAGATTGGCGTTAGAATGCTTATCGAGTGTTGAGGGAGAGACGTTAGCAAACAGCCGATAATGGTTAGCAACGTTGCAGTTGTTCAGATTGTTGGAAGTGGAGGTGTTCGAGTTGCAGGTGGGCTTGCTGCTGTTATTCTCACTGGGGATTAGTAACTGTGGCTGGGGTTGCGGTTGCGGGATAACAGCTTTGGATGGGTCTGGCAGCTGAAATGGCAGAAAAAGGCAGGACAATCGGTTCTAGTTAGTATTATCAGCGACACACACAGCAATTATTGATAAGCGTTTCTTCACGTCTTGTTACTTGATTAGCTCTGGCGGTGGACCGGAGGGGAGGTAAGGATGAGCGGGATTTGCTCTCGCAGCTCGCTCTCTCACCTTCGCACAAGTGTTGCTCGAATTCTGTGTTCGCCTTGGCTACTTCTAAGTTGAGTTTGCCAATTTCTGGAAAGATTAGTGTTTCACTTATTGCACTATTCGTACATTTGATTTGATATAGTTGAATTGAGGAAAAAACGATATGCTGCCTGCTTGCGGTTATCGAACACCACGCACACACACACACACACACACGCTTTAAGTGGCCTACTTTCTAATCGATTTGAGACCAGCTGTTTGGCCGGCTACGAATGTTAACTTCTATAATCACCGTTTTTTAGCTTCCAGGCTTGTTTGGCCGTACGAACACCTCCCCTCAGTGCATTCTTGTACATTGCACTTTACGTTTCCAGTCACGCGAATAAATAATAATAGAACCAATTCACTTCAAAGTTGTCGGGTATTATTGCGTATTCGGCGTCACTTACCAACACTGCCGATAGATTTATTTTATTTTTAAAATCAAATAAAAACTACTAATTTTGCTTGAAACGACACAGTTTGTGTTTTATAAATGACTATTAAGTCCAGGCACTGTAATTCAACTTATTCAGAAATCGATTGCACATAATTCAAGTGTCCGAATACACTTTGATTCAAAACAGCTGTTTATTCGATTGCTAAATTACAACCCTGCGACAGTGAGGGCCAAATCCAAATAAATATTTTTTATTTATTTATTTGAATGCTGTTGCCTGGCGGTGCGTGGTTGATTGGGTCCGATTTGCTTTAACCCTTTTAAGTCCGAGTCCGGTGAATGTGAAAACATCGCGGTGTTTACTCAAATCCGACTTATTTCTCAGTCCAATACTTATTGTCCGGGAATATATAAGCTGCAATCCATTAGTGACACTGAACCCCTTAATAGACAACGGTTGTGCAATCGAGAGAAGTGTGATATTTAAAGTAGGCAACAAAAATGTTATGGTCTCCGTCAGTTCTAGTGCCAGTTATAGCTGTTGCCGCCTGTCTGCCCGCCCTGGCAATAGGAACTTCTCTGGAATGGGGTAAGAATCGAACACGAGAAAGGGGCCACTGACATGACCCTCTGGCATGCCTAACCTTCATTTCCGCTCAAAATCAATTCGACAGGAACAATGCGGTACCGTTCACATTCGCTGCATGCAAAAGATAGCACCAGGGAGCTCTTATGTAATCGCTTGACATTATGTATTATGTTATGTATTATTATCGAGTATGCAATACTCGTGCTCGTGCTTAAGAGCGAAGTGTGAAGGGTGGACCTGCCATCAGCTGAACGGGTTTTATCTTCTCTTCTATCACTCGTTTTATGCGTCGAAGCGCGGGCTTTTCTTATCAATGCACACGTCCCCCTGATAACTAATAACAAAATACATTCGAAAAATCTTTGAAAACACCCAATTCATTATTAGTCGGTGTTTTACACGGCAGCCAAACTTTCTCTTCCCTTTAGAGAGGGTTACAGTTACGCTCTCTCTTTCAAGTCGGCTCTCTTTTCAAATCAACGTGGCCGGCAAAAACAACATTTGGTTTTGCCACCTCCCTTTCCATGATATTTGTCGCACCATCGCAACAACAAGCCACCACTGTTGCCGCCATACCCATGGCCTCTTTTGGCACGTATTCCACATGATATATCATCTGTCGAGCCGGCTTCTTTTTAGATATGCTTCTAGCTGTAGTTGCTGCCATACTCCTCTTTCACACAAGGGAATTATGCTTACAAACAGTTTGTGCGATTGGGTTACTCTGCTTGGCTGGCTGATACAGCCGTCTGCAGCTGCAGGTTAGAGTGTTCCCGAAACCCAAAGAACTGTAAAGTCGCAATTCATTAGATATGCTTCTAGGCAGTGATTGAAAAATGACAATTGGTTTCTATTGCTGTCTTGCTTCTGTTGGAAATTGTAGCTGTAGTTTCGTAGTGCATCAGGGAAATTATGAAGGCAAGCAGTTTATGGGATTTGGATACACTGCTTGTAACTGCAGCATAATGGTTTCCTAGACCGAAAGAGTTTCCAAGTCGCAATTCAAGACCCCATACAGAGACAGTTCTCATTTCATTCCCAGTCTAATATCGATATCGATATCGTGCATTACTAAAACCCAGACAGTTGAAGACTTGATTTCTGTAATCGTATATTATAATGAGATCGATGGACACCTCGTGCATCAAGAAAATCCACTACGAGCATTCCCTATTCCCACGTAGATAGTGACATTGAAAAACCATATCATATCTGAAGCGATAGGAAACAACTATAATGAATCATGAAATTAGAGGGGGCTTTATAAAGATAGTACAGTAAATTCCATAGGACAAATATCGTTTGTAAAATGAACTGAACGCAAGCATGCATAATTTCCCTACTCCAGTGAGGGGAAAGATCAAACTCTCCACAAAAAGGGAACACTTCCATTTCCCACGAGAGAGTGATTATAATGCTTGTATGCATTATTTCCCTAAATTTGGAAACCCTCAGGCAATATGTACCTTGAAATGTTAGTAATCCTTAGTAAAAACACTCAGAAATAAGTAATAAAATAATGCTTAATAAATATCAATTAAAAAACTATTTCTGCATCGATCAAAACGTTGACCTCAAACGCAGAAGCCTTGGAGGTCATCAGCACCGGTGCGGTGCCAGTGAGAGGAGGTTCCGACGCTCGTTCATTCGCGTTTCCACTATTATTGTGTTTGTGTTATTGTTTTTACAACCATCGCGATGATAATTGGCCAGCCACGCACCCATACATATGGATATATCATGAATAACCATTATTTATGTTCAGGTTTTTGGCAAACAAAAACTATAGCAACAGTGACCTACAAAAGTTTGAGGCTCTAGCGCCAATGACCAGGTCGATATGAATTGAATTTACCCAGATCGATGGTTGATCGATAAATTCGAAAGGAAATGGAAGTCAAGTCGTGTGGAAGTAAAATCAAGCCCCCTCTCCCTCTACCTCTATCTCTCAGCCTTCAGTGACGTATTCTTTTTTGTTCCGGTGAAGCAGTTACGTTTTTGTTTTTGTTTGCTGTCTGTTCCGCCAGCTGCAGTTTTTCCATTTCCGTGCGAGATCCAGTCCAGAAAAGTGCTAACTTTATCTTTATCCGTTTGCACATGCAAAAAACAGCCAGTCAACAGGCACAACAGGTGGCTGTGCTGTGCTGCAAGCGCAGCCTTAATCATTCGCATTAGCTTGACTTGCAAAAGGCCCTGGCCATTTGACAACAGGTTTTTTGGCTTTCGATCTTATTACGATTACAGTACCCTGCATACCCATGGGGGGTATATTTTTATATGGTCATACATGCATAATTTCCCCACCTCAGTGAGGGGAAAGACACAACTCTCCACAAAAAAGGGGAAATATCTTGTTCCCATGAGAGAGGGATTTACTGCTTGTACTGCTGCTTTTTTGCTTGTTTACATTTTCGCTTGAGTAGAGGGGTCTGTCGCTAGGGGGGGAGCGGTCTAACCCGCTTTCGAATCAAGCATTGCTTATCAAATAACATTTTTGCACACTGTACATCCAGATTTAGAAATCGGCGGCCATGTTTGTGTTTGTGCGTGATTTAAGGTCACGCGTCACCATCGAAATCACATCGATTGGGTGTGAAACGGGGGAAAATTCATGTTAATTGATATGACTTTTCCACCCCATGGGTCACAGATCAGTGTTGACATTCAGTGAGAGAGTAGGGTTTTCCCTTAACACTGAAATTGTTTGCGCCATTGAAGTGCTTTCCATTTGCTTATCAGTGGCTAGACACCTCTAGACGTAAATGATCTCTAAAACTCTGCGACATCTTGGGGCGACACCGTCGCATCAAATCGATTGGCGCCACATTGAAAATCATCAATAATACAAATGAATAATTGAAACGCAATTCTGGCAGAATGATTTCTGTTGCAAAAATTCTAAATTGAATTTCTCATGTAGAGGGAAATGATTTGATTGCCATTTGGAGGCACTTTTGGCAATGTTTAATGGATCGCCTGCGCATTGATTGAGCTTAATTTCCGCAAACCAAAAAAGGAGCAGAGAATATGAACTGATAGATCACGTGCCTAAATCTTCAATGATTTCTAACTGAATTTTCTTTACTCTTTTTGCAGAGTTTGCCGTCACATTGAAGTCGAAAATTCTGTTTTTAGATGAATTTTGGCGCTCTTTGGCATCGGCGGCGCACGAGTTCGATGAACTCTCAGCCATGACCTTTGACGAAACGGAGGAACTCATCTACTTCCATGATCGGGTGCACCAGAACAGCAGCATATTCTCGCTGCGACGAGACGCCCTGATGGCCTCCCACATAGCCGAGCAGGCGGTGCAGCGAACGGGGAATGAATCGGTGGGAGGATTGGCCTACGATCCGCTCAATCGGAACCTCTTCTGGTCGGACACGCTGCAGCGGAAGATCTACTTTGCCTCAATCGATAGTCAAGTGACGGCGGAGCCCAAGGTGCTGGTGGATCTCAGCCACGAAGGTGCACGGCCCGATGGCGTGGCCGTCGATGTGTGCCGCAGGAAGCTCTATTGGACGAACTCCAACATCACGCATCCCACGGTGGAGAGCATCGATTTGGCGGGCACCAACCGCCAGGTGATCATCGACACGGACATCGATATGCCGCGTGGAATTGTCGTGGATCAGCTGTCGGATCGCATCTTCTGGATCGATGACCTGAAGGGCGTGTTCTTTGCACTGAAAAGTGCACGTCTCGATGGCTCCGATCGGCAGTTGGTGCTGCACGACAAGCACCACGAGCCGCAGAACCTTGCGGTGACCAATGATGCCATCTACTGGACGGACAAGACCACCAAGGCGGTCTGGAGTCATCCCAAGGTGCCCATTGTCAAGGCCACCACCACCACCATGAGTCCGGCTAAGCCAGAGGAAGATGATACGGCAACGGAGACCATCGCAGACATCGAACCAGAGCCCGTGGCAGAGGTGTCCGCACTCGTTCGTGTGGCCAATCTCAGCGAGGAGGCATGTGGCATTGTGGCACGCACAGGATTCTATCAGCGACTGCAGAAGGATGCACATTGCGCGAATGTGGTGCGCAAGGTTAAGGAGCGACTGGATCAGATGGCCAAGAAGAAGCAAATGCGCAGCCTGGTGGACGAGAAGGTGGCCCAACTGGAGCGCGATCATTGCCTGAACGGCGGCACCTACATTGCCGATCGCGTGCTGTGCATCTGCCCGACGGGCTACAAGGGTTCGCGCTGCGAGATACGCGAGTGTCACAACTTTTGTGTGCACGGCACCTGCGAGATCAGCGATCGAGCGTATCCCAAGTGCTACTGCCAGCCGGGATTCACGGGCGAGCGTTGCGAGATCAGCAAGTGCTCGGGATTGTGCCTTAACGGTGGCCACTGCAAGCTGGAGGATGTCTCTGAGAAGCCCAGCTGCGAGTGCCCCCACAACTTTGCGGGCGAACGTTGCGAGCAGAACTCCACGGAGATCTGTGCGTTGTTCTGTCGCCTGCTGAAGCATGAGTCGGACATCTATGTGCCCTTTGGCTGCCACGATATGTGAGTGGAGGCGTAATGCAATTCCCCATGCGATTCTCAGCTAATTGGTTTCGCTTTTTCCCTCTTTTAGCTGCGAGGAACTGGCCAAGGATGCAAGCGATAAGATCGCCATACCGCAGTATCAGCATCTGGAGGTGTGCATGACACCCAGTCCTTGGACCAGCAATGTGATCATTGTCCTGGTTGTGGGCATCGTGTCGTGCTTCTTCCTGGTGGCCATCATAGTCCATGGCTTCCGTCGCTTGTACAAACCAAAGAGGCCACGCATCAGGAAGACATTTGTGGTGCGTAAGCAGGCGCGCACGAACTCCGCTGGCGACACACCGCTAACCAATCGCCCGCTGGCCACCGAGCAGTGCGAGATTACGATAGAGAATTGCTGCAACATGAACATCTGCGAGACGGTAAATGTCCCTTCAACGTCTTTAACTTGAAGAGAAACCATGACTAATGAGTTGTTGCCTTATAGCCCTGTTTCGATCCCAAGCTGGTGGAGCAGACACTAGCCAAGTCCTCCAATTGCAAGGAGGACAAGAAGATACTTATTCAAAACATGGACGATGATCTGTACTAAAAAGGAGGGAGTCGGCACTGCCGCTCCAGCAAAAACTGAACCTTGTGATAGTCGTTGTCGAGTGCGGTGATTGGTATTCGAGCTTAAAAAAAGCTGCTGCCCGCCCGGCTCTCGGCCCCGTTTGCCCGCAAGGTGCACACACCATTCAGAGAACACCAGGGAACTGGTGGGAACACTTAACACTCGCCGAAACCATTTACTTAAACCGAAAGCAACATGTGTACTTAGCAGAACTACCGCTATAAAGCATTAAAGCGGTAAAGCTTTGGT
The DNA here is from genome assembly GCF_900245975.1 of Drosophila guanche. Taxonomy (NCBI): domain Eukaryota; kingdom Metazoa; phylum Arthropoda; class Insecta; order Diptera; family Drosophilidae; genus Drosophila; species Drosophila guanche. The sequence goes on along the minus strand of NW_022995751.1, from coordinate 1,375,904 downwards.
CTCTCGTTAATTTATTTTAGTGAATCATTTTTCATTCTAGGGTTTTATTACAATTATTAGAATTTTTAGCTCAAAGCCGCGAGAGAGAAGAGAAGCAACACTTGAAATTTTCGTTTCGTTTTTAATATTTGTTCAATAGTTTAACGATATTAATATGAAATTCGCTATGGAAATGATGAAAGTCAAAGTGACTGACATTAGCTTTAACATTGGAATAAAAACACGGAAAAACAAAGAATTCTAGAATTAGCAAGGAAGGAAGAAGCACGCACAACTCTTGCGACAGAGATCCATTATGAAACAACGCTGAAAACTAGTTTACGATTCATTGTACAAGTTCCTGCTGCATTGTGAAAACTGCAATGCCCTCTGACCATCCACACGTAGGCCATGTCTTGCCCCATCCTCGTCCGCTCCAGCGCAAAACCCACACCCACATTTCGGCCATAAAGAGAGTTGTAAATATTAAAGAATAGTTTAATTTTAGTTGTAGTCCTTAAGCAAGAATGGTTGAATAAATAAAATCAAAGCGACATGCAGTTGGAAATGATGTTTGTGTTGATTACTCACTTTTGATGTCACCTTAATGTGTAACAAAGAGATTACAAGGGCTGCTGGGTAACCACTCGCGCAGGTTAATCTCTTGACTAGTTGCAGCTGATATCACAGCACTATTTATCACTTGCTTTCCTTTTGTATTTTGAGGCACTTACTCACTAAACACACTCGAATATTTGAATATATTATTACAACATACTAAAATATTTTGTCACTGTCAGCAAAGTTTTAAACCTTCAGTGATAAAGCCGGGGACTTTGTGAAATAGCTGTGACCTAGGGTTGTCGAAAATATATCCAAATATCGATGTATCGATATTTTTCAGATATATTTTATATCAGTTTGATTTATCATTGATATTTTTTTTTTTTTTTTTTTTTTTTTTTTTTTATAAAATAATTTAATTAATAATAATAATAATAATNAATTGTCAACAGACTAATGGGACGGTATGATGTCAATTCCGTTTCTATTTTGTTTGGTTTTAGGATCATAACGATCTCTGCACATTTCCATTGACTTGGAAAGTGGTCTAGTCTGAGAATCGCGTTATATATAAGAGTGAGAAACCGAATGCATTTTGGTGGTAAACTTTTTAGGGTGATACCGTCTATTTTATCAGGGCCAGGTGCTTTTTTATTCTTCAAGCATTTGATTTCTGTCACAACTTCTTCATATTTAATGCTTTTAATAGGCAAGCTCATTTGGCAGGGTGACTCAAGGAATTTTTCTACTTCAGTCTCTGTTGTATAATTATTTATATCGTTTGGCTGAAACACAGAGTGCAGATGTTGTGCAAATGCTTCCGCTTGTTCATTATTAGACCTACACCAAGTTCCGTTGTTTTTGCGAATATTTATGTTTCTTTTAGCTGGTTTCTTTAGGTATTTAGTCGCCCTCCATAGGTTGTATTCATTGTTGCTTGAATTAGGGTCTAAGTTTCTCAGATACGCAGCTAGAGATTCATTGCGTAAGTTCGACAGCAGTTGTCTAAGCTCAGATGCAGCCTTGTTGTATAATCTTTTGTCAGCAGGGTAGTGAGTTTCTTGCCAGCGTTTTCGCAGATTCCTTTTATTTTGTATTTTTTGTCGAAGATCGGTTGAAAGGTTCAATTGGTTTGGTTGTTGATGATTAAGAGCATGATTCGTGTTTCTGTAGCTCGCATTATGAATTGTATTTGTGAAAAGCTCCACAGCATAGTCTATCTCCTCTCCTGTTTTTAACGGAATGTCCAGGCTTATAGCTGAATCTAAATGGCTTTTAAATGCGTTAATGTCTGTAGAGGCTGTTATTACTTTATAGGGCTTTTCCAACATATGGGCTATTGTGCTGTAAGTTGCTATTATTGGAGAATGATCTGAGTTAAGGTCAAAGCTCTCCATTACTCGCATGTGTGATTGTGGGATTCCAGAGAATACTATGAAATCAATCAAATCTGGAATTTTTCGACTATCAGTTGGCCAGTATGTGGGCACACCAGTTGACAAAGTCGTTATGTTATTGTTTCGTATGCATTTGTATAACTCCGATCCCTTCGGGTTAGTTAATCTGGATCCCCACCATGGATGTTTGGCATTGAAGTCGCCTCCCACGATAAACTTTGCTCCCAGTCCTTGGAAAAAGTTTTTGAAATCGAGTTCTTTTATTGTGAATCTTGGTGGGAGATAAATCGCTGTTATTGATACATCTGCGTGCATACATTTTATCTGAATTGTGGCAGCTTGCATAGCGTTTTCCCTAGTACTGTCCATGATTTGAAATTTAAGGCCCTGCTTGACAAGAATTGCAGCACCTCCATGAGCTCTATCTGATGGATGGTCAGCTCTTACTGTGTCGTATCCAGTAACTTTAAAAAAAGATTTGCTAGTGAAGTGTGTTTCTGAAATAAGCATGACGTCAATGGCATTCGTTTTTAAAAATAAAGCTATTTCATTTACATGGTTGGAAAGCCCATTGGCATTCCATATTCCTAAGTTTAGATTTATTTGCATAGCTTATTTACAAGTAACATTATCATGTTAAGTAAATTATTGGTAAGTTGAGATTGTTTTTCTAGAAGCTGTTCTATTCTTTCTAGAGACTTGTTCGAGTTACTATTTCCTGCAGCAACTTGAGCGTATGATTGGTAATCTTTGGGTTGTTGGGTCGAATTATTAGACGGAGCAAATGATTGATATGTACCATGGTCATTTTTATTTTTGTCATCTTTGGTGTTTCTCTGGTGGTTGCGTCCGCTTATTATTTTTTTTGATATAAGATCCTGATAGACTTTACACCCTTTATAACTAGCAGCATGATCTTCGTTGCAGTTGGCACATTTTGCTGGTTGCTCTTTATCTTTTGGGCAAACGTTACTGGGATGGTTAAGAGAGCATTTCACACATCTGTGAGTTTTGGCACAATATGACTTTGTGTGTCCAAATTCCTGGCAACGATAACACTGAACGATTTCTTTAGTTTTACGGGGTGGTTCTATATTAACAACTGCGTTACCAATGAATTTAACTTTGTATATATCTAAGTTCTTATTGTTGGGCTCAATGTCTAAGTAGAACAAATTCAATGGCTCTTTGGTTACACGACTTTTAATATTACTAATGTTTCTAACAGCGTGACCTTTGGACTCCACATCTTGTTTGATTAATTCGATATCCGTTGAGAAGTGCAAATTCTTAATAACAACTCTGAATGCCCTCTCATGTTTAAGTTGGTATGTGTGAAATTTGACAGAATCTTTAGTAAGAGTTTTAACAAGTTTCCTGTATTCTTCAATAGACTTTACCATAACTCTCACATGACCATCGCGTTGTACTTTATAAAAGAAAAGCTCTTTTTTAATTGTAGTCTCGAGGTAAACTAGCATTCCTTTTATATCACTGACTTCAGATAAGAATATAGGTGGCGGCTTGGCAGATTCAGTTAAGCTATCTTCAGTTATCATGTCCAGTGCTTCGTTTTCATCTTCATTTCCGTTATTTGGCGTGCTGTCGCTTAGGAGGGCATATTGATTGGAGCTGGTTCTGGGTGCTAAGTCCAGAGCGATTTTTTTCTTTAGTAGAATAGGAGAGACTTGGTTTTGTCTCTTGACTGCCTTTGACTTCAATTTTACTCTCTGCCAGTTCCAAACCGTTGTGTCGTCTTCGTCGTCGTTCATGATAACAACAACACTTTGTTATTGCTTATCAGTAACCACTATTTTGTTTGCTTTTGTTTTGTGAATCGAATAGTACTTTTGCTTTATATTTACGAACTGAAAGTTTTTGCTAAGGCAACTTCGGCTCAAAAATTTACTTTTATTTCCGAAATTTTATTTTCACTTTCTCTCCTAGATGTTGCTCCTACGAGCAATGAATTGAAACTGATCATTGATATGAATTTTAAAAATAAGTGACCGGAAACAGAGATCGAAAAGGTACCAGAACTAGACTTAGACTAGACATGTTAAATCCTCCACGATACTAGTCAAGTACTAAAAGTTAGTTTAATACATTTCGGTATATTTTGAAAATGTAAAATTATGCATATTTCGGTATATTTTCTAGAGTCAGGCGGTATATTGTATCGAAAAATCCGCGGTCACACTGCTCGCATCCATCTTGACAATTTTTTTCGCAAAACTTTGAAATCAGCTTCAATTGTCTTAAATATCAACAAATAAACCATTAATTGCTATCATAGTTAGCGGAAAATCGAGAGCATGGTAAGCTTTAGCTAATTTCGAGTTCACTAAACGTTCGGAAAGACTTTTTGTGGCTATTTTTGCCGTCGCGTGCCCTGCAGACTGTAGATTTTGCGCATTTTTTTCTTCGGTGCGCCTCTTGATTTGCGTTGTAGGGTGAAATTGGATATGGTACTTGCGTGAATGAATGTACCCAGTACTCAGGCATATGTGGCCTTTGCAGCTGCATGACCTTGCCACCAAAGCGGTGCACAGGGGACGCCGACGTCATGTGTAGTTCTGCACGGCACAGAGTGTGTGTATCCATAGGCCACGCGCATACCCTCCGCAGCCACCGCACCGCCTCGTGCAAGAGCAGGAGCATTTCAATTTAAGCATTTGTGTTAATCCCAACCATGACCTTTGAACTTTGCAGGGCAGTAACGACAGAGCCTCCAGATCCCCACGTTCGGATGATCAGCGTGAAATAACGGAAATGCCAGCCACAAAGCGAACGCGCTCCGACTCGGGTAAGTGTCTTGTCCATACTGTATGCAACAACAGATATACATATTTAGATATATGTATGTATATGCCTCCTCTCTACGTATGTATACATATGTATGTATTCAGCATGTATGTTAGTCAAATGGAAACAAGTCCACCCCACAGCCCCCATTCGCCCCGAGGCATATGCTCTCTCTGTATGTGTTATGTACTTCTTATATGTAATCTATATAAGTTCATTTGGTAAATCGTGGGTGCAAGACGACTCTGAAACGCAACGGCGGCTAAATTGTAAATTGTATTTGGTTTCTCCTAAGCATAAAAAAACAAAAAAAAAAAAGAACCTATTGTAAACACACATTTTATATACTTTTCTCTACTACTTTGTACCTTCTACTTCGTCGCATCTTTACGGGCAGCACCACCTGACGCCACTAAATAATCGGTTTTTCTTTTGTTCTGCTTAAGTAATTGCAGACTTCATAAACGCACGATGAACTCGAAACACACTCAAGTGAGGTGTGAGGTGAGGTGAGAGTCGCAAAAACTATAGCGCAAAATAAACACGTATCAATCAAGTGTGTGTGTGTGTCAGACAATGCGATCCGAAATTGCTCCAAGCAGCAGCTCTCAAGAGTACTATCGATCCAATATCCAATATGCACTGAAATATGCTATAAATATATATAGAGAAATCAGAATTAGGGCAACAGTGAGTGAAGTCCCTGCTCGACGTGAATGTATCAGTATCAAGACTATCGACTCCAGAACTAATCCAAAAATGAAGCATATCATATATAACTATTATATCTCTCTCTTTCTCTTTCTTCTATATCTCTCTTTTTTATTTTCTGTAAGCGTTTTTTTATCTCTTTTTTAAGTTTCGTGTTCCGCCATAAGACATATAAGTTCCATATAAACGGGTAAACGAGATCGAGAGAGAGAAATAACTCCACTACTACTACTACCAGTACTACTACTACTACTACTACCACCACCAACCACCACCAAATATCAGCCACAAATACAGCCCAAGAAAGAAACATCATCACGCGCGAAATTGATCTGATCCACGCATTAATCCAAGTTATATATATATCCAAGAATTCCGCTTCTTCTAACAAACAGCAAAGCCAGCAAATGCCCCCAGCCGTCGTCGTGGCCAGCCGAAGGACTGCACATGACTGCTCCTCTGTGCCATACATACATAACGTACATTTTACATTAAGTACCAAGTATTTTGTGTGTTTCGTTCATAGTTAGTTGTGTTGATAGAATGCTAGCAAAAGAGTTGCATTGTCCGTCGTATGTTAATCCACATTTATTCTCCGGGTAGGGATTCATCGTCCTGGGGAGCAAATCCTCCCTACACCCTGCCACATCCATCACATGATCCGCACGATCCACGATACCATGTCCAAGTCCTAAACAGAGCAGACTTCCCCTAGATAAAAGCATTACCAAAATTAACTATTTAAATATTTTATATCAGAGAAACACAAACGGAATGTTAATGATGATGATGATTACTTTGAATTGTTGAGGTAGGGCGGAGCGGAGAAACTTAACCAACTTAAAAACATATTGTTGCTCTTATTATCGTTTCAGCGTCTTGTTTTCTTTTTTTATTTTTCTCTTTTTATCACACAAAAATGAGCAATGTGTAAATGTGTGACCCTCTTCTTCAAGTCAATTACCACGCCCCCCCAACTCATGGAACCGTATCGCAAAAAAACGCACATAAGGTCGCTTATAATTTCTAATTTTTATCAAATATTTCCACCCACCCAAAAGAGCTGAGCACACATGGAATGCAACCAAAAATTCCCGCATATGTCATACAGTTTATGTGTAAATTTGTGGATATTTGTGATTCTATTGCCGATTTGCGTTGGTTCAGTGTGTGCCCAGCTCTTGTTTTGGTATTTGTTGTATCGATTGACAGCAATCGCAATCAATCGAACAAATATATATACGACTCGTTGATCGGATATCTATATATCTATATATGATGTAAATGTACACCCACATACACGTATACACGTACTATTACCACCGCCCTCTCTACCGCCCAGCACTACAACTATGTATAACAATCTGCCTATTGATAAGCCTAGCGATATGTTTTATTTGATCGGGTGCTTTCTCTTTTTTATTCTTGCATTTTTCCAGCCCTAACAAATAAAAGACAAAAACACTTGCCCCCCTCTGCCCGATAAACGATAAGCCGATAGACACGAAATCTATAATCGATTTGAAATAGACAGACAAGCGAGAAAGTGAGGCGAAAGTGACACTGCGCTCACTCGATCGATCCATGAACATGTAATTTATGCACCTCAATTAATTGTAACTGTATCTGTACCTGTAATCAGCAGCGATAACGATAACACACACACGACCACCGATTACGGTCGTTCGAATCGAAACGAAAGCATGGCCCCACCATATACAAAATGGCTTCAAAATCCGCTCAAGCAGAATATCCAAACAGATCAGATACAATGGAGAAATAGCTTCTCCAGCAAGCAGCAGCCTCCTCCACATTATGCCATCCACTCTCTGTCTCTCTATATTATTAACAATTTTCTTTCTTAATTTTTTTTCTTCTTTTTTTGTCTTCATCTTTCTTGCAGGCAGCAGGCAGTTTTTGTCTTTATTTCCCAATCAAATTTCAAACGCAAACTCAATTGACAAAATGCACTTTCGTTGTTCCCAACCGTTTGCCACCGAGTTGTGCCTTTGGAAACAAATAATAATAACAAATAATAACAAAAAAGAAACACAAAAACCCCGAACAGAATCAAAAGTAAAAGCTAAATCAAAAGAGAACAAAAAAAGAATAAACAAATTGCATAGCAGATGATGTGATCTCCATGATGATAAAACTGAAAACTGAACCCACCATCCCCCCACACACACCCCACCTGTTCTATGAGATGCACTAATATGTCTGTCCCATTCTAGGCAAGTCCACGGATTCGAAAATTCCCTACCTTTCGCAGCCACTGTATGACCTGAAGCAGACGGGCGATGTGAAATTTGGGCCCGGCACACGTTCCGCCCTGCTGGGTCTGCTCGGTGGGGCCCTGCCAAAGCTGACATCGGAGCAGCATGATCTCGTCAGCAAGGCAAAGAAGTATGCCATGGAGCAGAGCATCAAGATGGTGCTCATGAAGCAGACCCTCGCCCATCAGCAGCAACAATTGGCCACGCAACGCACCCAGGTCCAACGGCAACAGGCACTGGCATTGATGTGCAGGTTAGTAGGCGAATTAATTAGTAACAAGTTAATGCAATGATGTAAAACATTGACAAATGAGTTGTGAAAAGTGTGTCTGCCCATGGCTGTGGCTTCGAGTTATTGAAGGCAGTCGCCGGACAGCCATTGAGTGTGCTCTCTTAGCTGATAAGATCTGATTACGGCTCGAACTGCAGTCGTTGGCCACTTGAAGAGATCTCCTTTCAACAGCATCTTCTCCTTCCTTGCAGAGTCTACGTCGGCAGCATATCCTTTGAGCTGAAGGAGGACACCATTCGTGTGGCATTCACACCCTTTGGCCCCATCAAATCCATCAACATGTCGTGGGATCCCATCACACAGAAGCACAAAGGATTCGCATTTGTGGAGTACGAAATACCCGAGGGCGCACAACTGGCACTCGAGCAGATGAATGGCGCACTCATGGGTGGTCGCAACATCAAGGTTGGGCGTCCGAGCAACATGCCACAGGCCCAACAGGTCATCGATGAGGTGCAGGAGGAGGCAAAGAGCTTCAATCGCATCTATGTGGCCTCCATACATCCGGATCTGTCCGAGGAGGATATCAAGAGTGTCTTCGAGGCCTTCGGACCCATTCTCTACTGCAAACTGGCACAGGGCACGTCTCTGCACACGCACAAGGGCTACGGCTTCATCGAGTATGCCAACAAACAGGCCATGGACGAGGCCATTGCAAGCATGAATCTGTTCGATTTGGGTGGACAGTTGCTGCGGTAAATCTAAGCTCCATTTCCATTTTAAATGCATCTCTAATCTCTTTATTCCCTTGCAGTGTGGGTCGCTCCATCACACCGCCAAATGCTTTGGCTTGTCCCACAACAAATTCGACCATGCCCACGGCTGCGGCGGTGGCGGCAGCTGCTGCCACGGCCAAGATCCAAGCCCTCGATGCTGTGGCCAGCAATGCTGTGCTGGGTCTCTCGCAGCACCCGTCAAATCTCGGCATGGCTGCGGGTGCAGTCGTCACGAAGGTGGGCAACATGCCCCTGGTGAATGCTGCCACTTCAGCGGCTGCCCTCAACCCAGGCCTCGCCATGCCAGCAGCTCCTGTGGCTGCGCTCCTTCCTCCCGGCATCTTCCAGCCTCCGACCCCAGTGACGCCCAGTCTGCTGGGCGTGCCCGCAGGACTCCAGCCTCTGCAGGCTGTGGTTCCATCCCTGCCGCCACCTGCCCTGCTGGCCACCCCCACACTGCCCCTGCCCGGCACCGGACTGGGAGTGGGCCTGGGCGCGGGTGTGCTGCCCACAGTGGTCGCCCCCGTGGGCAGCGTTGAGGCCACCAACGGGGCATCGGTGGCGATTGCCGTGTCTGCGGCTGCCAACAATGCAGCGGCCACCGCTGCCAATCTTTCGGAGAACATCAAAAAGGCGCACGAGAAGCAGCAGGAGGAGCTGCAGAAGAAGCTGATGGACGAGGGCGATGTGCAGACGCTACAGCAGCAGGAGAATATGTCCATCAAGGGTCAGAGTGCACGCCAGTTGGTGATGCAGCGGCTGATGAGGCCGACGGACTCGCGTGTCATCATCCTGCGCAACATGGTGGGGCCCGAGGATGTGGACGAGACCCTGCAGGAGGAGATCCAGGAGGAGTGCAGCAAATTCGGCACCGTCAGCCGCGTCATCATCTTCAACGAGAAGCAGACAGAGAACGAGGACGATGATGAGGCCGAGATTATAGTGAAAATCTTCGTCGAGTTCTCCGCCGGCGCCGAGGCGCAACGTGGCAAGGAGGCGCTTCACGGACGCTTCTTTGGCGGTCGCCGAGTGGTTGCCGAGCTGTACGACCAAGGCGTCTTCGATCAGGGAGACCTGTCTGGCTGAGATTAAGCGGATGATTCGATTCTAATTTAGATTTTAGCATTCTTCTGACCCCCTGACCCTTATTCTGTCATTTTTTACTTAGAACTTAAATGCAAAGTTTATTTATTACGTGAGCCCCGGCACGAAAGTTGTTAATTGGTCGCCGTGCTGTCCTATGTCCAGGACACATGATTATAAATATGATAAGATGTTTCTGCAACGCAGTGATTTAGATTTAAAGCAAAAGAGAAGAATAGTAGTTCACCCAGACCCAAAGCGAAAGCAATATTTCGTTTTTTTTTTTGTATTTTCGAGGCGCATGCTTGCTCCCTGACCCCCTCAAACACACACTTGCAATGAAGCAGCAAACTAGCAAAGTTTTGCATGTACATTTGATTATTTCAGCGCTTAACTAACAATAAAATAAAATCTAGTTACCCATTAGGAAATGGTTTTTGAATTGTGAATGAACTTCTGGCTTTGCCCATCACTGTCATCTGTTGTCAGTCAAATTGGATTCAAAGATTTAATTCAGTCAAATATGAATTTTATTGGGCAAATTACAGAAAATTGAACATTACAAGTTGTTCAACTGATTAAATATAGCGTGGTAAAGTGAATTAAGTTAATTTTATCCCCTGTACATTTACGGTATATTTCCAATTTGAGAATTTACATTTTAGTATATTTGTCCGTGTGTCATGCGGTATTTTTATCGACACATCCGCGGTCACACTGCGTACAAAGAAAATAGAAATCAAAAAAAGTAATAATGAAGTGATTTGGCGACGAAAAACGCAGCAATTACATTTGTTGGCACAACTTCAGTGCTGTGCCTAAGCAATTAGTGCTACGCATGCAACTCAGCACAGCTGCAACTAACTACAAAACGAAAAGACAAAGTCGAGCGCAGCGCAATAGCAGCGAGGGACTCTGCTGGCTGCTAGGGGGACAAGAAAAAGGTACAGAAAGTTGTGATGATCTGATCCCTCCCCACCAACAAGAAGCAGCACATTCTCGTACCCAGCTCAGCTGTTGTGGAACTAGTGATTGACTAGGTTGACTGCTGCTGCCTCTAGTACTAGTGCCCCCGTCCACCTGTTCTGTCCCTCTGCTAAACGCGATAAGGCCAGACAGAGTGTCGCTCGCTGGGCGCTTGGCTTGTAAGCGTTTTTTTCAATAACTACTAAGCACCTACACAGCGACACGACGCTCACAAGCTCGCGAATGGTTTGTTGCCGTTGCTGTTGCGATGATCCATAAAACTCGAATCAGCGAATGCTCCATAAAGATTTTCCGCCTTTGACAGCGAGCAGCAGCAACAGCAGCAGCAGGCGACTTTAACCCGATGTTTAGGCCCCAACAACCAAGCAGACAAACAATGGATTGAACGACTCTACGCTTGACTTTATCCACATTCGAAGGAAGCAACATACATTTGAAGATTTCTTCTTATTTGTTATGTAATTGTTGGCTGGCTATCAGGCTGGCAAAACAAAAACTGAGCACAGATTAGGGGACATCCACCCCACGTGCCATTTCGTAGGGGAAAAGCCATGACTTGTGGATTTGTTTGAGTTCTTTAGAAAATCACAAAGCATGCAGATAGATTCTCGATTTCCAATGATGGTGAAACCCGAAGCTACCAATAGAACATTCATTCCACAGTGAATCATAAACAAACTCTCTTCTCTCTCTCTCTTTCGCTCAGACACACAATTGAGTCACTGGCGGATAGCAAACGAATCGTGCCCAAGATGAGCTGTAAGGTGCGATTGATGGAGGACGGCTCACTGGACGAGGAGCCGCTGACACTGAAGGAGATTGCCTACCAGAAGCTGTGCAACAATCTCGACATCATCAGCAGCTGTCGCCCAGACAACAATCGACTGCTGAATGCCGGCATTGTGCTGCCCAATGAGATATGCGATGGCTTTCTGGAGAACTATCAGCGCTTCAACAGGCCACTGGACGATAATGTCATCAAGTTATTCGAGGACACACAGCGCACATCGCTGAAGATTGTCAATCTACGCAACAGCACACTCAGCAGCATAGGTGAGTGATAGGCACAAAGTGGAAGCCCTTTCCTCAAACCATTTTCTTTCGCTTTGTAGGCTTGGAAACTCTGATGCGCCACAAACTGTTTGCCCTGTCCATGTGGTACTGTGACATGATCACCGTGAATTCGCATCATCTGCTGGCCCACTATGGGGACAGTTTGCGCTCCTTGGAGCTGGGCATAAGCTCGCATCTGCTGCAGAATGCGGAACCCAATGAGAAGGAGCCAGTGGACTTTCAGCTCACGTGTCCGCATCTGCGGCGACTCGTCCTCAATGGCGTGGTCATGCATCATCGTCTGCAGTTTGCCCATTTGCATGATTTGGGACATCTGGACCTCACCTCCTGCGTGCTGGCAAACTTCAGTTTGGAGGCATTGGTGATGCTGCCGAACCTCCACACACTGATCCTGTTCAATGTGTGGCCCATTGCCAATCAGCTGCATGCCATCTGCTGCTTGCGACGCCTGTGCACGCTGGACATCTCCATCTCCAGTTCAGGGAATGGCCATGGCACGTACGACCTGCCCGACCAGACGCTGGAGATGCTCATGGATAATCTGCGCCATCTGACACACCTGGATATCTCAGGCACGAATTTAGCGGGCAACGGTGTGGCCACCAAGGAGTCCACGAATGCCAATGCCAATACCAAAATGGAGCAGCAACACTTTGCCCTCACGGACATACCCGGCCTGGCGTCACGCACCCAACGGCCGCTGCAGTTCCTGGGGCTCTATCACACGGCCCATTGGGCGTGCAAGCGGCATGATATACCCGCACTCGAGGTTGCTGGCGATACCAATGAGCAGCAGATACTAACAGCAGCACGTTACTATCACGACAGACCCGTACTCCTGACGAGGGTGAGTGGGGGCAAACTTTTGTGATGAATTGTTCGCTGATGCGTTTCCTCTCTCTTTCTTTTAGGTACTAAACGATCTGTATCATCTGTTTCGTTTCGAGAACTGCAGGGACATACACACAGCACTGGATGCTGTACTCTCAGCCATGGATCGGCATCTCAAGTTCAAGCATATGCAAATCTCTGGAAGGTAAGGAGCAAGCCCAAGGCAGCCTTTAAGAATGGAAACTAATGCATTTTCCTCCTGTCTTGCAGTGCCACATTGTTCTACATTGTCAAGGGCAGGGAACGCTCAAAGTTTGGCACCTTGCTGCGCAATCACATCATTCGCACGCTGCTCAATGGCATGGAAATGCATCTCACGGACGACACAATGCTGCGGAATGGCTATCTGACACTGACACAGTTCCACATGCCAGCAGATGTGGTAAAGCTCAATCGGAAGATGTCTCCTGTACCCCTTGCTGATTTTCTGCCTCTTTTCTGTAGCTGTTTGAATATGAACGTCTGATCAAGATACTGCTGCATGGTGTGTCCAAGACAGAGCAGGAGGGTTTCGTACAGCGTATTGCCATATATTTGCTAAACACTTTGGCCTGCCAGGTGGATGGACGACAAAAGCTCTTCCTGGGCGAAATGGGTGTAGTTAGTGTGAGTTCTTCAGAGACCGAGAGACCGAGACAAATCTGTATTAATCATTGCTTTATATAGAACATGCTGACGCTGATCAAGGATCGACTCACACGCTCCGTCTTTGATGATGTCATGGAGGTGGCCTGGTCCACCATGTGGAATGTAACCGATGAGACTGCTATTAATTGTAAGAGATTCCTCATTGGACGCGGCATGGAGTATTTCCTTAAATGTTTACACGTAAGCCGAGCATGCAGACAGCCATGTCAAACATTTCCTAAACATTTTCTCTGCTGCTTTCCCGCTCAGACCTTTCCCGATCGTGATGAGCTGCTGCGCAACATGATGGGACTGCTGGGCAATGTCGCAGAGGTGAAATGGCTGCGACCCCAGCTGATGACACAGGAGTTCATAGAGGTGTTCGCCCGTCTGCTGGACTCCTTGAGTGACGGCATCGAGGTGGGTCGAGCGAATACGAGACGAGGGCGACTAGACAATGGTAATGATAACCGTGCTAACGTGCGCTTCCAGGTCAGCTACAATGCGGCCGGTGTGCTCGCGCACATTGCATCCGATGGGGCCGATGCCTGGACCATCAAATCGCCCAGCCGTGAGCATGTGCTGGACCGCATGGTGGCCGCCATTCAGCGTTGGAACATCAAAAGTGAGCGCAACATCAACTATCGCAGCTTTGAGCCCATACTCAGTCTGGTGCGCTGCTATGAGACGCCACAATGCCAGCACTGGGCCGTCTGGGCATTGGCAAATCTGACACAGGTTAGTGGGGAGCCCAGTCCCACAAAGATCACATAGCAGCAGTCTGAGTCCGCCTTCTATGTTCCAGGTTTATCCGGAGAAATATTGCCAGCTGGTGGAGCAGGAGAATGGCATACAGATACTGAACGAGCTGATTGAGCACGAGAGCCCCTACAGTGAGATTAAGCGCATTGCCCGCTTGGTCATTGAGCAGTGCGATTCGGGCTCGGGGTCAGAGCGTATGGTCGAGGGCTGAGCCAAGGCTCCAACTCCGACTAAATATTTAATTATTAGGAGAATGCATCGAGATAATTGATTGATTGATCGATTGGAGGTTTACCTTTAGGCTTTGAGTTTGTTGTACAATTTTAATAGGATTTCGTCTCCTCTGTTTCGTATTTCGTAGTTAAGTGAGTGTTATATTGTTCAAGAGATTCTTCCTTCCTCCCCAAGCCCACTTTTAATGTATAATTCGAGTGCAGCAGAACCCAACAAGAGGATGTCAAATAAGCAGCATAATATCCGATACCCGATACATATACAATTTCATAGACTATATATATACATAGACTATATACATACACATACATAACATATATATATATATATCTGATATATAAAGTGTTGTAAGGCAAGCAAGATTATTTTAGGCCCATCGTGAGGAATGTAAATATTGTTAAAAACCGAAAAACGTAAGAGAGAAAAAGGAAAAAAGGAAAATATCATAGCAAAAGAAAGGCAAAAGCATGAGGCAGCTCCAGATTAAAGAAAGCAAAAAATCCTTCAACTGTAATCCGAGTCTTCTTTGTCTTTAAGCTGTATTTTTAATGAAACATATACATACACACATGCATATATCTTATATATCTGTTTGATTCTGTTCCTAGATTTGTGTTCATTCTGATGCTTACTTTTCCGTTTTCGTTATTTGCATCCGTTCTGCATGGAATAGAGATATGATATGTTTTCTATATGTAGTACAGATCCCTAGAATATAAGACTATAAGTAATGAATGTAAATAATTGCGTGTAACAGTTTTTTTTAGTTTTTTCCCCTCGTCCTTGGCATAAATAATATTTATAACATTGTATGTTATCATTAGTTACCTTATATTACACTTACATACGTATACATATATATAACTTGAATCGTAAGTGACTCACACCTGTGTCTTGCAATTTTCATATAATACGGGAGTCCAAAGTCCCAAACCTTATAGCAGAGCGTAAAGTGGAGAGACCTGGAGAGATCTTCACATGTGAATTGGAGACTTTACCTTCGTATGAGAAGCAGAGACCACATCTTCATCTGTAAAGGGGAGACCTTCGTATTGTCGTCTGTGTGTGTGCACATAAATTGCGGTAGTCAAAGTCTGCTTGGAAGGAGGATGCGTCATGGCGGGGGTGGGTGGTTTCGATGACGAAATGCCAACGGGTTGAAAATTACGGCCAAGGCGCATGTGCGGTGGGAACTCTGTCCATCCATCCCCAAATACAATTTAACAACCCTCAAATGCTCTCATTCACCTGCACTCTCCACACACGCTCGCCAGTTGTCACTCTCATTTTGCAATCAAGTTGACAGTGCTCTCTGTCAGATTTTGCCGCCCGGTTCGTCTATTTATGGTTAAGTGGATGTAAATGTGCTTTAATTGGAGAACTACAAAGGTAAACATAATAAATATTACGAAAAATAACAAACTAAAGTGAAAACAACTTTGAGACGGTAGAAACTGCATTAAATTCGAATAATAACAAAACAAGGGCCATGTGTCTCTTGCCTGCCATGGTTGCACCCATTCAACGGCATTTTGGAGAGGGGAAAACTAGTTTCCATTCACAATACCTACGCGAAATTCAGTCACAGTACGGATGCAATCTATCAATCAATGGAAATCAAATAGTTTTTCAATTCAATAAATCGTAAACAACAATTGCCGTAGTGGAAAACAAAAATGCAAAACAATTGTTTGCTGGAGTCTGCGCAGTGGCGGGTCAAGGCGGCGGCATAACATCAACAAGGAAACTGCAACCGGAACCGGACCCTTGGCGGAATAGCCTTTTGTGAGATCAATAACCTTCTTATGAACAGTTTAGTGAGGGGAGGGAGGAGAGTGCATTACGGTTGCCATGGCAATGAAAACACACAGGGATAAAGGAGACCAAAATAAAGAAAGAAAAAGACAAAAGGAAATTTGTATTCCAGGCATGAAATAGACTAAGGTATTGATTACCGAAGTTAGTCTATGATTAATTGGAATTATCTATCTGGGCCCGCAATTAGTGCAACAATTTCAACGAGTGACAAATTGTAACAAATATTTTCACAGGCCACAAAAACTACCCTACACAGAAAATCATTCCTCTCGACACTGGCGGGATTCGAACCTTAGTCGGAAATTTGAACAAAATCTCGCGCGACATCTCAACGTGCATGACCAAAACGATTGCAATTTTTTCAGCGTCTCAAAGCCACATGAAACTCAAGAGCTTTCAAGGCAAAAGCTTCTTGTAAACATTTTAAATTATTTTATTATATCTTCTTAATTTTTCCACAGAAAAAGACTGTTTCTACACTCACTGCCATTACTTTAAGAAGAACCAAAAAATATACACTAAAAATACAAAATATAAACCTGGATAGCAACGTAGTGCAGCAGCATGTGGCCTGGCTCCGAGCGAGGCAGCTCGCGGGCACTGGAACTCCCAACGAGTCAACATAATGCTGGAGGTAGTAGTCAGCAGGAGACGCTGGCCGATATCGAGCATATATCCACCATAGCTGGCTCGCTGGCCTCCATTGGATCCATATCGCATACACAAATGAGATATGTAAGTGCCTATAAAATTATAAATAAAAAAAAAATATTTAAATTATTTAATAACTTTATATCTAAGCAATGCACAAATGATGCCGGCTATGATACGGAACACACCTCCCTAAACTCTGACTTTGATGAGGCTGAACTGCGCAGGGAATTGCTGAGAGATGTGAGTTTTTATGGGAATTATACCAAAAAACCCTCTGCTAATTCTAGAACATCTCTTTTATCTCCCACAGAAATGGAAACTCCTCTTTGATATGGTAATTAAAAGCAATCCTCGCTACTAGATCAACCCATAACCAAATTCTTTCTTAATTTCCAGTTCGATCCTGAAGGTTTTGGTGAAATTTGCGTCACAGAATTCCTATCGGCCCTCACATCGCCGGAGTTTCTATCCCAAGTGCCTATGAACAAGCGGGAGCTGTTGCTGGAGCGAGCTAAGAAGGCCCAAGTGCCCACTGGTCCGGGCTATGTAACGTTCCAGGACTTTGTGAATGTGGTGAGTGTTCCTCCTCCATCTACGATTTACGGCCATGTGTGTTGGGCCTCAAACTCGATTTAGGTGCAAACACAGGTGCAAAGTATGTGCACCGCCTCGGACCTCGGTACACTCGGTATGGGCTCTTGTTCAAACAGAGTGCAAAAGGAAGGGTACCACAGCACAGCACACCACACACTCTTGTTTGGCAAATGCAAAAAGTACGCTCGGCAAATAGACGCTGGCTTTGGCTCTGCCTCTGCCACTGGCTCTGCTGCTCCTTCAGGGCCGAGCGTCACGCCTGGTTGGACATTTGATTGTTTGCCTGGTCGTCGTCGTCGTGTGTCTGTGGCTCTGCTGCTGCTCCTGCTGTTTGTCCTGATGTGGTTCTTACTTACATTGGTTGGCTGCCCTTGTTCGAAAAAGAGTGTATAGTCCGAGTGGGTCCTGGCTATCCATTTTAAGCTCGACTGCAGCTGCTTGCCACCTCTGCAGGAGTGACTTCTTCTTTGGATTTAGCTTTGATTGGCAATCGTACGTACTATTGCATTTTGATTGATTCTCCAGTTGATTGGCATGCACACATGAGGACAGACAGATAGACAGAACGACACACACACTCCATGCATAATCAATTCCTGAGTGTTTCTCTTGCTTCTTCTTCGTCTTTAGACAATTGTTTGCCCAAAGTGTCGTCAAAGTCATGAATTAGCCATGGCCATCAGCAGCAGGAGCAGCAGCAACAGCAGCAGCAGGACACTGTCTTTATTTGCCTTCTATCTTTGTGTTCTCTGCCTCGTCTCTCTCTATCTCTCTCTGTGTGTGTGTGTGTGCTTCAGTCTAACGGTAATTGTGGATGAGCTCGTACCATGGTGCGCCCATTCTTTACACAATGCACATCCCCTGTGAGTACATTATTAGGTCCTTGTTTGGTCACTGCTAATGCATTTGTTATTCCAATTGTGGGACCCACTCCTCGGCTGTTGCTGCTGCTGCCCTTTGTCTGTGCCATTCATATCTTTAGCATCAATCTGAAGATCCTTGCTGCAATCTTTACTTCGTAGACAACATATTTCCACTTAATTATAAATTTCAATGATCTGCTGTGGATGGTGGGGGGACTGGCGTTGGCCATATGGACCAGGACCTGCCTTCAAGCGAAGGAATGCTCCGAACGATGTCTGCTCCGGCAATGCGACATGCATAATGCAGGGAGCCACCGCTGCTCCTCCTGCTCCTGTTGCTGCTGCAATGGAGATTGCCCTCCGATGATGATGATTGTTGCATTTTTAACAAAAGCTCGCACGTGACAAATCCTTTTATGGCAGCGCAGAGAGCCCTGAGCACCACACCGATGATGACCACAGTGATGGCGACGACGAAGACGCAGGCGACGACGCCACCGAGGGGGCAGCAGATATGTGTTGAACGTTATGACAACTGGTAGGCACGAGGCGACTGCCGCTGCCGGGACTGGCTGGACGGGGCCGCATCTGGCATCAGACACACAGCAGGAGACTACCGGCAGCCGGTCAAGAATCAATCTGATGAGTGTGCTGGTCACTACCACAACGACTTGCGGATGCTCTAAGAGGAGTAGAAATGGGTATTGGAAAGGGTTTTCAATGATTGAATTAGCTACAAACCTTTGAGCAAAGTAATTGCTCCACTTTGACATTCATTGAGGCCTCTGTTCAGCGTCTAATTGATGCCTTGTTCCGTCCTTGTCCTCGTCCCTGGCTAAAGGGTAAACAACACTTTTAATTGCAGTCGGAAAGAATCAGTCAGCAAAAAGCAAGAACGCCGCCAAGGAGCATTCTTGCATTAATCAGAAAGTCAACGGAGCTGCCAAGCATTCGATCATTCGATCATATACCCGGCCCCCGGTTCGGAATGGCCTGGCCTGGCCTGGTCTCTCCCCATTATCATAATCAGGAGACGCAGCTGGCAGACGCCAAAGCTAACCAGCTGAACCTGAACCTGAACTGAACCCGAGACCGAACCTGTGCCGAGCACGCACCAAGAAATTCCAGCGGCTTGTCTTGAATGGGGGCCACAGTCCACAGTTGTGTCGAGAGTGGTTCTCCTCTGTGCTGGAATGCACAGTCAGCCAGCCAGGCAGTCAGCACAGCTGCTGCTGCTACTGCTGCTACATCGAAGATCGAGTTTATTGAATATACATTCGCGAGTGGAGCTCCATCCATCCTCCGCCGCGGTGGCGTCTGCTGCTGCTCCTTTCTGTTGATCTCCAGCTTCGATAGGCGGCTAGAATCAGATCAAATTCGGACTTTGGAGTCCGCTGTTGGCTGCTGGCTGCTCCTTCTACTTCTGTTTGGTAGGTGCAAAATGCCTTGCGCCTTGGGCTCAGGGGACGCCTGGCAGCAAAACCTGGAGGCGATCGTAGAGAGATGGCGACGGCCGCTACGACGACGCAGACGATGCGGTATTAAATCAATGCCAATCCATAAATGGCCTACGCGGCGCGTAGATTGAATTGGAATCTCTTGGCGATTTCATTATTCTGCAATAAAATCGCGCAAATCGATGTGCTGGGGTTGGGGTTGGAGGCAGACGGGCGCGAGTGGCAAACATTTCTGGTTAATTATGAATGAGAGCTGTTGGATAGGGGAAAATTATGATCTAGATTGTAGGAAATCTTATGAGCCATGTTCCTGGGTATTCCTTATCCCTCAAAGTAGTCTGCCATTCACTGCTGCACCTTTAAGTCCTTGAACAATCGAAATAATCCGTAGAAAACGACTGCAGCTAGCGCGTTTAATCGCTTTGAGGTTTCCATCAATTGGATTCTCTTCTTTGGCGGATGCCAAAAACAACTTTGATGGCTGCTTGAACCGTGAGTTGTCGCTGGAGTGGGCGTGACGTGGGAGTTTCCACTCCCACACACATCCTTCAGCATTCAGCAGTGAGTTGTCGTCCTTCTGCTGCTGCTCCATCGGACATTGAGTTCGCTTGCTTCCCCACTCGGCATTCAGCTGTCCTCTCGCCTCCTCTATTGACATTGGTGCTTGCCGCTCTGCTTCTGCTGCTTCATCGGGCCATTGGGCTCTACTCCTCCATTGGGGCATTGGGCTCTACTCCTTCATCGTGCCATTTCTGCTCTCATTTTGGCCACCTCTTGCTGCTGACGTTGTTTGGTCAATGGTCAATTTGGCAGCCGTTTATTTTGATTGTTGTGCATCCGGGGGCAAGGATAACGACGTGCACCCGAAATGGACCAAAACCCCAGGAGCCGAACTTTTGGGGCGGCCATGCAACTGCAACTGCTCCTCCTCCTCCACATCCACGCCTGCCCATTGCCTCTCAATGCAATATTTTTTGGTATCGTCCCGAAATTCAAGCCAAAAAAAGGAGAGGATGAACGACCATGTAGACAGCATTTCCTCCACTGTTTGGTATCCTGCGGCGTGGCGTAGCGTAGCGGCGTTCATGTCCCGTTTCGCATATCTCGAAATGATCATTTTTGCATTTTATTTTTGCACGTGAGTCCCGTCCCGTTGGGTTCTTCCGTTCGCCAAGCAGCGTCCATCCAGGCTGCAGGTGTTTGTCCGCGAATGCGAGAGTTTATGTAATCCCCGGCCACATAACCGACGACAATTTATCTTCAAAACATTTTCAGGAAATCGAATTTTGCGTTTCGTTTTTGGAAGTGTCTGTCTGTGTGTGTTCGAAATCGGCTCTGTGAGGAGAATCATCGTCCGCAACACACTTTCCCTGGGGGGGTTTGAAATCAAATTAAGTTTCATTTGTTCTCCTCGCTCACCTTGCAACCCCTGCAACAAAGAAAACGAAACGAACTAATTATGTTGAAATACATTTAAATGGGGCAGCGCACCTGTGACATTTACGACAGCGTCATAAAAAAACACCGAAAAACCCCGAGCGGAGCAGCTTCAGAGGTTGGCCGAGGGGTCAATGAATTAGAAGAAGTTACATCGGAGGTGCCACTGCTGCTGCCGCTTCTGCTGTTGCATTCCGCGTTCTTCGCTCAAGTGCCTCGAATAATTGTGTTGTGTCCGAGGCGGAAGCGCAGGCACGGGGTGCGCACATCATTAACCTGTGACCCGATCCATACGCTAATGAGACATCAGTCCACGGTCGTAGCTGTGGCCATCCTCCTCTCTAAGCCTAGGACACGCGTTGCTCAGGTTTACACCTACTCTTCCACTCCTACTCCTACTCCATGGCAGTGGCAGCTGAAATCGTCAGATTTCGGCTGCTCAGTGGGTTGGAAAAGTCTGCCTTTGGGTCTAGAAATGTGTTTGGTTTGTGTTTTTTGTTGTGTTTTGTGGATTGTTTAGAGCAATATCCGATTTCGAGGCATATGCTTCCTCCATTTGGCGGCACGCCCCTTCAAAGGTACGCGCGGGTACGTCCTAGTTCGAACAGCGCAGTCAAACAATGCGTATGGCTCAAGTGGAAGGCAGGAAGCCTCCTCGCTCGCCTCGGCTCACTCGCTCGTTTGGCTCTCTTTTAGGTTCGTTTGCCTCCATTTTTGCCAATCTGCTGCCAAACAATGTGAGAGGAGTGACTGTGCTGGAGTGCCTCGCGTGTCATTCCATTTCCGCTTGCCTCAGAAATCGCAAATCAAATACAGAAGGAGACGACAGCTGCTCCTTGCTCCTTTGCATACACATACGCCAGGCAAGGCAAGGCAAGGCAAAGCATATCCTTAATCTATATATGGCAATGCAATGGAGTCGCATGTACAGCTTTTGATTTTGCAATACAAAAGCCAACGGGCGGTGACTGTGTGTGCACTCCAATTCTCAAGACAAAAGACGGCGTCAAAGGCCAAAACGTCAAGGTGGAACGTACCGATGGAACATTTTCCACTGATTCATGGATTATTTCTTAACGTCTTGGCAGTGCGTACTTTTACTCGTACTCCCTCTTTTTCGCTGTGTGTTGTGTGTGTTCTTATTGTTCTTGACATCGCAAATACAGGAAACTGCTGCCGCTGCTGCTGCTGCTGGGAAAGGTGCAAACGAACTTCCGCTCCAAATCAGTTTTCGATTTGCTTTTTCTGTCGCTTATCGCTGTTTTCCATATCCATTTCAGTGCTCCTCTCTTTTGGCCTTTCAGCTGCTTGTTTGCACTTTTTCCTTTTCCATTCTTTTTGCTGCTTTGTTGCTGCCGCTGGCACGCGCTCCCTTCCATGCACTTTACTGGCAGATGTCAATCCACGCCACTGATGTGAGGTAGATTCTTACAGTCTTAAGCTTAGGGAATGGCCATGCCACGCCATGCCACTAATCAATCATCATCTAGCTGAGGCCCCCCACAAAACGGTAGCGCCAAAGCCAAAGCGGCTGAAAGCCTGATTACCCTGTAATTAGGCAGCGCAACCTGCCAAAAAAAAAAACGAAGGCAAATGTGAATTTAATGAGTAAAAATGTGATAATTAGCGGACATACCGGACCCCCGATGAGGCCGACAAAGGTCAGAGGGCCGAGGCGTATACCTCATCCTCTCGTTTCTCATCTCGTTTCATCCCAGAACTAATTACAGGGTCCCAGGGAGAGTCCTCGTCGCAGTCATTTGGCTAGACGAAAACCCCAGCAGTAGAGGTGCAGGCATAGGTCCAGGCAGCAAGTGCATCCGTTCTGCTGTAATTGCTGTGTTTGTTTAAGATTTAAGCAACTGTTTTCGCGTTGCGTTGCGGCTGCCCTCCAGCTAAATGCAAATTGAATTAGGCCTTGGCATAATATTGTCATTCAATTAGATGATCCGTTGGCCGGTCAGTGGTTGCGCAGGGCTTCAAGGTGTTGTTTTTGCCTGTGCCGACAAACAAATCCCATCCATCCGCATCCATGAAATGAGCTTAGCCGCTTGGCCATGGCCTGCAGGCAAGATGAAAAACAAATGTTAATCAAATGGAAGATTACATGAGCGCCAAAAGAATGTGGAGGAGCTCTCCCATTTCGACTGCCACTGCTCTCCAGGCGGCTGCAACTCCCTCTTTTGAATTCCACTTTTGCCAGACTTCAGTTTATAAATATTGCTCAACTGTTTGGAATAAAAATGTCAACACGGCGGAGCCAGTAGGAGCTACGAAATGCATAATAGAGTGGCATACAATGCCTCACCGCTTCGCTGCCCGATGCCGCCTGGCCACCAACACGGATGCAGGCTATGAGCTGGCACCACCGCCGGCGGAGATGTCCTTTTTGCGCATTGCCAAGAGCTGACACACACACACACACACACACATGTGTGTGCGGTGTGGTGGCGGTTCTGCTGCAACGGACGTAATTCAAAGGAATTTTTTCCATGCCGGGCCATGCCTCATAGAGAGGAAGCCGCCAACGCTGCAGTTGTTGCTTTTGGTCCCATCCTCCTCCACCTCCACCGAAGGCAATGGACCATGTTTGACCATGTCCGGGGTCCTGTCCTGCCCGTGTGTTAAATGTTTTGCGTCAATTTGTCGCTTTATGTTTGCGACGCGACCCAAAAAACAAAAACAAAAAACACACACAGGCCCTGCGGAAAGGAGCAAACGTGAATGGAGCAATGGAATCATATAGTTTTAACACAGTTAAATGAAAGTCCACCGTCCACCGTTCACATACCTGGTGACGTCATGCGGTGACCAGGGCAAGGCAGGCTTGGCTTTCATTTGCTCTTGCGTCTGCGTCGTCTGTGCCCAGGTAATGACATTATCAGCCGCAGCAAGGACACTGTTCCACGTCGGTATGGGCATCGACATCCCATGGTGCGCAGTGCGCACACGGAGTCACTAAACAAACGATAATGCAATTCTTTCGGCAGCCCAACCCTCCTCCATTTGGCCCTTTTTTTCTCCTATTTGTGTTGTGTGTTTTGATCGCTTGATCTTACCGAAAAGAGACCAAACCCCATTTGTCACTTGGCCACAATGCATCTGGGTGTTCTGTTCCCATTGTTGACAACACAAATTCGTAAGGCATATTGTTAGCGGCAAATTGTAACAATTTAATACGAGGAAATGTAATCGGAAGTAAATCGGAGCGCAGTACACAATTCCTCCGAAGAACTGGGGCTGCCATACAGGATTGTGGTGTGATTAGTGAATCGAGGCCCCTCCTTTTACTTGGTTGACTCCAGGCGATCCAAAGATTCGAGGTCGCGACAATGTCCAGCTTGTTTGTTTTTTGCATATTTTTGGTTTGATCAGTAATTGAAAGTTATTCAACACTAGCCAGCAAGTGGACGTGGCAGTAGGGTAGAAGAAAGAGAGAGAGAGGGAGAGACATATAGAGCAAAGAGGAGACTGCAAAAGAAACTTACGCACGCCGGCGGGAACGATGTCGTGTCGGACGTTTTCCATTCAACAAAATAATTAATTAGTTAAGTGTTGAGTGTTAATTGTGATTAAATTATAAATTGTGTTGAATTAGCCAAGCATCATGGCAAATTGATTGGAAAGCAGCTGGAGCAGAAAGCAGAGAAAATCCAGCCTGGCTAGATTTCACCGCGTAAGTGGATCTCAGCAACGTTGCTGGAAGTTCGTATAGAGTTCAACATGCAATTTCCAGTAATTGGATACACACCCACACATTGATATTGGCTGTGTTGCCACCTAGTGCTGTTTACTATGCAAATATTGTGTGTGAGCGTGTGTGCGTGAGCGAGACAAACAGAATTGGAGAGTAAACTGTAGCCGCATGCCGCCCCTCCCCTCTCTTTTGCTGGTGATTTATCAATTAAATAAAATTTGATAATTACTAGAATTAAGCAAACTGAGCTGCCAGACTAGCACTGCTGATTAACCGCAAGTAGTAGTGACACTGCCCAGCTCTCACACCCACTCTCTCGCCCCCACCCCGCATAGCGGATGTAACTATATTGTGAGCGTTCTCTTTTTATTTTTTGTTGGCCTGCGGCTCTGAAAACTTAATTTGTGGCGGTTTTTTCTTGTTTTCCTTTCGTAATCGTGCATTTTAATTGCGTGTAGGCTTCATTTGGATTCCTCTGCACCCCGCGCCCCCCGGGCAGTTCCACTTGCCTTTAATTAAACACAATACACATTTTCCGCCTTTTGCAGATTTTCGTCTTGTTTCTGTTGTTGTTTTATGTGCCGACTTAATTGCGTGGCCCGTTTCGCATCTTTGTTAACATCTTAATTACATAATAAAACCTATTTAGTTTTGCGCTAGTCACACACAGTACGCGTAAGCCAAATGTGAATCCAAAGAGTTGTTCATAATTTTATGGCTCGTTTAGTTTTGGGGTTAAAGATTTACGCTCTCAGATGAAATGCCAAAAAAAACAACAACAGGTAAAGAGATGTCTCTCTCATTCCAGCGCAATCCATCAAGTGTTACGGTAAATGTCCTCACTTCCCCTTCGAAGATGAGAGTCTCTCCAGAAGTCTCCGCGTGTAACTATGTCCATCCCTTTCCAGTTCATTGCATTATTGATATTGTATGTTTCCCTGTGTGTGACTATGTCCATCCCACTCCAACGCATTCAATTACAATACCACTGTTACGATAAACGAGTCTTCGGGCGCCACCATGTACTCAAATTTGCGTGTTGCCACCCGGAGAAAACACAGCTTGTCGGTTGGATCCCAATCCCGTACGGCGCTTTGAGCCAATTTCACAAAATTCGAATTCAAATGCTTGACGATCGCAACGGCCGTGCTGTTGTCAAAGGAGGTTTGCATGAGGGTATCCGAGCCAGTCTCCGACACGACATATCCACTCGTCTGCTCCGTGATGCGTGCCGTATTCTCCGCATTTTTTTGCACGACAGAACTCAGATTTCGATAGTTTCGCTTCATTGTAGAAAATTTATAAGTATAGAGGCGGAGCTCCGTATGCTAGCAGGGATCAGGTTGTAATGATAGAATTGTATGTCTCCCCCTTTGAATTTTGGCGCACAGCCTCCTGGGATTACTCCTTTTAAGCTTCCCCTTTTCTGTTCCCTTGCAGATGAGCGGCAAGCGAACGCGCAGCTTTAAATGTGCCGTCCATCATCGTGATCGTGAGGTGTGCTCTGAGAACGACTTTCAGCTGGTGCTGAGCGAACCGCCGCTCTTTCGCAAGATGGTGCATGCCGTGGCCATGGAGATCCTGCCCGAGGAGCGGGATCGCAAGTATTATGCAGATCGTTACACCTGCTGTCCGCCGCCCTTCTTCATTATCCTCGTAACAGTCGTAGAGGTGGGTAACCCTTTGCTTGCCACAGCTTAATATATTGATTCCCTCTCGCTTCTTAGTTGGGTTTCTTTGTGTATCACACGATGGTCACGGGAGAGGCTGCGCCACGTGGACCCATACCCACCGATTCAATGTTCATCTATAGACCGGACAAGCGGCACGAGATCTGGCGGTTTCTCTGCTACATGGTGCTGCACGCTGGCTGGCTGCATCTGGGCTTCAATGTGGCCGTGCAGCTGCTGTTTGGCCTGCCGCTGGAGATGGTCCATGGCTCGACGAGGATCGCCTGCATTTACTTCTCGGGCGTGCTGGCCGGCTCGCTGGGCACCAGCATCTTCGATCCGGAGGTGTTTCTGGTGGGCGCCAGTGGCGGTGTCTACGCTCTCTTGGCCGCCCATCTGGCCAATGTGCTGCTCAACTATCACCAAATGCGTTATGGAGTGATACGACTGCTGCATATATTGGTTTTTGGTAAGACATAAAAGCCATAAACAAGGAAAAATCATAATTTATAGAGAAATCTCTTTGCAGTTTCATTTGATTTTGGTTTTGCCATCTATGCGCGCTATGCTGGCGAGGATGTGCTGCTGTCGAGTGCCGCCGTCAGTGAGGTTCAGCATGTCACAGATGCCACCGATACTGTGGCCGCCGTCTCGTTTGTGGCCCATCTGGCGGGTGCTGTGGCGGGACTCACCATCGGGCTGCTGGTGCTGAAGAGTTTCGAGCAGAAGCTGCACGAGAATCTCCTCTGGTGGATTGCCCTCGGCACCTACTCGGCCCTGGTGGTCTTTGCCATTGCCTTCAACATTCTGCATGGCTTTGCTCTGTTCAATATGCGCATGGAGAAGATACGCGTCACGGAGACGTACTTTAGTGACTTTCAGGTGTGAGAGGATCCCGCTAGATGCCCGTTTTGTTTTTTGAACAATTTCTGTTTCATTTTCGTTACGTTGAAGTTTTTATTGTTTTTTCGAACGAGTTTCCAGCTTGTCTCCCCCAATTTAATTGTTTTTGTAGTGTGCTTATCTGTATGAATCGGATATATGGAGCACTATATCTATATCTATATATATTTATATGTATAGGGGACAAATCGTGTCGTGTAATCATTATATTATGTTTCGTTTTCTGCTAGTTAAGTACAAAGAATCGATGGGAAAAAGTATCAGAATCATTGAAATGAGAAATATTTACAACAAATCGAACTGATTAGGTGTAACATAATGCTCAAGGAATTCGATATATTTATATAAACATAAATATCTAGTTTAAATGCAAGACTTTCTAGGAATAAATGCCATCAAGGAATCAATTTAAGCTGAACAAAAAAAAATATACATACAAGTTGTATTGCTTTATGTGCGAACCGATATTGGCAATGCAATATTTGTAGGAAATTCGAACAGGCCTTAACACACACATTGAGATGATGATAATTCCTACCTCAGCATCAAAATGAAGCTTACAAAAGTAATATTTAAATTGATTTCAATTTGATGTAGCCGCAACCACTGCCAGCTTTTGTGGGTCAATTAGAGGACGCCAAACCAATCGATTTTTGCATAAATATACACCGTTTGTATTTACAATGTTTGTTGTACTTGTAAATAAATTGAATAAAATCGATACTTATTTTCAAGCAATAGTTTAAATTTGAATTTGAATTGGGCGGGCTCACAGCTGAGTTTCTGGATCAGCGGCCATCTTTGGAGAGTTCGCGTTTTTTCAGAAGTCGTAGTGTGCGTCGGGTCGTGTAAATTTTCGTTTTTTTGCGGTTTTAACGACAAATAAAGGCAATATACTTTTATAATCGCCTGGGCTATAGCATATCCCGTCCGGGAGTAGTGGGAAAACTACAATTACTCCTGATGCTTGCATCTTTGCCCACTCAGCAGCATTCTCACTGCCGCAGCATTGCCTAGAGCGCCCACGCTCTCCCGCCTACAAGTCTCCACGATCAGCAGCCATTTGGGGAGAGTTTGTGTTCTTGTAAAAATGTCGTAGTGCGCGGTTTTCGGATTCTCGCGTATTTAAAGATAAAGAATGGCAATCCATCCTTATTATTTCACGAGTTATGGCATATCCTGAAGGGGAGCAGTGAAAAAACTATAATTTCGCTTGACACGCGCACCTGTGCCACGACAGTGTCGCCAACAGGAGCACCACATCCACACCACCGCACAACTTTGGCTTTTTTGCGTGGTTTCGTTTTGCTATGTTGCGTGTTTGTGACATCTACATTTACGTCCCGGGTGATTCCCTCACCCCTCGCCTTCGCATTCATCCTCTCCGGCAGTGCAGTTAACAAATCCCAATCCCAGCGGAGGGACACGGAATTTATGTTTTATTTGTGGATATGATACCAGCACATTTCACCGTTAAGTCATTCGTCAGCGTTGTCACACCACCTAACGGAAATAAGCAAGGGCAAAAGAAAGGAAGCGGAGAAGGAGGAGCATCGAAAAGTGATGAGAAAACAAATGCAAAAGATGGAATAAGCAACAACTGTGTCCACGCGCCGATTTCCTTTTGGACAAAAGATGCTGTTTCCCCCACATTGACGCTGATTAATGTTGGAAATGTGATAATTTGATGCTGCCAACGCCAGAATAAAAGGTAAGGGTAGAAGAAAGGTTGTAAGCTAGGATTGTCCACTTGTTGGAAGTTAGGATGAGCGCACTGGGTGGAATATATTCCAGGTCTGGCTGGAGCATGAAAAAGAGAGAGGGTGGAATGCATTTGAAATGAGGGGTAGGGCTAAGAGAGTGGGTGGAATGTATTGCAAAAACGGCATCTCAACTCTCCAAACCACTAGATGGCGGTTAGTGTGAAGAGAGTGGGTGGGTTGACAACCAAGAAAAGCTTAGGATGAAGAGAGTCAGATCGGAAAGAGATGAAGTGAGAAGAGAGTGGCTGGAGTGTATTCGATTTCGAGGTTAGGTTGAAGAAGTATCTAAAAATATCGTTGAAAATACAGAAAAAAGGAAAGAGTTAATAAAGTAAATAGAAAATCCTTAAGTCCCACTAAGATTCGCAGTAATTTCTTCACATTGCTAATACATAGATTAACTGCAACGACTCCACTTAACTAAACTTCTTCTCCAGGTTGAACGAATACCAGCTCTGGAGTACATAAATCATATCAATAGCCGTCGTCCTCCAATCGAAGCTTCGAGTGCAGCTTGGAATTCAACATTGCTGGAAATTCCTGTGTCCGCTTCTGACTCCACTCCTGGCTGTACACTGTTGCGATGCTCTTGCTGCTGCCACTGGAGCTGCCCCATTCGATGCGATGCGATGCGATGCGGTGAGCAAACAAACATGTTTATAAAAAGTACAAGTTAATATTTATGTAATTCAAACAGATGCGAATGAGCGAACGAGACAAGGAGATCATTACATTGACATATTCAGGCACACAGAGACCCACGAGTCCATCCGTGAGGCATTCCACAGAAACAATGAGGATTGAAGCACGCGACCATGTAGCAAAGAGACTCACAGAGACACTGCGTCCCACGCGAAGCAGAAATCAACCTGCCCCGTGCCCGGTCCTTTTGTCTTGAGAAGGCTGAGGCGAAGAGGCCACATCCACATCTCACAGTTGTCGTCGCTCTATCTGCAACATGGACATGGGGATTCGCATTCGCATTCGGATTCGGATTCGGACGTGGACTCACTGCCACAGGAACGAATGCTTATCAAAAAGGCGCACTTGTACCTGTCATAAAACCAACTGAAATATTGGCGTGACAGCCAACAGAAAAGAGACCCCAAAAACGAGAGAAAGAGGAACAGTAACAAGTGCAAGTCCTCGTCCCCGTCCTCGCCGGCACCGTCTCCCTTGTGGCCTTTGCAGTTAATTCTTTTTTAATAAACTGCACGAAAGTCCACTTCAGGTGGAGGCCAACAAAAAAGAGGGAGAAAGAGAAAAAAAGGA
Source organism: Drosophila guanche (assembly GCF_900245975.1). Taxonomy (NCBI): domain Eukaryota; kingdom Metazoa; phylum Arthropoda; class Insecta; order Diptera; family Drosophilidae; genus Drosophila; species Drosophila guanche. The sequence continues at coordinate 1,345,378 of NW_022995751.1, read as the reverse complement.
GTGTGGAGTGGCGCCCCAGGAGTTGTCGTCGCAGGACTTGTGGCCATCCATTTATCTCACTCGACAAGGCAAATATGGAAATTTGTTGGCCAAGAGTTACCGGCTCTTGGCGGCTCTTTGTGTCGTGCGCTTAAACCGCTTCATTAAACACTTGGCGGTCCGGACCAGCCCGACCCCACTCTGGGTCTGTCTCCTAGGCAGCGCTACTGGCTCCAAGTGCTCCTTATGTCCCGGCGCTACAATTCATTTCTGTGGCTGCGAAAAATGCTTAGAAAAATGGAACCGCCGCCGCACTAATTATAAAGAAAGAATGAAAGAAAAGGAGACGGCGACGGCGACGGAGACGGAGACGCAGGAGTGTACTCCGGACAAACAAATTAATGCTGAAACCAGGACAAAAGTCAAACAGGACCAAAAAAACCAAACAGCGAGAAAGGAAGTGGAGAGAGCCTAGAATGAGCCGCGGGGTAAGTGTATTAAGCGGGGACTTTGTGTGTGACATTTGGTAGGGGGGATGGGTAATCAGATTCCAACCAAAACCTCATATTGGATTACCTTTAAGCTGCCTGTCCCCTGTGTGTCCTACGTGTCCTTTATGGGCCTTTTAGGTTAATTGCTTCTATTGCATTCGGCTCAGCCATTAAATGGTGGTCATATGAGGTCACTGCGTCGCTTCATACAAGTCTTCCTGGACGGCACGACTAATACACGCGAAATTAGCCCTCTTATACCCCAAAAGGAGCTAATGCTGTGGGGCAGCGGTGTGTTGTGGGCGGGCAGGGCAGACATTTGTGCGTGCTTGCTGGCAGTTTCCTCGTTTCAACAGACAACAAAGGATTTAGCAAGCCATTTTTCGTGTCAAAGTCGTCGTGTGACTGCTGTGGCTCTGCCAGACATTTTCATAATTTTCACATGCTCGAAAATCCCTCAAGGAAAAGGAGTGCGGAAAGCAGTCAGTCAGTCCCCCGTCCTTGCCACGGGGCGTGCCTCTTAATTGCCCTGACGACTGCCTCAGTGGCAGGAGTAATGCTATTAAAGGAGAAGCCAATGATGACGAGTGTGTGCTGTTCTGTGCTGTGCTGTGCTGTGCTGTCTGTCACCTGCTGGGATTTTGTTGTGGCAGCGGCAGTAGGCAGGGGGATTTGTGTCACGTTGGGAGTGAAAACGGGACGTTGGGATTGTTGAGGCGCCTCTCAAGGTCGTGGGAATAGTGATCACATCTGTCTGGGATTTTAATTTCAGAAATTCACTCAAATCTAAAATGAATTTTTGTTTTACATTTTTGAAAAGTATTCTAAGTATTTATTTAGACAAAACCAAAATGATAAATGATCAAATTGCGGCAGAGGGAAAGGAGGTGAGTCCTGAACAGCAGGAAGACCTTCAAATCAAGTCTGATCTCTACTTCTCCTGCCCCAAAGGATCCCCCCTCGCTGCCTGTGATAACTTACACGCGATTTGCAGACGAAACCGAGCTTAAGGCCCTGCAGGGCCTCATCGACAGCACCCTCTCGGAGGCGTACACCCTGTACACCTATCGCTACTTTGTCTACCAATGGCCCGACCTTTGTTTCTTTGCGCGTCACGAGGGTCGCTATGTGGGCGTGGTTGTGTGCGAGCTGGAGCCAAACCGTGTGGGCTTATTCGAGGGCTATATAGCCATGCTGGCCGTGGATAGGGAATATCGCAAGCAGCACATTGGCCGTACGCTGGTGATAAAAGCCATCGAGGCGATGGTGGCCAAAGATGTGGATTTGGTGGTGCTCGAGGCGGAGTACACGAATAAGGTGGCGCTGGCCCTATACGAGAGTCTTGGCTTTATACGAGAGAAACGTTTGTTCAAGCACTATGGGAATGGGTCGGATGCCTTTCGTCTGACGTTGGGAATTAAGAATATTATGCTGCCCTTTTCAATGGAGTGCTGTGAGGATGATTGAAACTCGGATACTCCATGTGTTAATTAATGTTTTGTGAATTGAGCCAAAAGCGTTTTCCTTTAAGGAGCGGTGTCCCTGGTGTGCTACACTCAGCTACTTGGGTAGCCCTCTCCTTTCAGAGGGTCTTAAATCACAGGTAGAGTTACCTTATCCTTCTAATTGAGCGACAACAGGCGAGGGAACTGCCGAAAAGTCATGTGGAGAGAGACCAGTAGAAAGGGATAATTGCCTTTCAGGGTCAAGAAGAGTCCATTTAGATCAGAGTAGGAAAAGAATTACTCCTGTCGATAAGTGTTTTAGCGTGGATTCTCCTTTAGGTGTGGTCTCTGTAGTCTCAAATGGAATACTTCAAGAATACTTTGTTGATTGCAAAATATAAAGCCGTACTTGAAGGACCATTGAACCCCAGGTCTCTCTCTGTATCTCTCTCTCTCTGCCTTTTGGATCATTGATCTCTTGTGATATCCCCACTCGAAACATGCTTACAGCTTCCTCAGTTGAGCACAACAGAGAGAGAGCGAGAGAGCACTGTCTGCCACTGCCACTGCCACTGCCACTGCCACTGCCACTTCACCTTCTTCCACCAAATATAAACAAAAACGTTTCAAAGACAACTTTTGGGGCAGGTGGCAGGCAAGCAGCAGAGATGCCACAGCCACAAGTCCACAGAGCTTCAGCTTTCTGAGCTGCAACTGCAGCTTGTGTCCAGATGACATGCAACGTTTGTGGCACAACAAGCAGCAGCAGCAGGAGAAGCAGCAACAGCAGTGGACTGTGGACTGTTGGCGGCGTTGATTGAGTTGCACCTGCCATTCGCAGAAACAAGCTCAACGAACGAGAAGCTGAAGCAGCATCAGCAGCAGCAACATACTGGAGGCGGCAAGAGGCAAGAGGCAAGAGGCGAGTCACATTGGAGGCTGTCCCGATGCCCGCGTTATTTATGTGGATTTTTCGGAGATTTCGCAGAGGATAGGAGAGGAGTGGGGCGGAGTGACCTCGTCTCTCCACATCTCGTTGTGGCGCATCGGTTGACATTGTGCCTCTGAATTTCAATTTGATGGCCGAGTGAGGCGGCAGGCGGCAGCTTCTGTCTACCATAAATCTCTCTTTCTCTCTGAAGCGATTCTTGGCTGCATAGATTGGAGTGCACTCCGCCCCCTAAAATGGCACTGCCACTTGACTTCATTCTGTAGAGTGGGGAATACGGGTGCTACGCCTCTGATAATTGTATAATTTAATGTGAAATTAATTGGCAGATGCAATCAAGCGGAGCAACGGCAACTCAGGAGACTCAGGACAACTCTTGTTATACGCTTCTCTGACTATTCACAATTATTAATTAATGCTGTGTATTCCGGATTGCCTTCATATTTAATTCAAATTGCGAATGAATTGAGGCGCAGATTCCCTCAAGAGGAATGTTGATTAGAGAGGGGGAAAGCGGCATAATCCTGTGTATAATCTATGGGGAAGATGAATTATGATGGCACTTGGAACTCTTTCGATACTTCATAGGGGGAAACTAACGTCTGCTGGGGGGAAACTAACGTCTGATGGAGGGGAAATGTATGTAAATACATAGAGTGCTGTTGCTTCTCTGCCCTTCGTTGCGTGTGCCTCCTTCCCGCTCTGTTCTTCGAACTGCTATTAGTAATATAGGGCAAGTATTGATTTAGGGGGAGCAGAGCTTACACCAGAGCCACCGCCACCCTTCTATGATTGGAAAGCATTTAATAAAGGATTTTGCGACTAAAAGTTACTTCGCAGAAGGAATATGAGGGAAAAACTAAAGTAAACCAAATATTTATAGAAAACATAGAACTGAGGTTAAAACCATGACAAACTAATTCCTGCATATAATATACCCTCATACTATAAACTCAACGGGTATTCCAGACATTCCATTCCATTCAGAAGAAAACTGTGCAGAGTGGGCTCTTAATTACGGATTTTCTTGGCGCTTTAGTTGCAATTATTCACTCTGAATGACAGGGAAGTTCTCTAGAGAAGTTCCCCTCTCCCTTTTATATAGAACAAATATCGATTGCAGAAGGGAACTCCCATCCATTTCCCTTTTTGGGTGTCGTCCCGCCCGGGGGATGTGTTTTTGTGATTGAGAGAAAAATGAGACCGAGACCAAGGAAGAATTCCATTCATAATTTAGACATTTATTTCTGTTTTTGTTCGATTTAACTCCCGTTGTTTATTTATGTATGATTTTTAGTTTATTTTTGTATTTTTTTCTCGGGGTTTTGCATATTTGCTATTTGATTTTTGTGTGCAGATCCTTGATGGGGGGTATCCTTATGGGGTATTAGGGGCAACGGGCAGTTTTATTTATTTGTGGTTTTTCATTATATTGAATGTTGAATATGCTATGGGGAGACCAGACCGTTTCCCTTCTATTTGGCTTACGCTTTGCTGGCTTTTTCATGCCAGATTATCTATTTGATTACGTTTGAATAGTACACGAGAGGAGCTCGAGTATCCTTTTGATTGTTTTCGATACTATATAAAGTGTGTGTGTATTTCTTGCAATTATTAACTGCCTTTTAAATTGAGTTTGGGGGCAGGAAGTTCAACTGAAAAAGGGATAAACTGAACAAATAATAGTAGACAATAAAAGAAAACAAATTGTTTGTGTATTTTTTGTTGTTGTTGATAATTCTTGTATTTTCTTTGGCTTTTCATCGTGTCGTGTTGTGTATTTTTTGTGTATATTTTTCCTTTTTGAATTTTTTCTCATATGTATTACATTTGTTGGTTGTGTTTTTTCGTGCTTTTTTCCACTAAATTATTAAATAAATAAATAAATAATTTGACAAAAATAATAAACATTTAAATAAATATATAAATTAGTAATACTTTTGTTGTGTATTGTATGTATGTGTGTATCTCTCTCTCTTTTTGCTGTTTCTGGGGGGGATTACTTATGATAAATATTTTTTGCTTTTCATTCGAGTGAATTCTCATTACCCCCTACTGTTGTACCTCTTCTATATGTGGTATCTATCTATCTATCATTTATCTTCTATCTCCTATCTTCTGTTTTGACTAGTGTGCGGACTTAATACTATTTACAATTTGTTAGGTGATTTCTATACATTTCTAAATCTCTACAGCGCACTCGCGATTTTTTCTTGCTGCTGTCATTAATTGAAAAATCCTAAATTATAGTAGAATTATATAGCATTGGGGGGTGCCAATAAATACATAATTTAGAACAACCATTTAAGCGAAGAAACAAAACAAAATCAAGAGCAAAAAACATTTCCATTCAATTTTGATAATTGCTTTATAGAGCGAGAGGCGCTGCCTGGGATTTTCCTCTTGTTTTCCGGGTTGGTTTTTTCTCTCTCTTTCTTCCATTTTCTTCGTTTTGTTTTAGTTTTTGTATTTTTACACGCGAAATAAATTCAGTCTTTGGTTCTATCACAACATTTTGTTTACACGTTTTTCGGCTTTCGCTTTTTTTTCTTTCTTCTTCTTTTGTTATTAATTTTTCTGTTTTATTTTCGCAGTTTTTTTTTTGTTTTTTGTTTAATATATGAAAATGAAACGCGGAAAATGAAACAAGCCAATGGGTTGACCGTTAACGGTAACTAGAAAACGATAACGATTAACGATAAGTGTAAATCGATGACAATTAACGATAATTGCAAATCGAAAACGAGTCGATTGCAAATCGCCAAGAAAAAATGGTTGAAAATTCAAACGAATTTCGAATTTAGTTTTGAACTAAAAATCGTTGAGTGAACTTTAGTCTCTCTGGAACCGTCTCCTCTCTGCTCTGTCTTCGTATCTACCGGGTGTGTCTATAGGTCTCTCTGCTAAGGATCCACTGATGTTGAGGATGATCCAACCCAGCCACACTCTAGTCCCTTTGCTGCTTAGGAAACACCCAAGTCATGGAGCAGGTGCTGTGTAATGACCTCTCCCTGCTCCTCCATCAGTTGTGCCGTGACGGTGTTGATCAGATTAAATACAATCGCAAAGACGGTGAAGGCACAGTAGACACCGAGGGCCAGCCACCAGATGAGCTGCTCGTACTCCCGATGCCCGAAATTCTTGAGCACCAGAAAGCCAATGGTGAGGCCAGCCAGAGCGCCCGTCAGATGTGCAATGTACGAGACCTGTGGTCCCTTGGCGAAGGCCGAGGATGCCGAGCTTGTGGCATCGCCGCCATCAAAGTATTGAGTGTAGAGAGCATAACCCAAATCGCAGGAAACTAAACAGAGAAAAGAGTAAAGAAAAGGTAAAGGATTTTGGTTAGTAAAGATGCCTCTAGGGATGGGGGTTGTATCTGTTTTACTTACCAAAAATAACCACCGAACCGAGTTGTGTGGACGCAGACTTCATGTGCGCATAGTTCAGGGTGATGTTGGCCAAATGGGCGGCCAACAACGCGTAGACGCCACCACTGGCGCCCACCAGAAACACCTCCGAATCGACGACACTCGTCCCAAGGGAGCCCGCAAAGACGCCGGCCAAATAGATGACACCAATGCGCGCCGTGCCGTGCATCACCTCCAGGGGAATGCCAAAGAACAGCTGAATGATGATGTTGAAGCCCAAATGGAACCAGTTCGCGTGCAGGAACATGTAGCTGAAGAAGCGCCACACCTGGAGGCGACGATCGGGTCGATACACAAGCACCGAATCGCTGGGAATTGGCACGGGCAGACCAAAGTTCTGGGCAGGCATGGTATAGCGATCATAGGCAAAGATTGCAATCTGTAAGGCAAAGGATATAAAATAGGAATTTTAGTACAGGGTTGCACAAAGGGGTTTCCCCATTTCCCTGTCTCTGATTTATGTTCTTGGCGCTGTCTGGCACGCGATGTCCCCAAAAAAAAAGAAAAACCAAATGCCAACTGGGACGGGTTGATTCCCCCTTCGTTTTGGCATTTGTTCAAACAACAACATTTCATACGCCCTGTGGGGCAGGACTTGCTCTGTCTCTCTCTCTTTCTGGGTGTGCCCCTTCTTCTTAACTTAAGTTTCTAGCCAAATCATTTCCACAATTTCCCTTCAAAAGAAAAGCTTTCGGCTGTTTTGGCTCTCTCTCGCTCTCTCTCTCTCTCCTGTTCTGTCTCTCCTTTGCTGTTGCTGTTGTTGTTGTGTGTTATTCGAGTTGTTTACAATCGATTTTCGGGGGAGGCGCCACAAAGTCAGACGCAAAGACACAGACATGCACACAGACAGTGAGGAGACGGGGGGGGAAGAACTAAGGAAAACTTCCGCTCTCATTTTGTATCACTTTTTGAATCATTTTCTATTGCTTTTCGTTGAAAGTTTGAGTATTTATAAAGTTTTTATTCTAAGGGAGGGCATTGATTCGTAATAACCATAAATATCAAATACCCATAGGGGAAATCGAATATATTTGTTAGGGGGAAAATGCTCACCTCAATGATGGAGATTACGAGGATAAACCAGGGCCAGTGCTTGCGATGCTCGTACTTCAGCAGTCCCATATCATCCCCAGATGCATCCAAAGTTGTGGCAGCAGCAGGGCAGGACATGGGCATGGTTAGTGCCTCTCTCTGCATGTAGATATGTTCGCCCTGTCGCGTGCAGCAGGTACTGCTGGCCGTGCTGCAGTCAGTGTCATAGGAGGAGGACGCCGACGAGGACGAGGATGAAGAGTGGCAGGCAGTGACGACGGCAGCGGGAATGTCAATGATAGTGTCCACCTTCTCCATCTTTGTGGCAGTGGCATCTGCCACTTGCATTTTGGCTTCTGTTGTGCTTTCCATTTTTCTGTTTTAATCCAAGAATTTTCACTCTGTTTTTCTGTAATGGAAACGCATTTAAAGTTGATAATTAATTAACTTGGAACACAGACAGAAACAATAAACAAATCAATTAAGTGCATAAATTATTCATAAAATGAAGTCTGCCGCCCTGCCTCACTGGTTGCAGCTCGTTGCACGAACAAAAAACAAGAGAAATTACAACACTTCTTTCTGGGGGGTGTGGGAAGGGAGGGAAATTCTTGTGGGAATTTTTGAGGAGATTTTCTGTTTATGGTTTTGAGGCTTTATCCACTTCCTGGTTGTTTTCCCTGGCAAAAACTGGGTCACCAGTAACATCTCCTTCTCCTTCCCTCTCCCTCTCTCACTCTCACTCTGTTTTTCTTGCTCATAAAATTTGATGGGCCTTTTGGAAAAAAAAAGTTTTTCTTTTCTTGTCTCTGAGTTTTTCTTTTAGGGGGCTTGTCTCTCTCCCTCTCTCTGTCTCTCTAAAATTAGCCATGAAGCATAGTCAAAGTTTTGCCCCAGCCTGATTGTTGGTTCTCTCAGTTGGAGTGTGGCATGGCCTTCGTTTCGCTATTTATGTAACGTTTTTGTTGTTGTTTGTTAACTGCATTTTGTGCTGCGTTGCCTCCGCTGAAATCTCCTCTTCATCGCCATCCGTTGCCTAATGGCCAACTAATCAGCTAATGGTCGGGGCATTAGGCGCATTATTGTACGGAGTAATTTGCAATGACAACGAAACGAAAAGACAACATTTTTCAAACAAAATTATGTTAATCGCATTCGATTCAATTACACACAGAGCCACAGAGAGCTCCCCACAGCCTCAACAGCCGACATTCGGCATTCGACATTCAGTGTCGCTAATGATCGAAAAAAAGCTTCTTTAATTCTTTTTGTGAGCAACAATTGTTGTGTTGTACATTTCAAATTCGAATCGAAAGCGAATCAAAAATCATAAAATTTTCTTTGGGCTTTTGCCTTTGCCTTGCACAATTCGAAAATTCAACTGCCAGCAGCGCGCCAACGCGTCTCTGCCTCTGTCTCTGGCACTTCCTCTGCAAACGCAGCGCCGCGGCGCCTACGCCAAAAAAAAAGACCAAAGGAAAATATGAGACTAAAAACTTGCTTTTGCGGTGTGCTTTAAGACTTGAGTTACCCTGGAGGAAAATAGTTGTTTCTTGTGCTATAAATTCAGTTAACTTATCTTCAGCTTAAACAATAATTTCTTAACTTGCTGACTTGTTCTACCTTCCCTTTTTCCGAAAGTTCCTTGAACTCTGGGACTGCATATTCCTTTTCATAATTGTCAGTCTTTTAATTAGAGGGTATAATCCCAACTACAACTGCTACTCTATATCTCTTTCTCTCTCTACTGTGGCTGTCTCCAAGTCCAAGTCTCTCTCTCTCTCCCTCTCGCTGAAGTTGCGTCTGAAGTCTGTCTGCTGTGACGCCTGCTCTCATACGCATTGGTATGGCCATTCATTTCTGCTGTTGCTGTTGTTGCTTTTACTGTTGTTGTCTGGTATTATTGTAATTATGTCTGAGTTCGACCCACACCTGCACAAGAAAAAGGAGTGAGGAGTATGGCATGTGGTAGGTATGGTGTATGTTGTGTGGGAGCACCAGCAACTGACCGAAACCCCATGCCGCTCCCCGCTCTCCACAAGCAAAGTCAGAGGTTCGTTTCGTTCTTTTTGTGTTGGGGTTGGGGCTTGATTTGGTTCGTTGTTGTTCGTTTGTTTGGTTGCCTAGCAATTTCAATATAACACGAAATCGCAGCAGTCTGGGCCACTTGCCACTCTACCAATCTTGTTTGTTAATTAATTTATTTATTAATTTTAATTATGGCATTTTTACCAATTTTGAGCAAGACACCAACACCGCTGCCTCTGCTATGTGGCATGCTGCTTGCCACTGGCTGCACTGAATGCCCAGGAGAGCATGAATGAACATGAACCGCATGCATGAGTGCAGCCCAAAATGAAGAAGATATCTTTCCCTCTGCCTGTCCATGGATTTCGAAAGATACTTTTAAGTATTCAAAATTAATTCCAACTCCTCAATGTGGAATGTGTCTGTCTGTCTGTCTGTCAGAAGAATTTCACATAGTTTTTGCCTTGCGACCCGCGAGTGTAATTTGCATTTTGCATTCCACTTGCACCCCTAAAAAAACACACGTTGTAATTGTAGTTGCAACCGGGTTGAATAAACTCATTACACTGCATGTCCCCCCCTCTATGACTTTTCTTTTCTTTTTTACCCCTTTTTGCGACAGTTTCTATTGGGGACTTTTTGTTGTTGTTGTTGTGCTGCAGTCATTAAGGTCGTGGCCTTTTGCTTACCTTATGCTTTTTTTCTGCTGCTGCAACTGCTTTTATTTTTTGCGTTTATCCAAAATGCGTTTTTAATCCAAATGTTTTCTTCGTTCTTATTTATTTTTTATTTTGCCAGTTTAATTCCTTGCACTTTTGTTGCTTGTTGTTTGCTGATTGTTGTCTTTCACTTGATTTTTGTATATTTTAAACTTTGTTTTAATGCTCATAAAATTCATTTTTGGAGCATAAAGCGAATATCAAATATTTTGGTGACTTGAACGAACACCCACACACAAACACACACGAAACGCACGAAAACGAATCCAAACGGTCGACAATTTGAATATTTCTTGTTGCTGTTACTGTGGTCGGTCTCTCGAAATCTCACGCCAACGCAGCCTTCGCTTTGCTACGTTTTTCCCACACGTTTTCTTTTTATTTTAATATTTTTGGTTTTGGATTTTTGCGGCGGAATGACGGTCTCGGCCCATGGCACCGGCCTTATATAGTGCCGAACCCTCGAACTCGAACATGTTGTGTTTTTGTTTGGCCGTATAAAAGTGCGCGCTCTCTCTGCGGCAGACTCTTGCATTCGGCTGCGACGAACATGTTGAAGCTGTGGCACTGCAGCTCGAGCACGTTCTATCAATGGGAAAGGTTCGAGGCCTGCAGCCAGCCGTTCCATCAAATTTCCTTTAGAGAGTAGCAACGGATTAGTCAATCAATTTGCAATCAATTATTGACTCATTTACGTATTACCAATGTCAGTCAGACTACTTTACTGATTGACTAAGAAACGCGGCTCTACGGAACGATCTTTCTCTTTGTCTTTGTGATGAAATATTCAGACAATGAGACCTCCAGCACTTGACGATCGCTTGCGAAAGTACAAGGGAACCACCTCAAGGCCATTGGGAGAAACGAGTGGAGTGAATGATGATTTATTGATGATATATTTATAAAAATGGCTTTGAGGGTGTGCATGTGAAGAATATCTACTATTTTAAGTTCTTTTAGGGTCGGGATGAGCTACAGCGATCATAAATTTGGTAGTTGTTGATGGAATACGATAAAAACCTATGGAAACCATGATAAATCAGAGACGAATATCCATTAGTTGGCCAAGTTCTTAGGGGATGAAGATGAATACCCATTAAGCTTGAGCGAATTTTGTGTTAAAAATAATGAATGCCCATTAAAACCATTCAGATTATAGTTACAATGTGGAAGAACCATTCAAACTTAGCTGGTTCTATAGTAAATAGTTAAGTACCGAATATATCCCAGTCAAAATCATGTTTTGAGGGTTCCAATTCTTAGCGTTTCTCTGTTATTGCTTACTGGTAACCTATATGCCTTTTTGCTTAACAGTTTTACAACCCCAGTAGTTGGAGGGGTCATAGAAGGAGGGTTAGAAATGCAAATCAAAAATCATCTTTAGCAATGCAGAACATGTCCCCGAAATAGAATCCGATCCTTGATTCCTTCTCTCTCTTGTGATTCCCGGTAACAGATCATTGCCTTCTACCAAGGGGTTTGAAATTTCACACCTTTTTTTTACAGAGACAGAGGCAGAGACAGTGGCTGAGGGAGGGGCAGAGATAAAAATCGGTAGCAAAAATAAATATTTATACAAATTATTAGGCACCATTGCTGCTGTGGCATGATCCCTGGGGCAGACTAAGTCCATTCGCGGGAAAGGTCACGGAATGTTGCACAAAAGGAGTACGGAAGGCAAGGCTGCCGGGGCAGGATCTGCTGGCTACGTGGTTACGTGTTTTGCATGTTAATCGGGGAATTTACACAGATTTTGATAGATAATACAAACACACACACAGAAGCAGTGGGATGCACATCTAGGATTCCGTGGCAGTGGCAGTGGCAGTGGCAGTGCACAGTCATCATCCTCCTACGACTTACGACGGGAATCTCTCCCGCACACAGACACAGCGAAAGAGAGTGCATCCTCGGACTGAGATTTATGATGACTTTTTAACATGTGCAACATGCAACAGGTAACAGCTACAGATACTTCCCGTACATATAAACACAGATACAGATACACAGATACGTAGATACCATGACCAGGCACATCATCAGACTTTAGATTCCGTTCTCTCTTCATCGTAAATCCTTTTTTCCCACGTTTCCTCACACGTCCAATGGATGGACATGTTCATTGTGGCAGACACGCATCGAAAAGAGAAAACACACACAACACTCCCATTCTGGGCCCAAAGCAGAGTACTCTCTCTCTCTCTCTCTCAGTCTCTCTCTCTTTCCCGCTCTATTGCCAACTCCCTGTCAAGGTCAATCACAGGTACTGTGGGCCGTGGACCGTGGACCTTGTGTGGGCGTGGGAGGACGTTTGATTCCTTTGCTGGCCTTAAAATCGCGCGCACTCGCGGGAAATTCCTCCATCAACATGTGCGAAACACATGTGTGTCTGCGTCTGGCCAGGAATTTCCGCAACTTGTTTCCCACACAGCAAGGTGCCGCGCGTCCGTGACCGCGTCCTTGCCTCTGCATCGTCGTGTCCTTTCCACTTTTCCCAGAGTTTCATTTGTGTGACTTTTTGTGTCCTGGCACTTGTCTTCAAGTTACGCCAAATGCGACATTTGTGTGTTTTCCCAGTTGAAGGATCTGGCTGGAATAGATCACTAAGATCTAGGATCTGCTAACTGGTAACTGGCTGCTAAGGGGCGCGTCTCTAGAGCAGCTTCCGAGAACGCAGAGAAACTCTAGAAAAGAAAATCTCTTCAGTGTTCAGTGGAAACCTTTAGAGGGGGAATCCTTTTGGCCAAAACTTGCTGAAAATCTAAAAAAAAAATGGTACCATTTGAAAGTTTCTTAAAGGTATTTTGTGCCAATGCAAGTCTCCCTGAAAGAGAGAGATAGCGGTGTAAAGAAAAGGAAAGACGGGACTGAAAATGCAAATTTTCTTTATGGTTGAGAAGCCAGAGGGCAGCCAAGACAGTGGACAGGGGACAGGGGACAGCGGACAGCGACTTTGAGGGCCAATTGTGAATCGTGGATGGAAATGGAAATTGAAAAATTGATTGAAGAATGTAATGCCAATGGAAGGCCAATAATAATGGACAAGTAATGAGAGTGTCCGCCACAGAACCCAACTGGAGGTGGAGGCGAAAGCGAAAGCGTGGGAGGATGGCCACATTGTGGGGGGGAGACAGACATGCCGCCGCAGAAGCCAAGCAATTTGGTCGAAATTTATCTATTGGATTAAGGTCCTTTTTTTCTCTCCCTGTGTGTGTGTGTGTGTGTGTGTGTGTGTGGACGGAGGTCATTATGGGCAATGCCAAAGACAAATTGGAAATTTATTGTTATTTGAAGGATGAGGAAAGGAAATAGCAGAAGGAGCAAAAAGGAAGGCAGGAAGAAAGCGTGGTAGTGCGAGGAAGGATAACAGTCCAGCGAATATGCATAATAAAAATGTCAATCAATGAACCTGCAGCAGAGGAGAGAGGATGCTCTGTGCCGCTCTATCCCACTCTCCCTGCGGATTCGTTTCCGAAACGATAATTGAACATAAACATTGCATTCAAGTAGTAATTGTGGAATTTGTTGGAATTATTGTCCATCCTAATCCCCCAACAAACCCCGAAAAATTGGCAAAAAAACCGAACGGGCACTGGGCAATGGTCATTCGAAATTGGTTCCTGTGGTCGCCAGAAAACAAACCAAATTAAAAGACACACACAAATGCTCCGGTCAAAAGGGACATTTTTGGAACGGTTCCCATGGACATGTCCTACTTTTCGACTGCCAAAAGTCTGAGAGTGCCTTGTTCCAAAGGAGCAAAAGACAATTAAAGTAGCAAAAGAGACAAAAGAAAAGGAGCAGAAGGAGACAAGGAGACGGGAGGGGGGCACAAATATCCCAAATGGACAAATCCAAATTGGCTCTGAGTAAGTCATCGGGAATGAATAAATAAATAGATCTCTGACTGAAAGAATCAACAGAATCCTGAATCAACACAGGCATGGATATGGAAAGGGGTAAAAGAAAACTACAAAAAATAGAAAGTCTTTAAAACTCTACAAGAAAAGTGTAAACAAATTTCATTTCCATTTCGTTTGATGCCCAAAGGAAATTTGAATTTTCCCCTAAATTTCTTCATTAAAACTCTTTAAAATTCAACAACAAATTGTAAATGTTTCATTTTTTAAATTCTTTGATGGGAAAACTGACATCTAAATAAAATTGAAGGCAATATTTGACTCATTTTAAGACCCTTTTAAAAATAAAATATAAGCCCTTGCGCTATTAAATTTCAGTTTTTACCGCATTTAATTGGAGTGCACTCCTTCGAGTGGAGCGGGGTTATATGCCACCTCTTGACCACTCGGCGGACACTCGCGAAACTCCAAAACGAGAAACTCGTGAAACTCGTGGCGCTAATCAGTTTAAAGGGCGCTTGTCCCCACTTTGGGGCCCCAATGCTTTACGGTTTTAATTACGCGGCAAAAGTTGGATTTCATGTTGGGGGCATGCCTCCTCTTGCTCTCTGTGTGGTGTCCGCAATCTGTGGAGTGCTGCTGTGGACTTCTCAGTTAGTTAAAGTGCTTGCAACACATTAAAACTGCAATTCATCCGCAGAGCCGCGAGCCACACACTCACACACACACATATGGAGGGTTGTGGCAGGGACAGGGACAGGGAAAGGGGCAGGAACAGGGACTGCTGCAGTAGGAGGAGGCTGCCGCACGGACTCTGCGGGTGCTCCAAACACTAATGAACATTTTATTACAAAAGTTTGCTCTTCTCGAATGAGGAGCAAAAGTTCCTACGACTTTGATTCTGATTCTTTTTTATTGCATTTCATTAAGCGTGCAACTTGGCGCCGAAGGAGCAGCCCAAGATGAAAAGTTGCCCCAAAAACTGAGAGAGGAGAGCAGGGGAGGGGAGGGGAGGGGAGGGGGTGTGGAACCTTTTGCTCTGATTATTCCAAGTTGCGTGCCTTTTGCGTGGTATTCCCCCTGAGGGAATGATCTTCTGACGGTGCTTGCACTTTTGTGGCTGCCACTGCAACACCCCTGGGTAGTAGGTGTCTCTTCCCACTTCCCACTTCCACTTTCCTGCCCCTTGAGGCAAGGTGTCTCCCACACCATTCTGCTTCTCCCTCCGCCCAGGGGCAAGGTGTCTGGCAAATGTCTGCGAATCGGCAGACACTCCGTCTGTCTGTCTGTCTGTCTGTCTGTCTGTCTGAACCGCGTTGACACTCGTTTCTGCTGCTGCTGTAATTCAAACCCAAGAAAACCCCTTTTGGCAGCAGGACAGCACTGGGCTGCCCCATCCAGTGAGCTTTGTAATTTGCTGCACATTCAGCGTGAACTCTGCCACACGCTCCACTCTCTCTCTCTCTCTCTCTCTGTCTGCCCCTTTGGCAGTGGGAAATGGATATGCCCCCACACGGCGGGTGTTATCCGAGAAGCCCTCCAGCGCGAGACCTCGGGGAGACCTCTGACCTCTGTTTGCTAATGAACTGCATTGAGGAGTTTCCATGCATTTCTCTCTCTCTCTGTCTTTTTAGTCTGCATTTTCATCAAATTTTAATTAAGAATTGAAACAAATATTTGATCAAAAAAGAGCCAAAGGAGGATTTCCTCCCATATTTGGTTTCACTCGAATGGAAAAAGTGTTTTTGGGGTTGCCATAATTATAATTATGCGCTGGAAAACAGGGGTTAATGATAGTGTTTCCTCATTAAGTAAGGGTTAGTAAGTAATAGTAAGTAATATTATTGGTTTTCCCATTAGAAAAATTCCTTTTAAAGCCAGAAATGATGCAGGATGGGAGGGAGAGGCACGTCACACACCTGTTGGTTTTTCCGGTGGTGGAACGGACGGGGCTCTGCCGCTTTCGGGGGTCTGTGGCACATTGATGGATTATGCTGTCAATCTTCAGAGTAAATTACAGCTGGAGCTTAAGCCCCCAGCTCAGTCGCTCCCGCGCTCTCGCGCGGCAAACTGGTGGCACGTGCCTCCCCTTCGACAAGTCGTCACTTGAGGCGGCGGCAAAAGTGGCAAAAGGGAGATTGAGGCACAGCAGCAGGATGGGGCTTAAGGCTTGAGGTGGCAGAGGCTCCGGCTGGAGTGTTCTTCTTCCATTGGCATTTATTACACGGAGGCAGGCGGCTAATTGAAAGCTGCACTTAACCTCTGGACACACAAAAACAAACTGCTCCACAATGTGGCAGGTTTTTTTGGAGGCAGCTGCTGCCACACGCTGGAAAATTGATGTAAAAAGGGGGTCGAGCAGCACGAAAAAGAGATGTAGTGCAATATTAAAAGCGAGTCGGGCCGGCAGCTGTCGATTATTGACACTGCGGCGGTTATGAGCGACCAAAGAGACGGTTGGGGTGGGCTGTGGAGCATGTGGCATGCGGATGGGGCATCGAACCATCGATAAACTACTTTAGCCGACCGAAAAACAGATGCTGGGCCTGTGGCAGACGGCAATTACAACACGCGAATGCGAAATGCGAACGCTGCAGACCAGACAACAGGTTGGCGGCACGGCACGGCACGGCACGGCACGGCTCCAAAAACGGAATCTTCTGCCCCGCTGAAACCGAAACTGAAACCAATCCAACGCGAAAAAAAAAGTAAAACGAAGAGAGACATCCACCGAAGGGATCCTGCAGCCTCCTTCCCCCCCAATCCTCGCAATCGTTTTTCGAACGTGGTTTTTGCGCTTTCGGTTTTCGGTTTTCGGTTTTCAGTTTTTTTCTCGTTTTCATTTTCGTTATTTTTTTTGTTTTTTTTGTTTTTGTGGTTAATGATGAGCCTCCAAATCGTTGAATCGTTGAATTGTTGCTGTTGCACGGGCTTTGTGTTGCATGAACGAAGCACCGATACGATAGCCACGGACCAGTGCGATAATTGCCGGTAAAACGCCTCGCTTGGCCTTTTAAATGCTGTCTCTCGCTCGCGTTCTCTGCTCTTTTTTTCTTGGCTGTTGTTGCTGTATTGTTTCATGGAAATTGGTTGAAATTTGTGCCTTGGCATACGGGTGGGTATGGAGATTTTTGAGAGGTTTATGAACTTTTGAGGGACTTAGAGCTGAGGTGTGTCCCAAGAATAACTCTAAAATCAGTGTAGAATCTTATGAAATCAAGAAAGAAATGTCCCTTGTGGGATTATTTCTAATCCCTTATGTTTTTCCCATAGAGCATCTGATATTCGTTGAGCGCTCCCTCTCCCTCTCCCTCCTTTGGTCGTTCCGCCTGGCCCTTACTTTTTTTGTGGGCCAACTGCAATGAGCCACAAATTGCAGCTGGCGCACGGAAGCGGCTGAATCCCGACAAAAACCTGGGGGGAAAAAATCAACCAAAAACCAACCCAAAAACCGAAAACCAAAGGCAAAGTCAGCGCCAGGCCCAGATACAGAAATGGAGCTCTCGGGTAAAGCACGCGCCGTGTCGTACGCTCCGTGTCGACCATTGAAAGCCGTTGAACCGCACCGCAAACCGCCGTACCGCTCTCCTGCTCCCGCCTTTTGCCACAGATCTCAGCCGCTTTGCACCGTTCCTCCCATCCGTTCTGCTCCTCCGCTTTGCCCCCGCTACATGCCCTTTCTCCTGTCCGATCTGCAACGCTTTTGCCCCGTCTCGCCTCCGTTCCGATCTGCTGCGACTCAATCAATTGCAGTTGTAGTTGGAGTTGCAGTTGCAATTGAAGTTGTTGCACCTGCCTGACAGTGGCAGGAGGAGGAGTAGTCAGCAACAGCAGCGGTCGTCGCAGTGGCAGTAATTAGTGACAGATCGTTGCCTCAATCGCGTGCTGATAATTCTTCCATTTCCATTTCAACGCTTCCCCCTGAATTTATTCGCTTTTCGAAAGGCAAAGGCGATAGAAAAACTCAGAGGATTGCAAAGGGGTAGTTCCCCATGCCTAAGCCTCGCTTCTATCTATCTGCCAATTCAATGCCTAAAACCTAAAACCTTCAACTCGTAATCCCAAACCATTTCTATCAATTGTCGAAACTCTATTTTGCGTAATAATTCCTTCAATCGGTTTATGCCCCGACAGCAAAAAGAGGATGGCACAAATCTCGGAGACCTCACGCTGTGTCATTGTTTTCTGTTGTTTTTTCCGTTTTGTTTTGAGGCAGGGGATCAGAGGAATCAGGAATCAGGAGTGAAAATCTGTGGCACAGTCCGTTACGGCACTCATTTGGTGGCAATGTCTGATGTCTGCTGCTGTCTGTTTGCTGTGTGCTGCCTCACGCGCCCTGCAATTTGTCATGGCCTTGTGGCCGTGACACACATTTTGCCAGTCACGTTTTAGGGAAATGTGGAAAATGGAAATTCAAAATTTATTCGCATTGAATTTGGCTTCCCTTTGCCCCACACCACACGATGGATGTGTGTGTGTGTGTGTGGAATTAGCAATGCTGCCCAAAGGACACGTTCAAGCGTATGCACAGAGCTCATTCATTTGATGTACGTGATGTACATTGCCTGATGTCCTGCAGTGAGGTCGCACGGAGCCTACTACAGAGGGAAAACTGTGACCGAAAGGGGGCAGGGCATCTGAGAATGTATGATCAGTATTTGGTGTAATTTTGCCACTAAAAGATCACCCAGAAGGGATGTGTCTACCCCTTCGATCACGCCACTAAATACCCATTGGAAAGCAACAGTTAAAGTAGAAAATATCTAAAATCCCTCGAGATAAACAGCAAGGAACTCTGCCACGTGCACCTAATGAGCCACGCCTCGACACTCTGCTCTGCTGCCTTTCTCCTAAATATATGCTGATTAGTTTTGGGTGTCCAGCGATTCCAGGGAAGGCATGCGCTGGGCACGCGCTCGAAGGATCCTCGAACATATGTTGGGTCACTCTGTGGGTCCAGTTGTTGGTCAGAAATGGAAGGTTTTGATCCCCAATCAAGGCACCGTAATGGATGCAGCAGCAGCAGGACGAGACGTCATAACAGCGCGTCAAAACTAATTTTCATTTTTGAAAAACAAAACAAGAAAAAAGGAAAAGGACAAAAGGTAGACCAAATGAAGAATATAAAGGTGGCAGCATCTGTTGCTGCGGCAACCAAATTAAATTTACAAATTATTGAAGAAACACTTTTCATTTCCAATTTTTCGTAGAGGAGGGGAACACAAAAGTGAAAACTGCTTGGCAACTCAAACAACTGTTGTCTCCTAGTGGTACTCCTCCCGGGGGCAGCCAAATCTGACAGCATCATCATTAGGGAAAAAGGAGCTGCTGCTGCGTTGACTCTTCGCTGACTGACAACTGACACGAGTCCCGTCTCGTCTCTTCTCATCTTTGAGAGTCTCTCAGGTGGTGTTGCACCATCAGAACAGCCATCGTGATAAGCAATCGTGCTTGCTGCTCCTTGGGGCGTCCTTTCAATATACTTTCCCTGCTGTCGGTCTGTCGGTCTGTCTGTCTGCTGCATCCACTTTCCCTGTGTGCCACGCGACTTGCAGCAACAGCTGTGGACCGCAAAGGACTAGAACATAGACCACATCCAAAGAGATCCCTGCCATATGCTGCCACAGCATGTGACACAAGTCCGGCTGTATCCTGGTGCCGTAGCCTGGGTACTCATTTGATTCCATAATTTGCAATAAACACGAATGTTTATGTTTATCGCTTGAAAACAGAATGGAATGGAAAACGGCAATTCATTCCACGATGAATCGAAATGCAGCACAGGAAGGTGGGAAGGAACAACATATGGACGATGTTATTCTATAGAGAGCAAAAAGATGTACCTACTGTTGCCTCAACCCTCTGCCCTGAAAGGTTTCCCTCTTAAATCGCTCCACGGCCAAGAGTTGTTGTGTTCTTATGAGTTTGTCTTTCAAGTGATTCTATGAAGTTTCGTTGCTGAATTTTAAGAGTAGAATTATCTTATAAATTCTTCATTTGATTGCAGCCTAACTCCTGCAGATATTAGAATAGCATTTAGATGGGTAATAATTAAATATTTTCCAATAATTATCTCGCTTATTTAAACACCAAATCATATTCTATCTTAAATGCTAATTTATAACATTTTCCACCCATATGTCAGCGATTGGCAATTATTCCATTATTTGCATACCAAAATCTCCTTGCCTATAAATCACAGATTGATGAAAACATAATAGGATCATTAGATGCCATGTATCTTGTATCTATTATCTTTCAACCGAACTGCACTAAATGACAGCATAATCAATTGCCATTCCAATTGGCAAAACACTTTCCGCAATCCTCCCATTCTCTGATATAACAATCCATCATAATGGCACGCGATTAGTGTCGGTTCTGTGTGGCTCGCATAATCCAACAAACAGAGATACAGATACAGCTACAGATACAGATACAGCTACAGATACAGATACAGATGCAATTGCATCTATCTTATGCGGACGTGGATGCATCCATCAATTAGCTATTTGCCCACTATTTCCGCCTTTTGGCCATTTAATTGGCATTGAATGCCACAGCATGCAACATGCCGCCTGCCACATATCCATTGCTCGCTCATTCGGTTGCCTCTGGGGTTTCGCTGGGATTATGGTAATGTAATCTACACCCACCGCAGACCGCCGCCCCAACGCTGCCACCGCTGAATCTCCTGTGAAATTTTCGGTGGAATTTTTGGCCAAAGCTAAAATTGAATTTTTCGCCTCATGCGCACACGCTCTCCACGAAAAACTAATTTCATTAACAGAGGCGCCAAAGCGAATGTCACGGCACCCCCCCACTGCACAGTGTGTGTGGGATTTAAATTTTTAATACGCAAAAGCTGGAAATATTTCAAGGATTAAACGTATTTTAATTGTGCTTTACTTTGGTCTATTGTTTTCATTAGTTCCTTAATCTCGTATTTGCATTCTTTTGAAACTTTAATCGCTTTAATCTTCCACATACCACTATGCCGCTTCAATCTCTGCAACGACTCCATTATGAATCCTTTTTGGATAAACAGTTTTCCCCCATGATCTGTTAATCGGCCATTACAACCTATAATCCTGCCCTGCATCCTGCTGGCTGTCATGCATCATTCCTCACGTCCTGTCCGATGCTTAATGCCTCGCTTAAGCGCACTTCCCCCAGGGGAGGGGCATGCCACACAGCATTTAAATGGGCTTAATGAAATGAATCCCCCAGCTCAGACTTCGCTTATTAAAAATGAATTTTTTCGCCCTTTTTCCCTTCGTTTTTGGTTTACATATTTATGTGTTTATTTGTGGAGTGTGGAGTGTGGAGTGGCACTCTCTGTGGCAGCAGCTGGCACGCAGAACTGTGAAGGGTTTCTCCCCTCATTCAACGCCCCCTTTTCCGATACCCGCCCTCAATCGCTGGGACTACTACTAATAAACTTATTTGCGGGGAACTAAGTTGTGCAAACATTTGAGGGAACAGCCCATCAAGTACACCTCCTCCTGGACTCCTGCAGTCTCTCTTATGTTTCATCTCTTCAGGAGGAGGCGTCTGCGGCGACTCATTAAGGGAACACCTACCACACGCCGAGTCCATGCCACTGGCCACGCGAAAGGGAACTAATTAATGCCGAAACAACAAAAAGCTCGAAATAAACAAATGAAAACAAGGTGGGGAAATCTTTAAAGGAGTTTAAAGAACTGACGATACTCTATAGATGGGGAAAAGGGAAAGGAAATTAAGGTCACTTATTGGGAATGTCTCAAATATGAAGAGAAATCTTTCTGGATTGGCGATTTGATGATTCCTCTGAAGATACATATGATCTGGGTTGTCTTTCCTAAAGGAAAATCTCCCTAAAATCCCAAAAAAAAGCATCCTCCTTGAGACAACAGATGGACTTGCGCTTTCAGCTTCATGTTGGGTGTTGAGTGGAGCAGCCTTGCCCCCAAGTTACAGCCTCGAAAGAGACTTTTTAATTAATAAAATAAGCAAGAGGAAGAACCAGGCAAGAACCAAGAAATTTCAGGGAGCGAGAGAGATGTGGGCAAGGTGCCTCTAGATGTGAGGTTTTGAGATGTTTCCATGAAACGCAGAGAGCCCAAAGATGTGCCTGAAGTAGACTCCACAGACTGGATTTTCGTTGGTTTCTGGTTATTTTGGGGTCTCTGCTAATCGCTGGGATTATTAATTAGTCGAGAGCCGTGTCGCGTCGCGACTTTGTGGAATGATAATTGCGGCTGTCGTTGGTCCTGTGTGTGCGCTCCACCCCATGAGTCTGGCCAAATGATTTGATTAGCCAATCAATAATGGGGCGCCCCAACCCCTGTCCGAAAACACCAAGAAGGATCCCTTATGCTCCAGTTGTGGTTTTCAATGCCATTGTGCCCCCCCCGCCTCATACCTTTGGCGGCGGCAAAATGATTTTGTTGTCTCGCCGCAGGCCACAAAGGTGCCAAAGGAGGAACGTTGCAGCAGGAGCATCGGCAGTGGGATGAGAGGTGTGGAGGGAGCTTTATGGATTTGCCTCTTGGTTTGCTGCTGCTGCTGCTGCTGTTGCTGCTCCTTCGGTGGCTGTGGCAAAAAACACATAACATTTATTTATGCCCGAGACGGACAACGCATCGTTCTAGAGACTCCGTTTTTGTTTCTGTGCGCTCTCTCTCTCTCTGTCTCTCTGTCTCTCTGTGTGGAAACCAGATCCAGATCACTTATTATTAATTTTAGTGGTTAAGAAAATGGGAGCCACCTCTGCACCGATCTCTCGCCCGATCGGCAGCGCCCGAGGGCACAAAAGGCATGCAGATGGGCAAAAGGTTGCTCCTGCCACAATCCACAATATGTGTCTCAGGAATTGTCTCGGCATTTTGGCTCGAGTCGTCGTCTACTCGAAAGGTACACATATCTGTTTTTGGTTTCTGTTTGGTTTAGGTCTTTAATACTCTTTTGTTTGGCTAAGCGGGGTATATGGGTTGTTGGATGAGGCAGGCGTTTGTTCACAGTGTGGCTTAGCAGCATGAAAGGATGATTTGATTTCTCCTCCTCATTGCTTCTATTTTTCCAGCTTTCTCCCAGTGCGACTCTCTTCCCCAGTGTGGCTTAGCAGCTAAGGGTTGCATTTTTCCTTCTCTTTGCTCTCTCCATCATTTTATTTCAAAGAGCATCCGCTGTTTCTGGCTACCGCCTTGGGGTTCCTTTCTAGCCCTGATCTCTGGCTCTGGATTCTCGGTTTTGGGTTTTGTTTTGGGGCGATTTTAATTAGTTTTGGTTTGGCGGCTCTCCGCGGCTGTTGTGTTGCCTGGCTGGCTCCTACAGCCCCAGCTCCCGGTGGAGAGTCAATTTGCAGCAGCATATGCGCTACTTGGAATGCTGCGTCGTCGTCGTCGTCGTCATCGTCGTCATCGCGCGGGGCACACACACTCAGAACTCACTCATTTTCCCATTCAGTTTGGGGCAACGCCCACTTTTGGGTACGCTGAGTTTGGCCCCATGTTGCAAGAGTCTCATTTTCGGCTCATGGCTTGGCTGTTGTTGTGGCTGTTGTTTCTGTTTTTGTTCCTTTTAATAGTCCTCCTTTCGCCATATACGCAAATCGATTAAAATTGCGAACCGCAGCAGCGTCCCAGGCGAACAGACGCTCGGATGGGCACTGCGGAATGGTCTCTGGGAGGCTGGGACTGCGACGGGAACACTCGACTCTCTCGCTCACTCGCTTGCTCGCTCGCTCACATTTAAATGCCAAGTGAAAAACTATAGCCAATTACTTTAAATTAGTGTAATTCCCATGTCATGGCATCGGGGGCAACGTATCGTATCGGATTGGGATTGGGATTGGGATTGGATTGTGGATCGGTTTGTGGCTGGCTAGCCAGACTCCATAGCAGAGACTCCATTCCGTGGAACTCTCCACTCTTTGAATTGTTGCATTTATAACTTTAGAAGTCCTCGGCATTGGTCGTCTCCCTGTTCTGTTCTGTGTGTGCCCCACCATGGCCCGCGGGTGTAATTTTAATTTCTGCCAAACCCCGTGCACCCAACTCCTACTCCTACTCCTACTCCTCCTCCTCCTGCAATCCTCATGGCCATTGCTCAGTCGTACGATTGGTCCTTGGGTCTCATGGTCTCAGCTGTTTAGAGACGCGTAATTGCCGCAAACGCAACGCAAAGCAACGTCTAAGCCCCGCCACGCTCTCCATGCAGCCGACTTCCATGCTCCATTTCATGTCACAGGTGGCTGCCACACAGGCCTCCCAGCTACCTCCTGCGCACTCCTTCTGCAGCTCCCAATGAATGCATTTAATAACTTTTTATTCGCCGCCTACCCTCGCATGACGAGTGACAGGTCGCTGGGGTATATTCTGATGCCAGCAGGGTGATATCTCGTCTTTTGGTTACATTTTGGAACTCTTCTCCCATCGAAGTTCTCCTCTAAACTGCGGTTGTCCCTCGAAATTCTTTCCTTATCCTTATCCCAACTTGCACACTGTTATGTTTCTCCTCAACTACAGGGTATCCCTGGAGCAGTGCTCCTTTATGATTTTTGGCCTACCATTCCACATTTTCTTTCACTTTTCGATCAGGCTCTCGGTTGCACTGTGGGAAAATGTGTAGAAGCTGGCAATCAATGTCCAAAACTTTGCCCCACGGCCATGACAACTTGCCTCTCGATTTATGAGCCTACGCCTCGGACGCAACGGACGGACTCCCCTTTCGAAAAAACCGAGCTAAAAACCAAAGCAAAACCAAAACCAAAACCAAACCCAACCCAAAGAATCTTTGTGTGCAACAGGCGGCTGCTGTTGTTTCTCATGGCCTTAGATTTGTGGCAATAATTGATTTTAATTTATAGAGTAGAACTCTTGGGGAAGTGGTTAGTTGCAGTTGAAGGAGCCGCACGAGTTGCAGCTGTAACAAAAAAGGCAAACTCTTAAGTTAAAAGCTTAGCTAATCCTTTTAGTTTTGAAAGCCACTTGACTAATAGATTCCTAAATGTGTTGGCTCTTAAATTTGGTTGAGGATTCACCGTACCGTATAATTGCCCTGGTCGCCAATTAAGGGAATGACTTTCGGCGACGGGGTCACCCATTTAGAGGGAAACCAGAAGCCCACTTCCTCCTGAACAACAAGCTAGGTCTGGATATGCTCTTCAAAAAGTTGTTGAGTTTTAAGAGCGTTTACTGGAGTGTAACTTTTAGGTTCAACTAATGAAATTATGTGGCGGTTCGGGCCACATTTTTTTCTGCTTTTTGGCAAGATGTCTCTCTGGAAATTAACGCTGGGAAAACGCACTTGTAGGAAAGAGGTTAAACTACCATTCTCATACTCGTACTCTCAAACCACGAACAGAAAAAAAAGAATGCCGTTCTGCGAATGGGGTTCTCCCATGGTTCCTACAGCTCCCAAGAGCTCTGGCTCCAAACTTCGAAGCAATTAAAACGCGTTTTCGCAATTAAATGACTTTGCTATTTTTATTGTTTTGTTGTTGTTTTTTTCTCGGTAGTTTTCTTCTCGTGTAGTTCTCTTAGTTGAACTAAAGTTTAT
The DNA here is from genome assembly GCF_900245975.1 of Drosophila guanche. NCBI lineage: Eukaryota > Metazoa > Arthropoda > Insecta > Diptera > Drosophilidae > Drosophila > Drosophila guanche. The sequence goes on along the minus strand of NW_022995751.1, from coordinate 1,319,903 downwards.
GTCAAAAATTTAAATCAGCAGCAGGAACGGAGGGAGGAAACGCGTGAAGGAAAGGGCAATGCCAAGGGGTTTAAGCGGAGGAATGACTTTTGGTAATTAGACTTCTTGACTTCTGTTTTTTTTTTGGTTGTTGTTTTTTTGGTGTTGTGTGGGGCCAGGGGGCAGTGGCATCCAACAACTTTTTGGCTTTTGGAGAACACCCTCTGGAAATTGTTTCCAATTAAATGCCTTTTCGGAGGGTTAGCAAGAGGGTTTTCCGTGGGGGTTTTCGGTATTCGGAATGTTGGGAATTAAAGAAAAATAAATACGAAATAGGATGTAATAACTTTATAGTTTTGGTTGTTGCTTTCTGGAGCACAACTGTTTGTCAAATGTTTCTTCAGCGAAGCGAGATGACGCTGCAGGTTTCATCTCTCTCTCTGCTGCCACATGCCCCATGGATGGGCATCATTATCATTTCTAGAACGCGACATTAACATTAACTTTGAGAGTAATGTTGTTTGGGTTGTGTACGTGTGTATCTGTGTGTGTGTGTCTGTGTGAGTGTGTTTGCTGTTGATGCAACTGCGGAGCGTAACGAACACGCTTACAACAAACGAACGAACGAACGAACGAACGAGACGAACGAAACGAAACAATCCCCAAAGGAAAACACAATCATCATTAGTGGTAGAATCCACATAGCACAGTTCTACGAGTATAGTTCCATGTTCTATATAATCATTTAGAGCATAGACCGAAAGACCGAAAGACCGAAGAGCGATCTGTGGTGTTGGCAGGCAGGCAGACAGCCGGTAAGCGTCTTTGGCTCGTGGTCACACCTCGTGGGGCACTTGCAACTGCAACTATTACTCCTACTCTCCTCCCTTGGCTCTGCCACTCACCAGCGTGTCTCTAGTTAATTGGGTTTTTTCTTTAAACAATTCTATCAATGCTTGAGCATATATTAGCTCATAGACCGACCAGGTGCTGGGCCTGCATAAGACACCTATTAGGGGCACGCTTCAATGCCTACAAAATGGCATGCAAGCCCACTGGAGTGGCGAAAAACGGGGTTGGATTTTCTAAGGAAAACTTAAACGAAGGCTTTGAAGGGCAGGGAATGTGCGCTTTGGGGTATTTTCTGCCTCTATGGCTTCAAATGAGGGATCAACACGCTTTGCAAATGCTGCGAGGTGGCTTTCTTGAAGTATTCTTAGAGACTGCCAATAATTTACTTTATTTGCTGAGAAATTACATCTAAATTCAGGATCCAATCTCTCTCAGATCACTCCACTGCCCATTCCAACTTCTATTTCCATATCTTTTATCTCCCAGCCACTTCCTTGGCTTCCCTTTAAGCCAATTTCCTTATAAAACCCATTGCTGACATAACTGTTAATGTTAATGCCACTTCCTTCTCGAGAGACAACACTTTGGGCTGTGTCTACGTGCTACTGTTATAAAAACCCCAACCCCGAACCCCACCACACAAACCCAAGTTCGATTCCGGGTTATTCGGGGAAGTAAATTGAGATGTCAACTGCCTTTCTCTCTGCTCAGCGATGATGATGATGATGATGGGAATGATGGGAATGGTGTTGATGCTCTCAGATGATGCTAACAACGGATTATAGATGGCATAGATTATAGATGGTGTTTCCACAGATGAGCAAACACCGATAAAGGCTCTTAAATGGAAGAAATGGAATGCCCAGAAGATGATGCAAAATGTGGCTTAAACTCTGGTAGAAGATTTACGGGATGGAAAGTGTGAGAATCGAATGACAAAAAACGAAGAGAGAGGGAGCGGGAGTAAGAGAAGGTTAGAAAACAGTTAGAAGATCATTATCTGCCCGGCCCCTTCTGGACAGCGAGCGAGAGAGACAGAGAGAGGGGTGGGGTCATCAGTGAGCCGTGAAATATGATCAAAATATTTATGTCTCTGGCCGCAATTATGAATAAGAGACGGAAAAAAACGATAGAATAAAGAGAAAGAATCAGTGACTGCAATAAAGAGAGCAAAAGAGATAGACAGAGAGCGATCGAGACATAAAAAATAAAGCGGAACCCAACAAAAATCTCAGAAGACAATGGCCCATCGATCGCTCTCGGTGGGACTCTTGGACCCTCATTGCCGTCTTTTGTTACCTGTTTGTGTTTTTTGTTTTGCTTTTCGAAAATATACTTTTTATGACTCTATTTTTTGTGTGTGCGTAGCCGTAAATTGATTTTTACGAGGAGGCACACGACGGCAGACAGTCAGCAATTCGGAAGTGCAACGAATATTGGCAATAAAAATTCCAATTCGATTTGTGCCTCCTGATTGATGACAGGCCTGAAGGGAAAATGGGAGAAACTTGTGGAGAATTCTCAAAGGTATTTTGTACGTGTCTCGGCCTAAGGGAGCTGCTGCAAGACGCGTGGCAGGGATCTACTTCGAAGTGCAATTATAATGAGAATGAGGCAGCCCTGCAGAAAGGGGTGGGAAGGGAATACTTTGCCGCTTGCAAAGAGAGACAAAAGAGAATTAGAATCAAAGACAAATTGTCGACAAAACTAAAGCAGTGACATTGCAATTAATTATTTTGTCAGGGCAAACGACTGTCGACAGCCCGCCCGACTGCCGACAGCCGACTGCCGACTGCACCTGAAAGAAAAGTGCCTGCCCGGGAAAAGTGCCAACAGACAAGTGAGAAATTAAAAGTTTTTTGTCGCTGCTGCACCTCTCTCGCTCTCTCGCTCTCTCTTTCTCTCTCTGGAGAGTGGGGAGTGCACTTCCGACAGGTCAAAAATGAATCGCATCGCGCAATTAAACAGTTCACTCGGGGCTTTGGGGGCAACCTGGAGCACCTCTGGCACCCAGTAGAAGGTGTGAAAACTTAATTAAGTCGAAAGCGGAAGAAGAAAACAAAAGAAAGAAAGCAAACATGCAGGGGAATTCACTTAAGGAAAATTCGCACCAAAGAAAATTTCCCTCTGATAAACACACCAATTTCACTAGAATAAAATTAGTTTTCCCTGGCATCATCCATTTTAAAGTTTAAGCTCCAACTGTTGGCCAAATAGAATTCTGCGGTTTGGGATTCTCTGCGGTTTGCCTTTGACGCCTTTGAGGGCAGAAAACAAACATTTTGCCCCCGCAATAAACTATGAAATTGTCCGCGAAACACGCGTCATGCAGCAGCGCCCTTCGAACGGTGGGTCGAGTGTTTGCTGGAATTTTAAAGATAGTTTCTCAATGAGGAACTTACCTGACCTTCGATAAGGGGAAAAACATTCCTGAAGCATGCGTCACATGGGCATAAAAACCATTTCATTGCTGGTTGAATTGATAAGAAGTAAGAGCCGACAGAGAAGTACCAGCCCATCCTTGGAACAAAGGACTCGCCTCCGGAACATATTTTTAGCGTGGGCTTCTGCTGCCTGGGAGGGCATCTTCGCTAAATGATTTATGTGTGCATTTCAGTGCCATGAAATCATGGCTGCTTAATTAGTGATTAAAACAAACCAAAACCAAAACCAAACCCTAAAACCCTCCCACGAAATGCCCGAAGAACCCTTGGCTTCGGCAGTGTAGTGGGTGCGGAAGAGAAGAACCTACCACAGCGAGTGGTAGGAAGATCCTCCACAGATGGTATGAATGGAAACAATCGAGAGGGAATTAAACAATTAATGTGTAATTATCACAGTTTTGCACACAGAGCCCGAAGCGCCAACAGAGGAAGGAACGGAACTTCAATCTGTGCAGCATTCGGACGGGGATCTCGAGGGAGGAGAAAGAGAGTCGTCAAAACGCCCACATGGGATGGAGCGTGAGGTGTGCGGGCGTCTACAGGGCGTGCCGACAAACGATCCTTACTCCAGGGGCCCACAGAGAACGTCGAGAGAGAGAGAGAGCAATACATCATCATCAGAGTCAATCCAAAGAGGAGCAGGAGGTAGACCTAACGATCGTTGAAAGTCCTGAGTGCCGAGTAGTTGATCACAGAGAAAGAATCATGTAATTTTCTTATAGATGGTGATGGAGAGGGGGGAAAGGAGTGTGAGTGAGAGATGATTGTTTTTAGGGGTTTTAGATCATCCAAAAAGTGATCTCTGATGAAGGCGCCGGCACCGCTACAGAAGGAGCTTCCTTCGCCTTCCAATTATGTTGTTACTCTCGTACGACGGAGGGCAGGGGGATCAAAGCGATCAACCGATGACCGATGATCAGCCGCCATCAACGAAAATTGTTTCGGACACTGATGTGCGGCAATTAGATGTTGAAAGGAGTCGTTGCAGGGAGTGAGCGAGCTACCCAGAGGTAGCAGGCAGCGAGGGTCACGTGTGGCCAAGCCAACAGCGATCTCGTATCTTATGCAAATCAGTTTTAGGGCCTAAGCAGTGGAAGGAAGGAATTAGCATGTCCAACAATTGAATTAATGGCGCTGCAAATGTCCTTTAAGTAGCTTAAAGCGAGACCAGGAGAGAGAGCGGATTTGCAAGCCTCTTTGGAGGATTGAATTATGCCTGAAACAATGGACACAAATTAACTGCTTTTCGTGCTCTAATTCAATGTGCGTGTGCGCACCCCTCTGAAGATTGCTCCTGAAATTAATGGCAATTATCCTTGAGCCCTCGCTTTAACCGCAAAATTGTCCCAGAAGGGAGAGATCTTTCTTGTGTCTTTGGGTCTGGAAATGTCGTGTATGCGTGTACAACGTCTAAGCCGCATTGTCTCTGCGTTTGATCTTGTGCCGCACAAAAAAAAGTTAAACTCTGAAAGAGATCCAGAGCAATCTTTCGTAGACTAAAGTTGGGAGTGAGGCAGTCCAATCCCTGCATGGAACGATGATCTGTAGATGCTCTTAAGGCGCCGCAGATCTTTTTAAAGCATATAAAGTGCTTAACATAATTAGTAGATTCATCTTTGGGACATACTTTGTGGGACACTCATTGTTGTGGCACCAAAATCTACTCAAACCTCATGATCCGCATAGTTAAGCCAACTTATGGAACTAGCAGAGGATCCCTTTCCCATGCCAAAGAATAGAAAGATCTTTGAAGATCTCTTACAAATTGCTTAGCTTTGGATGCTCCTCAATAAATTCAGTTATCAATGTCCAAATATTTACACAAATTAATGCAGTCTACCCGCTCTCCTGCTCGATTTATATACTTTTCCGATGGCTTCTGTTGTTATGGAAAGCGACTCCAGAAGCATTTTCCCACAGAGCTTTCGTTTCGGTGTTTCTCGATTGAGAATCTTTTCTTTCTACCTCTTTGATCAAGAAAGAAATGGAAACGGATTTTCATTCTGCTTGGGGCTTTTCTTTTGGGCAGCTTAGAGATGCAATGACACCTTGAAAGCGGCAGCGGCGGCAGCATCAGCGCCCACACGAAATTGAGACATCCACTTGGAGATTTTTTGGAGCGTTGTCTGGTGGCAGGTATTCCGGGGAGCATGGGGCATCGCGATCGCTCTTTTCCCATAGCTTTCAAGTGGAAGAATGTGCTGGGTGTTGCATTCAACGGATTAGTAGCACCACTCGGTTGCAAGTGATCGTAATGACTTTTGGATTTCCAGAAGAGGGCAAAAAAAAAAATCGTGGGAACCTGCGGAGAACAGAGTGCACAAGTGACATTGAAGTGGATCTGGCATTGAATCTGTGGCCTGGACTTGTGACACGAACGCCCTGGCAGTGGCTCCGGCACTGTCCCTTCATTTGCATAAATTCCATTACGTGTATCATTGTGGTGCATGCACCTTGCCACATGCATCCATTCGTGCATTAAATTGTCTTTCGATTGACCGCAAAAAGCCAAATCCCGATCTGTTGTTGCCACCGCAACAAATGGAGCTGCATGGAGTTTCGGCATTCATCAAAAAGTTGCAACAATGTTGACATCTTTCTTGGCAAAGATCTCCCTCCCCCCTGCCTCTCTCTCTCTCCTTTTGTAGTGAATATTTCGTTTAATATTTTGGAAATATTATGCAGGGTAATCCTTTAATCGCCTCCGGAAAGTCCATCCAAGCCTCCTTTTGTTGGGCCATATTTTCCACTAATTTCCGTTTTTGGACATGGACAATTCGTCTTCTCGTTTTTGTTGCAACAAAAGGATACACATATTTCGAATAATCCCTAAGTGGACATAATCCTTTTGTTTGCCACTGTCTTTGGGATATATCTGAGGATCTACGGATCTATGGATCTATGCGTTTCCTTTTTTAATAACTCTTTTGCGCTGGTCTTTGTCTTGGGAAGATCATAAAGGAAATGCAAGGGAAATGCAGGGAGCAGCATTATCTGGACAATTGTCCAGTGGGCGGATATGGATATTTAATACTTTTTCTTGTGTGCCAAAAATGCGAAAGGCAGTGGCAAATACTGAGGAAAATGTAAGTTAAATATGAAAAGGAGCTGAAATCACTTTAAATGGGAAAGAAAGTGACCAAATTTGGGAGTTAAATGGGAAAGAAATATGAAAGATAGTGCAGAAAATTTGGCAAAGGTTAAGCAATTGCAAAACTAAACCATGTATCAAAGCGGTCCATAAGCGAAGCGATAACTGGTTACAAGCGAGACCATCTGCTCGTTGTTTTATCATGAAAATCCTGTTAAGGTTTATGCCCCAGAGCGAGAGCTTCACACATCTGTTGCCTGCCTCCACTGAGAGTGATCGGTTCGTTCGCTCTGAAGTTTTGTGTGGAGTCTGCATTGAAGGTGCATCGAAGGTGGTCCCCAGCATGTCTGTGTCTGTCTGTGTCGCCGCTTAATAACCGAATAAAAAATGATAACCCCGAAAAATAAGAAGACATCAAAAGAAGCCACAGATGCAGGCGAGACTGCAGGCCAAAAATTAAGAGAACATTTTCAACAGAGAGATAGAGAGAAAAAGAGAGAGAGAGAGTGAGGGTCTCTAACAAGCTAAGGAAAAAATAAGAAAGAAAGAAAGAAAGAACGAAGAGGGAGAGAGAGAGAGCAAAAGGGTCATAATGATCGGCAGAGATCGCAGAAGAAATTGGTGGCAGAGCAAGGAGGAGGAGGAGGAGACACAGAGCCGAGCCGGTGGTGATCCCAGAGAGCTGTGGAGACCACCGCCATCTTAATTTATTCACAACGACCTCTCCTCTGGGGATCTCGGATCTCTTGGCGATCTTCTGTGGGTAGCAGCAGCCTGCCAAGCAGGCCTCGCTCTTTAAACTCTTATTAATGAGCCGCAACGTGTTGCAACGCAAGTGTCGCACGCAACGGATCAGAACGCACGCCGATTAAGCCCCAGTTAACGTATGCCCCCAGAAAAAGGTGGCGATCCATGTCCGAGGCATCTCTCTCTCTCTCTCTGTCGCTCGCTTGCCCAATATTCATGGTTCCATGTGTTTTTGATATTTTGGGATTAAAGTGCAGTCGTCTCTGGGCTTTTATCGGCACTAATGGACCATGGAACCGCCATGCCTCCGTGTGACAACTTTTTGTTGTTGTTCTTTCTTCCAGCTGGAACTGTTGCTGTTGTTTCAATTAAGATTCCCATAAACCCAGAGACCTTCTAGATGGTAGGGGGGCTCTGCTCTGCTGTGAGGTTGGTGTCTCTGGTTATCTTCATGGCTTGTCACTTCGACTCCACCTCTGATTTTGTTTTCCACTAAATAAAGACATTAAAAGTGCCGTCCAGGTTTGTGATTTGGGTTTACGGTTTTAAGGCTGTTGGGGATTTATTAGGGACCACCTTTGGGCTTAACACTTTTTGGTTTTTTGGTTTTTTTTTGGTTGTCTTGTTTTTAATTTCACTTGCCACACGGGGCAATCAATCTCTTGGTGGATTGTCAACCGCAGTTATGAGCCTGAGAAATGGTCATAAACCATCATTAACAAGCAGCTGCCTTCTGCCTCCTCTGGCGCTTATGGCCTGGACATGGACACGGGACTGGGATTGGGATTGGGGCATGGAGATGCAGTTGTGTTTTTTTTATGGATTTTTTTTGTGTGTGGTGCAAGTTCTCGGGAATCCACTGCTGTGGAAAGTGTTGACATCTCTCTGGTCGCTCATGTTGCTGCTTCTTGTGGGGTCTCAGCATTCTTCTTGTTCGGGATTATTTCGAGGGAAATTTGTTATGGAACAAAAGAGCTTTTGTGCTGTAAAAAGCGATTCCTTTTGCTCTCTGTTTAAGTCCCCAAAGTCCCTATGATATGCCAGCTCTAATAAATCCAATTAAAGCTTCAAACATTTCAGACATAGAAAAGACGTGTTGAAAGCCACACACAGAGAGAGAGAGAGAGAGAGAGAGAGAGAGAGAGAGAGAGAAAAAACTGGATAAACAACTGCCACACATTTTCATGAATGAATTTTCGATTTCCACTAAAACTCCTACACCACAAAAGGCACATAGATACAGATACAGATGTATGAGGCAGTGGCACGAGTGTGTGGGGCAGGCACAACCAACCTACTCGGTCATGCAAAACACGATTCACTATTAAGGCAGCAAAAAGGTGTACAAGTGTGTGTGGGGGATAAACGGTAGGGGCACGGTAGGGAGAACTGCCACCGCAGGCAGACAACAAACAGCTTTTGAAGCATAGAAGAAATTGAATGGAGGAGTTGCCACAGACACAGATCCAGACACAGACACAAACACAGAGACAGGCAAAGCCATAGCCTCCGGGCTGGGGGGGTTTACTCCGTCTGGAGTAGAGATCGTTTTGGCTTTGGCTTTGGCTTTGGCTTTCATTCATAAATGGTTAAAGCGGTAAGACGGGGGCTTTTGGCAATGTTGTATGCTGGCTGTGGAGAGCCCTCTGGCAGGAGGGAAGCTCTCTCTCTCTCTCTCTCTCTCTGCACGATGAGTCATCTACTGGCTGGCAATGCAATGGGGCACGTGATGCCCGTTGTGTCGAGGTGTGTCAATTAGCAGTTGGTTGTTGCCTGAGCCGAGGCGGACAGGAGGCAGAGGAGCAACCAAAGCCAGACGACGACTACGGCGATGATGATGATGAGGAGGAGGTACTCGTCGAGGCACAGCCACAAGCAGAGGATGAGGCAGAGGCAGTACCAGAACTAGAGGATGAGGCAGAGGCACAGCCACAGCCGGAGTAGGAGCAGAAGGAGCATCAAAAGAGAGGAAATTGCTGAATGTTTAGGCGTAAGACCAAGCCAATGACTCATCTTGCCATCAGACTTGCGACTGCCGCAACATTGTTGCCCCGCCAAAGGTGTTTCTCCTCAGTACTGAGAATCGAAGTGTTTTAATATTTGAGCAGCGCAAAGGAACACCAAAGGAAGGAACTATTTATCGACTCTTTCCAATAGAAAGCCCGTCATAGAACAGCTGATTGGAGGGCTCTTAAATCCAGCCAGAAATAATAGTGAATTGTCTTTGAATATTTCTTAATGGGGGAACCTCCATGATTCGCTCTATGAACGCCTTTGCCTGTGCCTCTTGCCTCTTGCCAATTTATGAATGAAACCATTGGGTGCTCTCGTGCCAACTGGTTTTCTGGTTCCCTGCTCCTCCCTGCCCTCCACTGCCGCTTCCTGCTCGATAGACTTTGGAGGCAATGTCTGCCACCGCGACTGCGAGTGCGACAGTGGAAGTGAGGCACCCACATGTTGTGTTGTACTGTGTGTGCGGGTGGTGGTGTCCACATCCCATATCCATATCCACATCCGCTGACTGACTGGCTTTGGCTTCTCTATTAAATGCGGAAGAGGGCGGGCGCGGAGCGATACATTCAGATTCATTTGTATGCGGCATGCCCCCAACCGCAAACCACATCATCGTCACGTGCTGGGCGGGATTCTTGGATTCGGAATCGGATTTTGGGAAGACTTTGGGGTTTGGCGTTTGTGGCAGTTGAGGCCGTTGTGGCGGTTCCCTTTGTGGCGCCCACAAGCCGCGTGCCGCTTTGATTAATTATGCGATGGTGGCCTACTCCTACTCCCTCTCCCTTTACTCTGCTGTGTGCCCCTTTGCCGAGTGGCAAGCGGTGTGGAAACTTATTGCTTTAAATGCCCATTGTGTGTCTGATAGAACAATTGCCTTGAATTATATCGGATAGGGACACGCCAGATGATTTTTCATGTCCACTAGCCAACGAATATATGTCATTATCTCATGGATTGACATTGGGAATAGTTTTGATGGTTGGGTGAAAGATTTAATAATGTTTGGACATCATTTATCAAAGGAAACACACAACAGTAGCTGCAGTTTGGCATGGATACTGACTCTGGGGAATGTTTACACAACTTTGAGACCTTACAACATTATCAAGAAAGTTGCTTTTAGGCTTGGCCTCCACCTTAAACTTTGTTCTTGTTAAGTATTTGATTTCTTGGCCTGTAAATTTCTTGTTAAACTTTGAAACAAAGTCGCGAAATGCAGCAGGACGTGGGCGTGCAACCAGACCATTGTTCAGGCCAGAGATAAAGCAGCGACCATGTCAATCATTTCCATAGAGAGAAAGAAGATCCAGGAGGGCAGGTGAGATCAGTGGACGGGGCACGAGCGCCACATGATGATGCAGCTGCCGCTTGTCGCTGGAATGCCGGACAGCGGCTAATTCGACCGCCTGCAAAAATGGCAACACAATGCAGCCAGAAGCCAGCGGCCAGCGGCCAGCGGCCAGGGGCCCGGGTGAAGGTCAGATTTCGAGGCAATCAAACAATGGAAAATGCAAAAAGACACAAACACACACACACAGAATGGATGGAATATCGATCGTTTTGAATATGAAATGAAATGAAATGGCAGCAGCCAGCGCATATCCAAATCCCGGGGCAGCAGCCTTGACCGTAGGTGGACTCCAATTACCCTAAACCAGCGGCAGCTGGGAATCGCCTTTTGATTCCCGCTGCCCAATCGATCGACAGATTATGATCTTTCAATCAAATGGCAGCTGTCTGGAGTGCGCCAATTTTCTGAAACATTTGCTTTGGTTTCCAGGGCATCAAATCCAACTTTTTATCAAGGCAAACGAATGAAACGTCCGAGAAGAAGCCGCGTCATCAGCGCAGATTGAAATAATTCCCCCCCTCGAGCTGAGTCTGAGCTGAGCTGCCAACTTGCCAAGTCATCACGAATATTATATTGGATTGGCAGCGGTCCCGATCCTCTGATCTTTTGGCCCAAAACGGCAGACGCAGACGCAGACACAGAGCGAAGAGCGCAGAGCAGATCGCAGATCGCGTGCGATAAGCAACGTCAATATTTGTGTTCCGCCGCTGGATAAATGGATGGATAGGTTAGGATGGAGATGGTATATGGCAGTGTATGGGCTGGCAATCTGATGGAAGCGGTGATTATGAGAGGTCCTTGTTAGTCGGCTTCGCCGCCTTTGAGGTCCAGTGAGGGACAAGTGGCTCTGCCCAATTTGCGCTCTGTTTGTGTATCATTTTGTTGTGGGCCTGGCTAATTGTTTTGCTACCTGCTGACCTCTCCTCTGCGATCTCTTGATCCATATCCAACCACTATCCACTCCACACTGCCCTCCGATCAGCCCCGGTCGACCTGTGGGAATCACTGCTGGAATCACTGTTTGCCTTTGCCCTTGCCCTTGCTCTTGCCTTTGCTTTGATTTGCCTTTGTGGTGGGAAATCGACAACCAGACTAGAAATGTAACAAGTTTGCGGTTTTTCTTTTTGGTGGGAGAAACCTCGAGAACTCGCATTTTCCTGGAGGGTTTTCATTGGAGTTTACTGGAGAACTTTGACACCAAATATGATGGTTTCTATTCTTAGGAATAGTTTTGGAACACAAATAGCAATTCAAAAGGGAAAGATGCAACTATGTGGAGTACAAATAAATTCTCATAATTTTCTAATCTTTCGAATATATTATATGGATTGAACCGTTTACTTTCTACCTTTCAATGGTATTTATATTTAAGAAGATTTAAATTTAAAATCGACTAAAAATCATACTTACATTTCCTTTCAACTGGTTCACTGCTTGATTCGCGGCTCACACTGCACTGGTTCACATTTCAGTTTCACTAGTTCATCGGCTATCCACCTCTGTGGCATCGCTTTTTTCATTAGCTATCTGGCAACGCTGCATTCCTTTTTTTTCTGCAGCTTTTGTAGCCACATGCCGTGTCGTTTTCTTATTTGATTGTATTATATTTTAATTGCATTTATTTGTTGCTACAACTTTTAATTATTTAAAAATGAACGAAGAAATCGATACGCATGTGTCAGAGGATCAGGCGTCTGAAGTTTATGAGCTTATGGAAGTTGATGAGGACACAGACAGCGAAGAAGAAGAGCTGCTGTATGATTTTGCACCCAATTTGCTTGTTGAAATTATATCTAATGAAATGTGTGTGTGTGTTTTTGTGTGTATGTTGCAGCACCAGCGGGGAACAGCAAGCGGAGAATGTTCAGCAGCCCGAAGAGGAACAGGAGAGCGAAGATGAGCGAGAGGCCTTGTCAGTGGCTGCATCTGCTCAAGAGACTAGCAAAAGTTTGTTTCAACTTGCGAAGGACCCAAGCATCAACCAAGAGGTAAAAACAAACACTAAAATTCACCAAAGAAAAGTTCTCTGATGTGTAAACGCTTCTCCATTGCCCAGACAATTGCCACCGAATGGGTGGAAATGTATAAAGAGTGTCACTCCACAGCCCTTTTGCGTTTGATGCAGCTTTTGGTGGATGCAAGTGGCAGTCAATATGTGATACCCGCGGCCACTGCGGCACCCTTCAAGTACACGGACATACTGCAGGCAGCCACGTGTAGTTTTGCTTGCGTAAGTATTGCAATAAGCATGGAATAAAATAAGTAATTTATTTTCTATAGGTTAGCAAATTGTACCCGTTGGTTGCCAAGGAGGGGCACTGCATTGCCGCAAAGCTGTGCTCATTTATGCAGTGTCTTGTGAAGGCCATCTATACCCAAGGCGAGGAGCCGATGCCTTCGAATGTTTGCAGAGAGTTTTCGTCATTTATTTTGGTATTTTCGGACTCGAAAGTGCGTGCTTTTCGCCACACAAGCACACTGATGGGTGAGTAAATGTTAATTAATAAAGAAAATCATTATTAATCTATAAATATTACTCCCTGTGTAGGTCTCCAATGGATGACTGCCCTGCTGGCCATGGGAGAGGCGGAGAAATTCAAGAAATTAACTCATATCTGGAGGAGAATGTTGTACAAACTGTTTGCGCCACGTCGCCTGGACTCTGTGGATGCCATACGTTGCCTGTGCTGCTCCGAGTTTCTGCTGTGGCTGATGGAATATACAGCGATGGCCTTCGATCTGGTGGACTCACATATGTACTGCCTGTTTGAGGCCCTGCATGACACATCGCCCAAGGTGCGCGAGTGCTGCCTGGTGGGTGTATCGCAGCTGTACACCTCAGAGCCACGTGTGCAGCGGGCATGCCTGCAGCTGGTGAAGAAGTACAAGCAATCTGTGCTGCTCATTGCTGTCGCGGACAAGGAGTGGCTGCTGTGCGAGCTGGCCATAAGTCTGCTGATGTCCTGCCTACGCGATTCGCCTGGTCTGTTGAGCGAGGAGGAGATTGCCACCATCGAGGGCCTGATGTTTGATCAGAATCGAGGCGTGGCCCAAGCAGCAGCCGAGCTCTTTGTGCATCAGTATCTCCACAGAAAGGAGGATGAAGCGACGCGCATACGTCGCGTGGTGACGTTCTTCAAGCGGTTTCCAGAGCATGAACATGCCGCATATCTGGTGGATGCTCTGATCGAAAGGAGCAACGTGCTGCTGGCCTGGGCGCCCATGGTGGAGATGCTGCTGAAAGAAGGGGAGGAGGAGCCGCAGCAGAATGAAGACACCATCATCATTGAGCTGCTCACGCATGCCGTGAAGCAAGCCATAACCGGGGAAATACCCCCCGGACGCTATACCAAAGATCTGGTCCAGAGACTGCCCATGGCAGGGGCCAAGCAAAGAGCCACACGAATTCTGGCGCCCGTCATGGCCAAACTACTGCGAAAGCACAAAGAAAACATTGTAAACGTGAAGAATCTGTTGGAACTGCCACAGTATTTTGAGCTCGAGGCCGAGGAGAGTGTCGAGCACTTGCCGCAGCTGATCAAACGCTTGCAGAACATATTCTACCATCAGAGGGACTTGTCGGTGATTCGCACGGCGGTCGAGACTCTGGAGAAGATCAACATGCCTGCGACCTGGCAGGGCATCAAGGAAATACTCAGCACGGCCGTGACGAGCTATCGCATGGAATTACGAAATTGGTATGCGACTGCGCGGACTCAGGCTACCAATAAGAGTAGAGACAATCGTCTTATTGAGCGCCTGCAACTGGTGTCCCTGCTCTTTCGACACTTTGACCTCACAAAATGTCAACTGTTGCCCACAGCCTTGCAGAGCCTCGAACAGTGTCTCTCCGAAGCGGACGGCAGACTGCCACGCGGCACAATTCACTTGTATTTGGAGATTTGCTCGCATGGCCTCATGTGGGAGCAGAGGATAATAATGAAAGACACAGCCACCGCTGAGGATATTCAGGAGCGATGTGAAGGTCTTAAAACGACACTGACGGGCGTTATTCGCATGGCATTCAAAGTGATCAAGTCCATGCCGAATAGATCGTTTCCATATGTGAGTAGATTTAAGGATTAAGAATGTAGAATCTAATAGCATTCCCGTTGCAGGCACTGACCACCATTTGTGATCTGTTTGTGCTGTTTGGCTATCATCTGCAAAAGCACACGAATGCGGCTGTGAGCTCTCTGATGTATCAGCCAACGATCGAAGACTTTGAGCTACTTGAAGCTCATTTGATGATGCATCTATTCGAGGCTGAAGAACCCAAAGAGCTGCGACAGAAGCACGCCTTTGATGAGCTGCACAAGAAGCGTCAGGCACTGGCGGGATACTGCAAATTGGTGGCTTTTAATGTAGTGCCCGTCATGAGGTTTCGTTTTGTATTGCAGTTCTACGACAAGGTGAGGGAGATCAGAGTCCTAGAGTTCCCTTCATTAAGCCCCTTTTTCTTCCCTCAGTTCTATGATGCCTTTGGCGACTTAATGCGCTCCGCCATGGAGAAAGCGTTGGATGTAAATGCCACAAACTATGGCATGACACTGATGCACACCTGCCTGCTGGTCTTTTCGCGAGTGATGAATGGCGAGGAGCCACTCGATTATCTACTCAATCTGGCCAAGCGCTTGGCGGAGACACTCAGCGGTGATCTGCTAAACAGTCGCAAAGGCGTGCTCGCCCTGCATCGCGCTGGCATTTATTTTGCTGCGCAGCGGCAGGAGAATAGCCTCGTGGGTTCGCCACCACAATCGCTGCTGTTTTTGAGCGTGCTGGAGAAGTTTGTGCCGCAGCTATTGTCGCAGGATAAAATTGTGATTCTAAAGCTGCTAAGTGAACAAATTCCGGCAGAGTTGCCATCGTGTCGTCGCGAGGAATGGAAGCCCTTGGAGTGCTATCGCACAGCCCTGGAGCTGGCACTCAAATTTAGCTGTCGCCGTGAGTTGCCTCCAGATCTATTTAGAGCCCAGTTCTAATGCTGTTTCGTTTTTCCTTTCTTGCAGGTGCGGAGTACGAAGCCATGAAGCAGTACTAAGGATTGATTAAGGTAGGACACACATGCTCTAAGGATACATTCATCAATTATATTCCCTGTGGGGATGTTTATGGCACTGCAATTTCATCTACGTTTGTGGGGAAAAAAGGGAAAGCTCTTTACTCTCTCTTGCCTATCTGTTAGTTGCATTTGCAGCTCCCAGCTGCTGCTGCTGCTTCTCCTTCTACTCCCCCCACTTACACTCTCTCGCATGTATCGTGTTTCCATTGAAGGCCGCTCAACCTCATTTTCAATTTCAATGCACGACCCGCGCTGACAAATTGACTGACCCGCACTGAAGGAGGAGGCAAACCTTCTGTGGGTTCTATGTTCTCCTGTCAAAGGCTGCACGAGCGAACACCACCTTTGACACCACTCCAGCAAGACAGCTCCCACTCCCACTTGGACACTGAATCTCCTTTTGGTCGACTTCCCTCAAGGTGTGTGCAGCGTTAAAATATTTCGGGAAATGAAATTCAAGTGGATATTGGGTCACTTCTGGTTTTGGTTTTCAAGTGTCCAAATGGACTGTGTGTGCGGCTCTCGTGTCCATTTCCTTGGCACATGCCGCATATCGTATTACACGAGAGAGAGAGAAACCCAACAAAACTTCGCCTCGCAGCCTACAGCTGTGGGACGGACGATCGTTTCGATGCTTAACCGGAACAACGATACATTCCTCTCTGTGCCACATCAAGCACACGGGGCAACAGCTGGTCTTGCTACACAGAATCTTAATTGGAGGAATCTACAGATCCAGAAGAGTCTTGAGCCAGGGGCAGGGCACACTTCTGCGGCTTTTTGGGACAGGTAGACCATTAATTTCGCATAACGGGGCCCCCATGGCAATTGCATTTCACGCTCCCCTCTACAACGGGAAACCTCATCACAGATGTCCTGACTCCTGCCCCGAAAGCGAGAGATACAAATCAGCTAAAAACGGGCAACGGATCGCAGCAGATCCTGCCTCCCCGACTCGCTCTCTTTGCGGCGGTTGCGGTTTAACGAGATGCGTCACCGCCTCCACCGACTCTGACCCTGCTGCTGCTTGCTGCTTGCCACTGCCACTGCCACTGTGACCCCCGAAACGTGATGTTTGAACGCTGATAAAAGGTCCTTCTGCTCCTCGCTTCGCCGATTAGTTTGCTCGCTTAACGAAAGTGTAACACAAATTTTAGCTCAGACACGCGCATCTGTCGCTCGTTCTCGTTCTCGTTCTCGTTCTCCTTCGATCTTAACTCTTCGGTAGAACAGTTGTCCTGCCTCCCCCCTCCCCGCTTGTGCAAAAAACAAGAAATATAAAAAAAGAAGGGGTCACGACACGTGGCACTTGATTCATATCAAATTTCTGTGCACTATTTTCGGGAGTTTTACAAGGGTTTCGCCTTCGCTTCTGCTGACTGTTCTCTGACTCCTCCTGTGTCCTCCTTAGCCAACTGTCAACCCATTTGGCCGATATTTATGGCCTTTTGCCGTTGGGCATCGGGCAGCGCATCGCATGGGGGGGGCCCCGCCGCAAAACTGCAACTGTTATTAACATGAATTTATTGCCTGTTTCGGCGTTTTTTTCGGGCACAAAATTTACATTTTAATAGTGCAGACTGAAGGCGAAAGTGTGACCACACCACACAAAAAGGGGACTTTTTGGCAGTGCGAAAAAATGCCAGGAACGGAAAGTAACTGCAAGGGTTAAGCTTTTGGTGTTGCCAACAAATTTGTTTCTATCATGTGAGGTCTAAGGAAATGTATTTAAATAATGGCAAATGTGTTGGGGAAAGTGTTTTTGCCATAAGGAAATAATTTAACGTGCGCCAAAGGGCAATGCCAACTCCAGACGAAGTTTGCATAATATAAACAGAGAGAGAGAGAGAGAAGAAGGGAACAAAGGCTAAAGCTACCAGTTTTCCCCTTACCAAAATATGATGAAAATATGTTATATATCTATGCTAAAATAGTTTCTAAAGAGCTTCCCTATAAGCATTCTTCATTAGCTTCCTTTAGCCAAAGTCTTGGGCTAACTATTTCTTCATAAGAGTTCTGGTTCATCAGTTCTAGCGCTCTCCGTTAAACCCTTCATTTAGCCTAGTAACTCTCGTGCATTTATCAACCTTTTCCCCAGAGCCACTCTCTCTTATTTTTGAATATTTGATAAATGTCTTTCTAATCGCCAGAGGCACAGAGCCCACACACAACACTTCAGCAACATTAATATTCAGAGGCTACTCCTGAAGCCTAAGTCCAAGCTAAAGTGTGCTACGACCCAATGTCGCTGTCAAGTTGCGTGTAAAAACATGAATTCTTCGATTCATCATCGTGACAGGAGGTCCTTCCGCTCTTCGCTCCTTCGACCATTTCCGTGCCCATTGATAAATGCCACAAGAAATTTGTCAATTGTCAATCGGGCATTGCGAGAGGATCAAGAGGATTTTGTGATCCCTTCTGCACGACTGACAGCAAACACGCGGTGTATTTTTTCTGTTCTGTCTGTTTTCTGTTGCTGTTCTCTAATGTCTTGGCAAATAGGTAGTAGCGCCGATGGTAGGACTCTCCCCTGTAAATCAATGTTGCCTGTTTACAAATGTGTCGCCAATGCGCGTAATTCAATCCGTTGTAGCCGCTGTAGCCGGCAGGATGCCGCTCGACAGCCGTCGCCGTCTTGGCAAACCAATAAATACCATTTAGATATTGTTGCCTTAAGGACTAGCAGCTCTGGCCCCAGCCACTGTCTTTGCTTTTGCTTCTGCTGCGGCTCCTTCTGCCACTGCCACTGCCACTGCCGCTGCCACTGCTCCTTGTGTGTCAACAGAGTCATGTGTCGGCATGTCGCCCTGCCTTTAACATATGTCCTTTGACACAGGGATCGACAATGGTTCGAAGGTGCAGCTGAACCCTGCCAAGACACGCATAAATTAACGCACACACACTCACAGCAGAATCTCTGCTGCAAGTAGAACCAATCCGTTGCGCTGATTGCAGCTCTAATCCCCGCTAGGATCCTGCTGCACCTTTCGGCTTGGGCCTGGGCATGGGCCCCACATTAGCACGCGGCATGCGGCATGCGGCATGCGGCATGCGCACGCGCGTCGCCACTTGAACGAAAGGCAGCCAAAGGCAAAAGGATTCAAGCTGCAGGCTCCTTCGCCTCAAGTAGTTTAAAATTAGTCGTGGCCTGTCAGCAAATCTGATTTACGTGCCATCTGCCCAGCTGTTGAATTCTGTACAGATTTCGGGGCGATTCTCTTGCCTTGTTCCTCTCTCAAATTATAATTTTAGTGGCAATCTAATTAAGCAATTACAAGCGTGTGTTGCCCTTTCAGAGTGTGGATTTATATAGAGATCTAAGGCAGATGCTGGGAAATCAGAGAATTTTCTAGAGTCTTCTTGGATGCTAATTGAGAAATATTTCTGTATGGAAACTTTCCTTTAAATTCTCCTTTTGGGAAGCTTAAGCGCAACTCCTTTCCTTCCCTGGAAGTTGGCTTTTGTCAAACAATCTTTTGTCTGCAAATGATAAGATATTGCTTATTGATTTTCCAGCCAAAGAATGCCCCACAAAGCACGTCTCGCAGCCCTCCAAAGGGGCGACAGCTGCTGCCAAAAACTCCACTGAATGTTTTGACCATTTGCACTTTTATGGCCCCTCAACGCAACGCAATCGAAACGCCTCTGAGTTGAGACAAAATGCAATAAAAATAAATTTAACACAACATTTGTGTGAGAGCCTAAAACCAAACCTCATTCTGGTTCCGGCTCTGTCGCTGTCGCCGTCGCTGTCACAACAATTGCAGAACGGGCCAAAGGCAGGATGCGCCAAAAAGGGCAGACAAAATATTTTCAATAATAAATCTATTTGATGGGCGGCACTCGCTCGCTTTTATGATGGCCCCGGGAGATGCGCGATGACAGCAGGCGCAGTCATTAAAAATCTCACAAAAATTATATGTCGCTACGGATGATTAATTGTTGTAGAGGATGCGCTACACCAGAGAGGGAAAGAGAATATTCTTTATAGAGAAAATATATGCAGACCATTTGTGTGTGCAACATAATGTTGAACGCTTCATCGATGTCCAGTACTTGGCACTTGGCTGTGTAATTTGTCTCCTTTGAGAGGGTTTGAGAGGGAAAACGGGCAACGTGCATCTGTTGCAGGCACTTGACCCAAAGAGGCAGCCGCTTCCCTGTTCCATGGAGTCCAACTCCTCAACGACCTTTTGACCATCTGTGTGGTGGTCACCGGTGTCCATGGAGGTTGTCACCTAATTTGTCCAATTTGTGGTCCGTGTCATTTGCTGTAAATATTGCATTTAATTGAACTGTCGGAAAATGTGTCAAACGTTCAGTCCAGAAGGCCAACGCCGAAGACCTTCATAATTTCTGTGAAAGTCAATGAAGTGTGTAGTAGATGTCCAAGTGGAATGACCATTGAATGGATGGTGGGTTTTGATGGTTGATTTTCTTAAGAGTCAGACAGAAGCCATTACCTTTTGGCTGCTACCTGAGTTTTAGACAGGAAATAAAGCCTCAAGAACGGCAAAGGGAAGCCCTAAACTTACTCCAAGAATAGCAGAGGGAATCCTCAAACTTTATCCAAGAATCTACTCAAAACTCCTTCAAGAGTCGAATCTCAAACAGTAGCTGTCGCTGGCATTATCGATTGGAATAGCTTTCATAGAGGGCAATCCTCCTTGTACACAACACTAATTAAGATAACTTGTAGAACCATAAGATGGATGACCAGAAGGCGTTGGGGGGGGGAGAGAACTTACAACCATCCACAACACCTTTATACATAATTAGAGGCCTCTTCTGTTGACTGCAACCTACCGACAATGGGCATTGCCGCCTCTATGGACAGTAAACACTTGCCTGGCCATCTCCATCACCTTCAACTCTGGCCCAGCTCTTACCATTCTGTGCAGTGCATCCTCCAGCTTCATGTGCTTCATTCTCTCGCTCCATTCATTAATCCACATAGAAATGTGCGACGGGAGGGAGATGCAAATGCAAATGCAACACACGGGGCGGCACGACCACAAAAGCCGCCAAGAGGCCTATTAGCCACAATAAAGAGGCAGCAGGCAGCAGGCAGCAGGCAGCAGCCTCCTACTCCTCCTGCACGTCTCATGCCCCTGGAAATTCTATTATGCAGCTACAGGTGGGGAGGAATGGGTGTGTGTTTGGCCCCAACAGATGCCATTACAATGTAAATTCAACACAACAAAAAAGTTCACTCGGCAAACTTGATGCGGGTCCAAGTAGGGGAGACATAGACATAGACATCTCCATCTCCATCTGCCCCAGAGTCCCAGAGGCCCTTGCAACACAGCGGAACAATTGATCAAATATCATAATTTATCAAATGACAATGCAACAGGCGGCGGCAGTGGCGGCAACGTCTGAATGTTCTTGATCTCCGGACTCCGGTCTACGGTCTCTCCGGGCTCTGGCCTTGTTTGCTTGCCCCAATCCCCACACCACACCATGCCACACCGCCAAGTGTCGCTCCTCGGATATTCCATTCCATTCCATTCCATTCGAAAGCTACAACTTAATTTATTTGAACAATTTAAGTCGTGTGTTCGTTTGGGGTTCGTTCTCTTATTTATTTCGATGACCATCATAGCATCTACTTAGCATAATTGCAGCTGGAGCTGCCTCTCTGTTTATCAGAGAATTCCTCTCTGGCATTCTTGTGTGGGGTCTCTGGTAATCCTAGATAAAGTCCACTGGGTCAAATATCACAGAATTAAAAGCCAAACCAACCAAAAGACCGACCAAAAGCCAACATTTATGGTTCTATTATGGTAAGTTTCTTTGGTGGAATGAAAGAAGAGCTTAAGTGGAACGTTTCCTATCTTAAACAGAGAAATTTGTATGAAAATTGTCACCAGTTTGCTCACAAATTGATTACTTTATGATTAACAGATTGATTTCAACCCACTTTTGTGGTTCTACATGAAAGTGGGGGAAATATTCGATTAAATGTTCGTTGTGGAAATATTTTAGGTGTGGAAAGTTGATCGAAAATTATCCCAAATTGCTGCACACGCAAACCCAACGCGCTTTAATTATGTTTTGAGCCGATTAAGTGTTGAAATTAAAGACTGCATGTGCTTAAAATGCATTAAAAAATGTAGAATTTTATACAGAAAACGTCTCGAAATGATGCTAAATCAAACTAGGATACATTTCCTTTCATGTCAGTGTTCACAGCAATAGAACATCTTTTAGGCTTTCATTTCACATTCGTTTTCGGTCGCGCTACTATCAAGTACATTTTAAACATATTAAAAACAGATTTTGCTAAATTTATTTGTAATCGAGTCAAAAATGGAGGAGCAAAAGAAAGAGCTGCAGGATGGGGCAGCCAAGCACTGCCCCAACTGCAAAGATGAGCTGAAGCCCGAGCCCGAGCAGCTGTTTGAGGACAATGTGGAGGACATTGCCAAGAGTCTCGCGCAGATAATGCTAATCTGTGGCATCAACACGAGCAAGTGCTGCCAGGTGAAGTCCATCATCAAGAGTGCGTTTGTGTACCACGAGAAGTCGAGGACACAGTGCAGTCCGAAAGCCCAGCCAGAGGTGAGTATCGATCGGGATGATATGCTGAAGGCGCTGCACGTCAAGTGTGAGATGGAACGCATGGAGGCAATGCTTGCCTACTCGATTATCAAGCGGGCATTCAAGGCCTTCTTCCATGGGAAGCCACCGGTGACGGTGAGCAGTCCAGTTGTGGATGCCATGGCCGTACTCTCGCAGCAAGCGGCCTGGACCCATGCCGCCTTCAAGACGTCCCAGCTCTTTGACCAGTACCAGGCGGCGTTCTTTTGGGCCCACAAATCCTACGAGAAGCAGATCAATGTTATCTACACGGCGCTCTACAAGCGCATGAAGGCGCGCTGCACCATGACGCAGGAGTCCAGGTGCCGCTGTGCTCGTTGCAGCGAGCAATCGCTGTCCAGTGCCAGAAAGTTCGGCGGCAAGCCTGTGCCACAGAAGCTGACCCTCAAGGAAGACTGTGATCTGCCCAAGAGCTGTATACTGTGTGGCCTGCAGGTGCCGTCCGAATTGACAACGGGCCCGCTCGTGAATGTGAAGCTGCCACGTCCGATACGCAATCCGGAGGTGAATCTGCCAAGCTGCGACGTGTGCCACAGTCCGTTTCTCATCTGCGAGTGCACCATTGATCAGCTGACGGGGGAGCAGCAGGAGGATTGTGGCCAGGACTCGTACAAGGTGAAGTGGTATCGCCTGGAGGAGGGTGAACCGCAGACCAAGACCCAGTGGCCGCCATACATAGGATTCTTGGACACTAAGGAGACTGAGGAGCAGCAGCAGCCCAGCAGCGAGGATTGGGAGAATCATCACTGCCCTGTGGACTGCCGACATGACAGCAGCAGCTGCGAGGACGCTTTTACGTGCGACAGCGACTTTGGATCCTCGAATGTCTGCGACGATGACGACTCGAGCGACTGTCCTTCCAGCTACCGAAGCTGCACACATTTGCAGGAAAATACGGATAAGCTGGAGGCTTATCTCAAACAACTAAAGGCCAAAAATAAGAACCCAGAGACGCGTGAGCCAGGAGCAGCCTGTAAGCGTTGCAAGGATTGAGCCGCCACACACACACACCTCTAAGATTTCGTTACCTACAAGCAACTCGATTATTCAACTAGACAAGTTTGTTTTGTTCCTCCTATTTTTGGGGTATTGCTACGCCCACACGGGAGGCAACTGATCAGATCACAAAGCGCCTTGACAATGGGGCACTTAAAATGCCATTCCCTTTGGTTGTAATCGCCACTAAATTGCAGTCACCTCAACGACTCCTGCAAATGGGAACTGGCATGGGGAGGGGATTAGGCTTCTGTTCGCGCGTAGAAGTTCCACATAAATCGCATGGCATATCTGTGGACTTGCATCTCTCACTCTCTGTGCACGGGCTGTGGGTCTCCTCGCTTATCAATCCTGCCTCATCTCGAGAACTGAGAACTGAGAACAGAGTCGAGAAAAAACAGAACATCTTCTGCGAAAAATAGTAATTCCTGCGCAACTTGTCACAACTTTTGTAAGATTCAACGAGAGGCAACGTGGAAAGACGAGAAACGGCTCATGGCTGGATCTACCAGCAGGGACCAGGGACCAGGGACAGGCATGGAAGCAGAGGACAGTGTGTGGCAGAAGAGACGCCTCTGCGCCAGGGATTGTCTGTCAGTGGATGGGAAGTCCTAGTCCTATTTTTGGGTCTACTCCAATGATTCTCCCACTCTCTGGCCTCTCTGTGGCATGTTGCATTTGCATATAGATTTATTTTTATGGTTTCGCCGCCTGCCAATAAAATTTGTGTGACGATCGCTTGCAACAGCAGAACTCAGCAGACCTTTCAGACGTTCTTTCTTCATTGATTTCCAAAGAGTTTCATTCGATTCCCTCTGATTTCCACTTAAATATTTGGTAATATTTCTTTGGTTTGTCTTAATTATGATATGCTCGCCATTAAGTTTGTTCTGTTTCGAATATTACTGGAGATTACCCTAGATCCGAGTACCCTCCAGGGGGAGTGAATAAACAAAAGCCAATTGAGTGGGCAATTTTCAGAGATCGCTTTGAGCAGTGGGGAATACTTCCACAGATCCCCAAAGATCTCGTGGAAACCATTGAACTTTTTTCACATGGCCATCAAATTTGCATCTAATACGAACACTGGAAGTTCTTTTGGGTTGCATTCTCGAGACAGAAGACTGGAGACTGGAGACTGCAGACCACAGACCAAGCCACTCGAATCTTCACTTTGATACTCTTGAGGGGTGCGCCCCTGTGTGCCCGTCCCTCTGGCACGAATCGGATCTTAGCTCTCTGGCTCTTAATAGTCTTTTTATAGTCTGCACTTTTTCAACTTCAATTAATGAAGTGTCGAGTTGTTAACACCACAAAAACAGACGCACACCCAAGCATACAGAACACACAGAGGAGCTGCAGAGAAGCTTCCCAAATGGTTGGCCCATCGTTTGGGGCGTCTATTTCCAAACATTTTGCCCTGGGAGCTGGCTGCCTGCCTGGGGAACAAACAAACAAATTAAAACGAGCATCGACAGCAGCCGCCGCAGCAGCAGCCGGCTGCTTTTCTCAGGTGAGAAAACGGGGGCCCTACAGCACAGAGCAATGCATTTTCACGGCAGCGGGAAAAGCAAACAAGAAGCGGCGGCACAGACAGACAGACAGCAGCAGAAGCAGCAGCAAGAAGCTGTAGCAGAAGCTGTGTGGCTGACTCTCTGCCTCTTTAATCCCTCAAAAAACTTTGGCCTAGCACTTAGCGGTTTACGAGGCAGCCAAGTAGCAGCCGCCACTGCCCCTAAAGTGTATTTAGATATCCCACAAGTGGGCAGAGAGAGAGCGCTGTGGGGTGGGGCTTTTCTTTTGTGTATCTTTTGGCGACACTTTGTCGTGATTAAGTTGTTAAAAATGGGATAAATTCAATCAAGTTTATGCATTTATTGTCTTAAATGGAAAGCTAACTGAGATTCACAGTGGTAGAAAGTGCGTAAAAATAGTTTTAACTTGGGGAAACTGTTTCGGGAATTAAATGCAAGGCAAGGGAACTTAGAAAATGGAAATTAAGTAATGAAAAATACAAAAAAACCAAAGAAATATTCTCTGACAATTCTGCAATTATTTTCAGCATAGTTTTTAGGAATTTTCTGTAGATCCCTGCCAACTGGCTCTATCCATAGCACCTACTCCTTCCACCCCTCTATAGCTGCTAACTCCAGCCAGCTTCAGCCCATGAGTCTTCCCCCCGCCCTGAACTTGACACTTCTGCTTCACGGTGTCCCGCCCGAAATCAGTGTGGGAAAAAACAGTTGGAGCGTCAAATGAAGCGCCGCCCGAGAGCGGAGAGCGGCGAAACCAATTCCAATTTCAGGTGCAACCTCCCAAAAAATACAACAACAAAAAGAGAGAGAGAGAGAGAGAGAAGAGAAGATCTTGCCGCCAACGCATTCGAGAGAATAGTGAGAAAAATGTTAATGATAAACCTGTTTGTCAATTAAACACAAAATATATTGTAATAGTTGATAACAGAATAAGCAAACAGACAGACAACGGCACAGAGCTCCAGATGCCGCGCTAAGAACTTCCCAAGAAACAAGAAGAAGGAGAAGGAGAGGTAGAGTAGGGAGGGGATAGGGGCCTGGGCTGGTGCGAGGGGAGACAACCTGTCAACCCACAAAAGAGGGCCCAAAGGCTGGACCCTGACATCGTCGCCTGGGTTTCATTATCGCCTTTGCTGCCTCTACCTTTGCCTTCAACTTTGAGGCATGTCGCTGCCCTCTCTCTCTCTCTCTCTCTTTCTCTCTTTGCTGCTGCTGCTGCTCTGGCTTATTGTTTAGTGAAGCATTTAACTTATAAATATTGTTGTATGTTGTGTGTGGCACAGAGACCAGGGAAAAAGAGTGTTTTGTATATGTGTTACCGTTTTGAAAGGCAGCGTCTCGAATGGGGCAAGGCAGGGCCAGGGCCAGTGCCATGGCACTTCAGTCTTGCGTCTCTTCTTGGGGCAGGCAGGCATCTCAGCTCTCGCTGTGAAATATTTCCCATGACAATTCTGTTTGCTTTTCGTGTGCTGCATTGTGTCTTGCCCTCTCCCCTCGTTCGCTCTCTCTTGGCACCTCCTCACATCTCTTGCGCCCCCTCCCCCCCCCCCCCCCCCCCCATCGTCAGCTCACCTCATCTGTGGGGCTCTCGCTGGTCTTGTCGTCGCCCACTCGTGGATCCCAGGGAAGCAAGTGACTACAGTTCGTCGCTCTATTTGCTTTATCTATGCTCTGAGCTGAAACCCATTGGCATTGCCGCCATTGGGGCTGTCCGCTTTTTCCCAGGCCCTTGGACACAAGGCTGTCAAAGTCGAATCTTGCAGCTTTGAGTGGTATTCTCTCCACGATAGTGCCAGTGCCAGTGCCTGTCCAAATGGCGGCATTTAGGACTGTTTTCAACAGCCCAACTGGCACGAGTTGGCATCCCAGGCATCCTCCTGCTGCTCCGATTCTGCTCTCCGTCCTTCGTTTTGAACCAGTTGCGAAAATAACCAAACATTTTGAAAGGAAATTATGGGATATTCATGGGGATTAATGATATGCGACACAGGGAATGCTCTAACTGGGGGAAAAAGAAAGGGTTTGAAGGAGGAATACTCATTGGAAAAAGATCTGGATTGTGGGGTCATCTAATCTCTATTTTACTCCGATTTGTGTCTGCCATTTGTTGAAATAAACCTGCAACGAAAGCTGCTGCTCTGCACCAAAAGCATCTCCCATTTCATAATATCCTCAGCTGCCCTGCCCAGAAAGAGTAGAACTTATTAAGGCGCTGACTCCCCCTAGGCCCTTCCCTTCTGCCTGCGCAGAGCTGTCGGCGAGGTCAATGAAGTGCCGCCGAAATTCCGCGGAATTAAACCGCCAAAAAAGAAAAGAAAAGAAAAGAAAAGAGAGAGAGAGAGAAAGAGAGAACTTAACTCGGAACAAAACTGAAGCGAACGATGCGGCCAATTTGCGATCGTTGGTAATTATATTTGTTTGTGTGTGTGTGAGTTTGCGGTTTCTGAGTGTGGGGGAAGGAGCCGAAGGCTCAGCTAAAAGCGGTTCGTTCGATTGGGGCACTGGTAGCGCTGCCACCAGTCGACAAAGGGAAGATGCACGGCAACGGGAAAGGAGGGGACTCCCTGTGCTCCCTCTGCTGCTGCTGCTGCTATTGTCTGCTGCTGCTCCTCCTGTGGCACCTCCTGGGGATTCAGTGTCTGTGGCTGATGTCGCTGCGTGAGCAGATGGCACAGCGAGCAGTAAGGCTCAAAGGTGGAGCGTAGCTTGTACTTGGAATGCCACCAAAAGTAGCGTTGATACAGCTCCGGCTGTGCCATCAGCGCCTTTAGATGCTCCACCAGCAGTTTGGCGGTGGCAAAGTCCCGACTGTTGACGTAGGAGCCGGGCGGCACGAGATTTGTTAGATTGCCACCGCCTATGAGCACGGGCACCATGAACTTGTCGAGTGCCTGATAGAATTGTGGGTGCACAAAGTCCGGACAGGAGCTGGGCTCAAAGATGAGCATAAAGTAATAGGCGCTGCAGCTACAAGAGAAGGGATTCGATTTTGTTTAGGGAAAGTAAATTCTATTGCCACTCACGCATGATAACCTCTACAGCTTTCGTGTGCCTCCAATTCCACATGTTTGCGCATTTCCATCAGATAATAACTCTCCGCCATTGTCTGTTCATTCACCAAGTACATCATGTACACCGCCAGGCGATCCTTTAGCTTCAGGTGCTCATGCAGGCCCACAATCATGGGCGCAGACATTCCCTTGGAGTAGCTCTCAATTGGCTGCTCGAAAGCATTGAGACGGCTCGTCTCATTGTGCAGCGAAAAGTAATACTCGGACCACACCAGATCCGAGTCCAGGCGATAGCTCATTGTCAGATTGAATGGTGCCTTGAGAAAGGGAATCGGATTCTGTGTTTGACTCAGGGGAGCACTGCCAGAGAACACCACCAGATGATCAGCGGTGTGGTGAACACTCTCGAGGCCAAGTGGAGAGTACGGCTGATCGGCATTAAAGACAATCGCATCGAAGGGTTTGGCGTGAAAGTCTCTGTCGGATGTCACCACACAGCCGCACTCCATGTGCACGGAACGCTCCCAGGCGGGGCCTTGGTTCCAAAGGAGAATGACTGAATGATTCAGTGGCTTGTGGACGCCCTGGCACTTTTTGTAGATGGGAATGATGGCAAAGAGCAGGCAGATCGTCACCACAATGCTGAGCATCTTGAGCACATTCATGTAGTACTCGGGCGTCCTCTTGTGGCGCTGCAGATTCTGTCGGGCATCCTGTCTCTTCCCTCTGGGCACACGTAGTTGAGGCAGCTCCGCCATTTCCCGCTGCATTTTCTGCAGACTGCGTCGCTGGCTGAGGAGAATTTTATCCAGAGGCTTCGTGTCCCCCTTTTTGTCTGGCGGCATTTCAACAAACAATTTGGTTGACTGATAGTAATGTGTGTGTGATGCTCTCTTTTGGTTGAGGCTTGGCAGAGGGGAACAATGATTATTTTGCCGTAAATCTGTGAGAATTTCGATGTAACAATGCGAGTTGACTAAAGGTTTTGGGTTCGGCTTACGCACTCTGAATAGCCGAAAAGGGAGGGACTGCTTTGAGTTGTAGATTGTGGCAAACTATGATATGTTTTTTATAGGAAAACAAATCAAGGAAGCAAGTTGAAGCCCCCCCCAATTGATTGCCTCGGCGTCAAATGGCAACTCCACCTGATGATGCTTTTTGCCACTTTTCATCGTCAGCCAAAAACAGGAACAAAGTAATCAATCATTTTGCGCCAAAACCATCGGAGAACATGACAATCTGCAAACAACAATTTTGTGTAAGCGCTGGGCGAGAGGGGGGAGGAAGTGGGAGGTGTGTACAGGCAGCACGTTGGATCCATCCATCGTTGATATATCACTGCAATTTCCATTTTGCAGTTGCCTCATTTCGAATGCGTGCCCATGGAGGAGGAGGATGTGGCAAAGGCAGAGGCAAAGGCAAAGGCAAACACGGGGGCCACATGGAGAGTGTAGCTGGACATGGGACGTGCCAGGCGCTTCTCCACGACACTCCCTCCGGAACGTTGTCTCAATTATAGTGGGAAGTGGCAAACCTCTGTGCAATTTTCCAATTGACAACCATTTAAATGTTACGCATTTCATGTTAAACTTCCCATAAAACGTGACTACAGCATAAAAAGGGAAACAAAAGGTAGAGGAGGAAACATTGCCCAGGAGGTGACAGGACGGGCAGCACGTAGCAACAGTTTTGTTGGGCATGTAAATTGCCCATTCGATGAGTTATGAAAGTGAAATGGATTCTGCATACACAACAAATAAAACAACTCCTTAGAACAAGAGCCACAGACAAACCAGAAACGGAGAAACAAAATCCGAGAGCAGCTTCCCCCCTGGAACATGTATAAAATTTAATTATTCCAGCGAATCCCCAAGCCAAACAAAAGAGCCATTTCGAATGCAGCTCCACTTTGGGCCCTGTAGTCCTCCTGATCCTCGCTCGCTCGGCTCACCTCAAGGCTTCGCCTTCAAAGCCAAAAGTCAGAGGAGAATGGAATTGAAATTCCATTCATTTTGGGGGCGTTACCGCAGCGCACAGTCTGAAAGCCTTAACAACCAAAATGCAATAAATATGCATATGAGAGAGAGAGAGAAGTGCTGCCGCTGGAAGGAGAGTTATGGGCCACGATTTGAATAATTTGGTTCCCACACTTTTGGCCACAAAAAACAGACCAGCAAACAGCCTCAGCAGTCGCCACAAACCATTTTTAATTAAAGTTATTAATAGGTTCCAGGAGAAAGAGAGAAGAGAGTAGCAGACTCTTCTCTCTCCTGTGATCTCTCGTGACTCATGTGGCAGCTACTTAGTTCAAGGTGTCCTTAAGTCCAACCTAAGACCTAAGGCCAATGGCAATTAAGTGCCGCCGCACACATTGCCAGCAGCAGCAGCAGCAGCAGCAATTTTGGTGGCAACTGCTTAATTATCCGAAAAAGCAACGATCCTCTTCGATTCGATTTCAGAAACAAAAGAACCGCCAGCGCCCAGCTCTGACTTCACTTGGGATTGGGATGGAACACAGACAAAAAGGTTCGAAAAGGAGCTGCAAACGAATTAACATGTAATTATCGCAGCTTCGTCTGGAAATCGAATCGAATCGAATCGAATCGAATCGAAACGAATCGCCGGGCGACACCCAGACCAAAAACAAACTTGTCTCTCGGCCTAGACCTAACAAGGAACAAGCAGAAAATAATCTCAAAAGTAGAGCGAAGGAGGGAGAGAGGGAGAGAGGGAGAGAGGGAGATGCAGAGCCAAAGGTTGTGTGGCAGCTGCCTCTTGTTGCGTGCGTGCCAGTGTCGGTTGCTGGTGCCGTGATGGTCTTCGGGGTGTGTCTGCTTCCTTGGCCCTAAAGAGGATTCCACACACTGACCACCCGCGCACTGCTAACGCCAGCAAAGGCACGAAGGAACACATACCATGCCGATGTGGCCAAGTGGCGCTAAAGTTGTCAGTCCTCTAAACCCTAATTAGGTGTTATCTACGACCCAAGCGCGCCCCTTCTTTTCGTACGAGTAATGTGGCTGGTTGGCTCTTCTCCATTGATGTCCACCGACAAAAACACAGAGAGAGAAAAGGTGACTGGAACTGCATGGAGGATGTGTTTCTGGACTGTTTCGAGCTACAACTCGAAAAGACCTCCAAAGACTTTCACTCTCCACTGAGTCATGATGTCACATGGATCTTGTTTTTCGGGGGGCGCCAGTTAAGTCATCAGGGAAATGCCACGATTGCCGTCCATCCATCCATCATCTGTGCTGTGAGCCACACACACACACACACAGTTTTTCGGTGATTATCACTGCCCGGCACTACTAGGGGTAATCTTTTCCCCACCGACATTTTGCGCACAATTGATGGCAATTGTGGCGATCATCGCTGTGGATGGATGACACATGCATAGCCCCCAAAAGCGGATGCCGACAATCAGTGGAAAGCAGAAAAGAGCAGACAGAACCGGACAAAAGCTGATTGAAGAGGCTAAGTAGTGACCTACTGTCGCTGAATGCAACTGAATGAATGCAAAAGCGAGCACAGAACACACAAATTAGATATAATTAGATGTGAACTGAGGAAAGAGCAAGCTTATATTCTACTTTACACGTGTCGAGCGACGTGCAGCAGCTCTTGGAACGTAGAAGATCGAACGAAGCCTTCCAAGATCTAACGTTCATTTTGGCATTGATTTTTCGCTTACAAGTGCCTCGCACGCCTCTGTTGCCATTAACCCATTCGAAAGCCCTTCTTCTACTTATTTTATTTATGTTGCTTCCCCGGCAATTTCTTGCATATGCAATACTTTTTGACCAGCGAATCTTTTACACATTTGGCCGTAGCCGAGTACGAATCCTTGCGACTCAGCTCATCCACATTCATTTTGAGCGTACTGCTCCTTGGATTCCAACGAACTGTGGCCTCGAACTTCGGTTTCTTATAAACTGTTTGAAAATTCAGGACATAGACATGCTCCGTGGCTGCTGTGGTGCTCCTTTCACCCAAGATCTCCTTGCGATCCATCACTTCAACGCTATTGAGTTGGAAATTCTCACAGAGGTGTGTGAGTTTCTTGGCCACCAAATGTTGGTTCATGCCTTGCACCACAGCGCGTGCCACGGCCATGTATTGGGTGCGATTTGTGACTGTTGTCGTGGGGTGGCAGGTGCACCATTTCTCGGTGATGCCTGCCTCCGAGCAGCTGCGATTCTCTGGCAGCTCGAAGAACAGCGATCGACAGTTCGGACACTTTTTGGCCTTGATTCGTGCATCAAAAGCCTCGTGGGAGCGCGTATTTAGCTGCAGAATGTGCTGCAGGGTCATGTGCACATCGTAGTTGGACGACAGCCGATTGCGATTCTTACGCAGATTCGCCACATAATGGGGATACTTCTTGCGGAACCATGGGGGCACATACAGCCACATCATGGGCAGACGCTCATCCAGGTAGCCCGACTTGGTGCGCGTTCGAATATTGCCAAAACGATAGCCATGATCGCTGACCAGCAGCACAATCGAACGCTTGAAGAGTCCCAGTTTGAGGAGCAGCAGCAGATACTCCCTGAACAGATGATCCATGGCACTGCCAGCCGAAAACACATTGTGCGTGAAGCTGTTGCTCCAGAAGACACCAAACATGGGCGTCTCCTCGAGCAAACGTTGAACAAACTGCACGGCAAAGTCCCACACGTAGCCGGAGCTGATGTGGCGACCCACACAGAAAATCGTTTCAAACCGTCGCTCCAGCTTGAGGGTTTTCTCAATGGCCCGCACAAACGGACGGAGATAATAGTCGACTGGCTGCCGGATGAATCCTGGCTTGTGAAAATTGAACGTGCTCAGTGATTGGCAATCCTCGGCGTAGGCTGTGGTGTAGCCCGCCTCCTTGAAGTGCTGCCAAATGTAGTCCAATGAGTCTTCGAAGCCCCTGACCTTAAACTTGCCAGCTTCAATGTTTTCCACATGATTGTCGCCCGTGAGAATGGCCAGGAGATTGGGCAGCGTGTTGTCGCCCACCTTGTTGTAGCCCTGCATCTCGAACCAGCCGGGCAGGTTCTTCAGAAATCGCAGCACCTGTGGCATGGTGCGGCGGAGATTGATGCGCGAAGTGGAATCAATGCCCAGGATAATGACATTCGGCTTGGGGTCCTGCTCGTCGTTGAGCAGGCGAAACGAATGCACCAGCTCCTCGGGTGTGAGATGATCCTGGACAAAGGTCATGGCATCCCTTTGCGTGATGTTTGATTTGTGGTTCTTGCTGTTGCTGCTGTTGAGGAAGCATCGTGTGGTTATGTATTCCACATCGTTGGGCACCACCAGATTATCGGTGAGGGGTATAACCTTTGACATTCTGTGGGGGATACACAGAAGCAGATTTATGTAGGGTTTATGTTTCAAGAGTTTCTCCGCAGTTCTCCCACCTGTATGCATCATCGGGTATTGTGGCATTGCCATCCCTGTAAATCTTTTGATAGCCACACTCGAGTGTCACATTCTCCTTGGCCATTTTCCTGGCCAAATCCAGACGTGTGTGCACTCGATATTGCTTCAGTTTCGGATCGTATTCGGCCGTCACCAGTTCGCTATCGTTGTGGCAGTCCTTTAGCTTGATTTTCTTGTAAATGGCCATGACATCGGCACTAAAAGGATCCACATAGGGCATCTTGCACAGCGGACTATTCACAAAGTACTTGGGCATTGCTGGTTGTTGCCCCGCGGCAGCTGCAAGTGCCACGAGGCTGAAGAGTGTGCCAAATGGCACTAGAAGCATGCGATTCATGGCAGAAACTGATCAGCAGGGATTGAGATCTGAGTAATTGTACTTCGAGTATGACTAAAGGGCCGTGGAAAGAATTGATTTACTTGTAAGAAGCGACGGACTGGCTGAGAGTTTCTTTGTGAATGAATAAAGTGGATGGATCGGCAGATTGTTCTCTTTCCAGAGCTCTTTTTTGGAGCCTTAAGGGAAGATTCTTTGAGGTATTCTTTCAGCTCAGATCTTAATGGTTTAACTTTTAAGTATTTTTAGCATAAAAATCGATAATATCAAAGCTGATTTTACATCATTCCTGAATTGTTTGCTTCAAAATTGAATAATCTCTCTCACTTTTCATGCTCGTGGTTATATTCCTAGCTATTGGGCTGCTTAATATCCGTTTTCAATAGTTCTGCTCTTAAGGCTTTTACCACTCACTCAACTCTCTTAAAACTACAATTTATAAAACAATTTGCTACGCTCTGATCTGTCCCCCGTGTTCCGCACTTTAAAGTGTAAAAACAGAAGAACGTTAAAAGGCTTTCCATTACTCATTCTCCAGCTCTCTCTCTATCGGAGTGTATATCAGATACGGGTAGTGCTGCTATGCCCCAGAGAACCGCTGGCCGTACAATTTGAGACACGGGCAATTATGTAAATAACGCGGAGGCGCCTCCGTGCCGAAGGACACAATGTAGGATGACCGCAAAAATTATTGCCGGCCATTTGCGCAAGTGAATGCGTGACAAAACGCAGAAAACAACCAAACAAGACCCAAGGAGCGAGGGTCCATATAAACACACGGACACAATGGGCTGGCCGCTGGCCGCTGGCCGCTGGCACCGAGGCGCAGCGGGAGTGGCAGCGAGGTCAAAGGTCAGGGCGCGCTAATGTTGTGCTAATTGCGATTGGAAAACGCGCTGAAAACAGTGTCTGCTGAGGCGCCGGCGCTGCCCTAATTGAAGTGTCCTTCAGGAACAAAGAGTGATTTACAGCTCGAGGTGGAGGAGAAGTGCTGCTTGGAGGGAAAGCCATAAGGAAGGAGGTAGAAGGCAGACAGCAGACAGCAGACAGAGCAGCATCCGAGACGAGACCACCCGGGGGCAAAGCGATCAAACTGCTGCTGCTGCTGCCACACAGCATCCTGGCTGGAGGTCCTGCGATCGATCCCCACAAAAAGTGGGGCTACCTCTGTGTGCTACCTTTTGTTTGGTAATTCGATCGCTGGCGCACGCGTGTCCCGCTTAAGGCATCGATGCAGCCAGCGAGAATTCAGTCGGGCGGGCCAACGGCTGTGATCTTTTCGGCCAGCAGTTGGAGCCAGGTGTGATATGTGTAACTGGATATGCTCGATACTCGTCGAAACGTTGATCTCGAGGCATATGCCAAGTGGCCACTGGGGGGGCCTGCCACAGCCACAGCCACAGCCTGCTGTCTGCTGTCTGCTGTTTTCTGTCTTTGCTGAAAGCTCATTTATCTTGCTCTCCCTCTCGCCCTGCCCTGCCTTTTGCTGGCCACCAAGGTTGATTGCAAATTTTTGGCAATGACCCCTGCAGCAGCCCGCCCGCAAGAGGCAGCTGCCACTTGTGCTGCTGCTGCTGCTGCTGCTGCTGCTCGGCAGACTGGAAGCAGCTGCCGCCTGAAGGCAACTACCAAAAACTTCACCCACTGGCCACCGACCACCGGATCGACGAAGCGTTAAAACGCACACGTTGACAGCTTTTGTTTGTGTCTTTTGTGTGGCAGTTGCAGCATTTCTGCCGCTTGCTTAATGTGCGCGATTTCTATCTGCAAATATAAATTGTAATTATTGCATTGTGCTGCTGCTGCTGCTGCTGCTGCTGTTGCAGTTGCAACTTGTTCTTATCGCCAGGAACCATCGGCAAGGTCTGCCAGCAGCAGCAAACAGAAATTAACAAAAAATTGCAAATGAGTGTCGAAAAGCGGCGGCGGCTCGGCTCTCCCCCTCGCTGCGACGCCATCACTTGACTGTCTGTCAGGCCCAACTTGCAGCATGGTTTTGTGGCGCATTCACCTGGCTGGCATTGTTTTATGACTGCACGCCCTTGTCTTTTTTTTAGGTGTATGCCCTGTAGAGGAATAGGCGTAGATCGAAGGGGAATATGTGTGCTATGGGCAGTAGAAATATGTTCCAATATTCGAGCAGATTTCAGCTTTATCATTCCTACAAAGAACCAACCAAAATGCAGCTTAAAATATGTTACTTCCAGCTCCCAGTATTTCCTTTATTAAAGGGTACACTTTCGTCGTTACATAACCTTTATTTGATAGCTTTTGTGCCCTCAAAAGGGGGTGGCGTCTGCTGGGAAACGAGACAAAGCGAAACAAATTGGCCAACTTTTGTTGTTGCTGCTCTTTCGCGCTTTAACACTCTGTTTGTGACTGTGTGTGGTGTGTGTGGTGTGTGTGGGGGCATTCATAAAATTGATGATGAGAAGCCCAACAGGGCAGAAGGGAGTAGCAGCGAGCAGGAGGAGGAGGTGTACTGTGTGAAATATTACGTTGGCTTTTGGTGACGACAGCTGCCACTGCCGCCGCCTGCAATGCAGCAGCAGGGAAAGAGTAGAGAAGAGAGCGGGGGGTGTGGCGACCACCCTGCAAGCTGTAAGAATCAACGAAGAAATGATTGAAGAAAATACATTTTAATTACTGCCTGGCTGGCCGCCTGATGAGCTGAGCTGACCTGACCTGACCTGACTGATGAAAAGTGATGAAAATTGCTCGAGCAATCGACACTGCACCCGTGGAGATGATCCACAACGAAAATGCGAGCGTTAATCAATAAAATTTGTGTGTGTGTGGAACCACAAGTCAAACATTGGGAGAAAACCCACAAACATCGCCCTGCCTGCCTGCATCCAACGGTGCGTATGAAATTGAAATGGAGTACGACCACCAGACAAGGCGCCCCCATGGCGAGAGCGAGAGAGAGAGAGCGAGAGCGAGAGCCACTCCTGGATGGAGCCCCTGAACCTTTGATTTATCTCAGTCAAGGGGTAAACGTGGAGTCGATCACAGTGCCAGAGCAGCCACTCCACACTCCACTTGTTTTCGAGTGGATTATTAACTGCGGCATTGATTGATGCCCCCCACACACACACACACACACGAACAGTCAGCAGAGTCTGGTGTGCAGTCTGGTCTGCTACATGGACACACCTTCGCCTTTGCCTTGAATGGAGGTCTCTTGCGTCTTTGCCACGGTCATGGCCTGTTAATTGAAATATGTTTTTGTGTGTGGCTCTCCCAGTGGTCTGCAGTTGGGGTCTGTTGCCAGATCAAAGGGGTATCTGCGCAGTGTGGCGTTCGAATGATGATTTGATTAATTCGAATCGGAATAGAAGAGACGCTGCAGATGCACGCTTAAGCTTCAGCTGCAACAAATCCATGAAGATGCCTGTCGATGATGGTATCTTTTTCCCTGTACTTTTTGCTGTAATTAAAACATTTTCAAAACAAAAACCAAAAATGTTCTGCAACTTTGATGAACAAAAAACAAGGCAAAAAAAAAAAAGTGAACAACTTTCCCTACCCTCCTGCTCGCTGTGACATTTTGTTGTGTCAACTTTTTGTGTGTGCCAGTGGAAAATAAAACATTAAACAATCATAAAAATAAATACATTTTCCCACACTGACTGTGGCGAAGTGGAAGAGAGCCAAAAACCAGCAACAGAAACAGCAACGAACACCATCAACAAATAATAAAAACGAGAAGCAGTCGAGAAACTTTTGTACTACATGGAAATGTCATTCGCATAACAACAGCAGCGCAGGCAGACAGCGGACAGGGGACAAGAGACAGGAGGAAAAGGGTTGTGGTATGCAGTGGCTACAGATACCCTTTGTGTAGATCTGTGACAGTTGCAGTACTTCGAATTGTATTTAGATTATTCTTGAAAATTAACATTTATTTCACAGCGAAACATTAATAACTTTTGAGTCATTTTTGATTCATTTTCTGCACTTGCCAACCTCTATAAAACCCCACAAATACCCATCCAGAAAGTGTATGCTTGCACCTCCTCAGCAATGATGATGATGATGATTACGCTGACGATGATGGTAATGGTAATGGGTGATGTGGCGACAACAAACCAAACGAAACAACGCACAAAGTTTCAATTCTTGCACAGTT
Organism: Drosophila guanche; assembly: GCF_900245975.1. Classification (NCBI taxonomy): domain Eukaryota; kingdom Metazoa; phylum Arthropoda; class Insecta; order Diptera; family Drosophilidae; genus Drosophila; species Drosophila guanche. The sequence goes on along the minus strand of NW_022995751.1, from coordinate 1,282,317 downwards.
CCGCCCATGTGCCCCTGTCCCCTGCCCACTCCCCATTCCCTTTGGCACTTTAGGGTAAAGTTGGTGGCACCTTTTGTGGCAACTCTTTGTTGCTGCTGTTCTTACTGTTGAGATAACAGGCAACAAAATGTTTGATGTACTTGAAAGTTAATGTTTTGTGGTGTCAACTTTTGCCGCGGTCTCCCGCCCTCCCTGCCGTCTTCGTCGTCGTCTCTGACTTTTGCTGGCGACTTTTGCAATGGCCTGAAGTTTCCTACGACTTTAATGGTGGGGATTTTCTCTAATTTGAGTCTACGAAAATTAGCCTGCTTTTTCGGTTGGGTTTCTTTGGCTGAGCAAACTTTGACCTTTCACACGCTCCCCAACTGCTCGGAGATTGCCCCACCCATTACACACTTTTGCTTTCAAGGAATTACAGCGCCCGGGCTCCATGCAATATCTTTATCAAAAGAACTTTTAGCCGCCTCATTTGGGCCACGAAAAAAAAAAAAAACAGAAAAACAAAACAAAAACATATTTTCCCACGCAAATTAACACTTGACGACTTTTGTTTCCATTTCATTCCATTCCATTCCATTCCATTTCGATGTATTTGCACAAGATGACTTCATTTTCCTTTGGGGCTTTTTCTTCTCTCTTTCGCTCTTTAAATAGTTTATTATTTGTTGACTTTTCTCCGCTCGACTTCTTCGTCACTTCGTCGGCTTATAAAGTACAAAAATTGGTGTCTCATTTGTTGGAATTTCTGTAGTACTGGGTGCTCCATGTCTTTGTCATTGTTTCAATTTTTCAAGTGTGTGTGTGTGCCACGAATATTGGGTAATATTTACAGCTATGTACGAGTGTGTCAGCCATTCAACAGTCACTAGTCATTGTAGAGACCAGGGAGAGGTGTGAGATGGAAATAATTGAGGGTGGGAATACCTTTTGGTGAGATCTTTAGACTAGAAACTGCTCTAGAAGTGTACCAAATATTTAAGGAGCTTTAAAAATGTTTTCCGTGATTTCTGTTGATTTAAATCTCAATCTAAAATCCATTCTCCATCTCCATCTTTTCAGCTCCAATGAATCCTCTCAATCTACTTAATCAAAAAGCAATTCAATAGCAAACGGAAAGTGAAACTGAAAATCAGGTAAGCAAATGGTGGGACAACACTTAATCATTCTATCTGCATGGCCATAAACAAGTTGCCTCTTTGCCACCACCAATTGATGCTACACGGTAGATAAGGCAAGTGCAGTGGCGCTAACAGGATCATAAATTCATGCGATATAAATCTGAGAGATAAATTCTCGGGTAAGAGTATGAGTCAAAGGTGTGGCAATCCACCGTCTGAGTGCGTGTGTGTCCCTTCTGCTGCTTTTTTTTTTTTGGTTCGAGGGCAGCTATAAACCCGCACACACGTCGAACAATTTTTGAATTACTTTCGTTTTTATCGCCAGTTTTCATAATTTACACGCGAGCTGCCTAGAGAATGAGCCTTGAAGGAGTCTCTAAGGAGAACTCAATCCTCGTAGATGACTTCATCATAAATTCACCTGTCGTTTTGGTCGATAACCGGACGGGGCACCGCTCTCTGCTTCCGTTGCCCAACATTGTCCGTTCGTCCGTCCGGCAATCCATAAGAAGGTGCTGACTGCTGGGAAAATCTCTACAATAACCCCTACGATATATGTCCGTGTGTGTGTCCTCAGTCTCAGTTTCAGTCTCCTGGGAGTAAATTTATGAATTTTGTTTGCGTGGCAAGTGCGCGAATATTTCGTGGAATTTGTCGCAGTCTCGAGTCGAGTCGTGTCGAGAGTCGTGCGGAGGAGGGATACATTGTCGCGCCATTCGAATTGAAATTTCATTAGTTTTACGATGCCTCATGCCCCTGGACAACCTTCGATGTTTGTCTCGAGGTTTACGACGCTTCCGTGGAAAATCTAGGAACACCGAAAACCTCTAGTCGCGCGAGTCGTCGAATGAATTATGGAAAGCGATTTACATTGCTGCTGCTCCTCATATGTTATATGTTGTTAATGTTTTCATTTGGGTTTTCTCCTCTGGCATTTTCTTATTTGGCAAAGGCATGAATTATGGATTTTTGTTTGTTTTTTGTTGTGAGAGAGCGAAATTTGTTTCCATTGTTGAATTATTTTGTGTGTGGATTGAGATTCCGTTTGTCCATGGATACAAATGGATGAGTTTCAAAGGAAAGAATAAACTTTAGATAATTCTGCCACAAAATAAATAGATTCATTCCTTGGGTTTCTGTGGGCAAAAAGTTCACAGAAAGTACTCGAATTTGTCTTGTTATATAACTCATATTAAATCAAGTCCTGCCACTGCCAGAGGGCATCGTTTTATTGAACTAGTTTTGACCTCTTTGGGCGAGTCATAAAAAAGGAAAACTGCAATAAAAATGTATCAAAAAGCTGTGGATGAGCAGCAAGAGACATTAGTGCTGAAGAGAGGGAAGGAGAGAGATTGTTATATTCTTAACAATATTCCGGATATTTATGACCTTTGAGCACCACCCGTCGGCTCCCCGGGAATGCCCAAGGGGCAAATGGAGCGTGTTCCGTGTCCCATTTTCCCGAATGTTGAATGCGTGAAAAATGTTGAATGGAATGGAAATGCAGCAGAGGAAATGGAGATGCGGAAAATGGAAATGCACGGAAAATAAACAAAATGGAAAAGATGACAAATGATTATGGAGCATAATAAATTTCAGCGCTGATTGAGCGAAATGCAAAGCTGCAGCTGCAAAATAAAATGCAAGAAAATATGCCACGAGGAGGAGCAGCAGCAGCACCAGGCGATGGGTTGCCTCTCTGGGGGCATACCGATATCATCATCCACATCCATTAATGAAGCTAATTTGCTGCACAAATCCTCGGTTGGTAGCTGCTCGAAGCCTGCCTCAATCGTAGCTTCAAATCCAATTTGAAAAGTCGACAAAGCAAACAGACAAAACGCAGACAGACACGGACACAGAGATTGAGGGTAAAAAGTTGATCCTGGTTATGGCCGAGACACAAGAGTGTCATCCACTGGCTCCAATCATATCTCAATCCATGAGGGAGTCTCCCTCCACCTTCTCCTCTTCATATCTCAATGCGAGTGGAAGGCTCTTCGCCTGGCAAATGGCTGAGAAATTGCCGAGGCAGCAACTTTATTGTCTCCAGCAGTCGGATCCTCATATCACATGCTACCATAACCCTCTATACCCCTCTCCATGTGGATGTCCAGGCAGTAGCAGTCCTCAGCTGTGTTCAAGAAGTTGGAATTTGTTTTCTTCGAGTGCTTTTAACCCAGCAATTGCAAGTATGAGTGGAAGTGGAAGTGGAAGTGGCAGTGCCAGTCGGAATCGAAGTGGCAGTGCAACTGCAGTCTGCCGTCTGCTTCGTTTTTCTGCTCTGATTGGGTACAGTGCACGACAAAAGTTTGTCATTTGTATTGGCTGCATAGCTCCCATTTTACCCTCTGCTCCTCTGACTGCTTTTATATCACATTTCTGTCTGCTTTTGTCTCCCCTGTCTGACATGAGAGCAGCAATAAGCTCGGCTGGACATGTGGATTTATTTGGTTCTGTAGGGGTTTTGGATGGGGAATAATCATATTTTCGGGTAGTTTTCACAGAAAAATCATTCAGTTTAGGAATCAATCAATGAAGAGTCGTGTTCCCCGGAGTTTGTGCTTTAAAAATGATTCCCAAATGCTTCCTCTAAGAACCTTTTGGCTTGTTTAAGCTCAGAAATACCCCTTAAATATGTACTTTCCATTCATTCATTAAGTACCTTCCTTTAATGGCCTTCTATGCCCATAAACATCTCTCCAACTTAAACCTTTCTTTACCTTCAAGTTCCTCCCCCCTGCCCAAGTCCCAACAGTAATTGTCGCCATTTTAATGATGCTAGAAGCCATTTCCATTGCATTTACCCACCCAAACAGGAAAACTAAGCGCCCATCAAGCTATTTCCCACCGGAAAACCACCCACGAAACTTCATATTTAGATGGAAAAGCTGTTCAAAGGGGGAAGAAAAACCTGCAAGGAAATGCTTCTTCAAAGGAGAACACCCACAAGGAAAATGTAGTTAAGAGAGAAGAGGAAACCGCACCACCCGCAACGAAATGTCACATTTAAAATGCATTTTTATGCATTTCTTTCAATTAAATTGCACTTGAATCCATTAAAAGGGTGCCAGTGCAAAGCGGAAATGGGCATCGACACGCGATACGGTGATCAGAAGTTGCCTCCACCCACTCCCCCACAGTCTGTGAACTCATGAGAAACCAGACAAGGACGCTCCTTACGCCCACCGTGCCACATTAATTGTGTTTTTGCCTCAGCCCCCCCCCCCCCCCCCCCCCCCCCCCCCCACGTGTGTGTGTCTGTGGGGGGTTTCCCTTTAAAGTTGTAATTAGGAACTTCGGTGGCAACATGCCTCTCTCTGTCTGCTCCATTTGAAAAGTGCCCTCCCTGGTGGTCATTGTGTGGGCGTGGCCCTTGCAATTAGAAGCCGCCCTCCCATCCAGCCACCCACACAATTGTTGGATTCGTTTACCTTTTAAGCGGGTTGGCGTTTCTGTTGCAAGTGCGGTTTGGCGTTTAGCTTTTTGCATAGATGCTGCTACATGCCACACAGAGCACACACAGAACACATCTTTGCAGTGTGGTTTAGGGATTCCGGATACTAGTTCTATGTTATCCTGGGCCTGGCCAAAATTCCGCGTACTCATTGCCGCTTTGTGTCTGTTATCCTGGCGCTGCCCCTTTGCGGCACGAAACTTTCCCACTCGCTGCACACACAATCGTATCTCGTATCTTTGCCTCGTGTTGTGGTTTTAGAGAGCAAAGCAGAGGGAGAGACGCATCGCTTTGTTCTCACCTCACACAACATTTCACGTTTGCAATTGCCACCGCCGCTGCGGCATATCAGAGCTTTGTATCTTTAAACAAAATTGCCAAACCGCAGCGAAGGGGGGAGAGAGCCAAGCCGAACGCCTGTAAGCCGAGAAGCGTTCGATGTGAGGCGCCTGATTAGGCTCCGGGGCAACACCACCACCAACCGCAGAGCAGAGCCACACTGAAAGTCATCGACAGTTGAATGGAAATTCGGGATTTGCAATCGCTTAAATATTTATTCAGAGACTGGAGAGCGAATCTCTTGCATTTGCATTTGGGGCGAAATTATTTTCCTTCAATTTTCCACACAATTAGACGGCGAGGAAAGCCACACACACACACACATATGCAGCAGCAGCAGCAGGGCCAGACAGGACCTCTCACGACTGCCTTAAGCCAGTGCCGCCTCGAGTTGGACAAGGAGAAGTGCCTTAATGCCTCTGTAAATTGTGCCTGCAGTTTGGAGTTTGAAAGGCAAAAGACACATTTGTATCTGTGGGGGGCTTAAGTAGCTCGACAGTTTCCTCTCGCTTTCCCCTACCCTCCCCGCAAACTCACTTGAGAATGAAAACCTATTTCACTTGCCAGAAACTTGTTACCAGAGCAGCGGAAGGAACTGAACTGAAGGCTGTCTGGCAGTCAGACGTGTGGAAAACTTTTCGCCGAATTTTATATTTATTTGCCCTACTTCTCCGAGGGAGGGGGGGGAATGGGGCTGCTGGATGGTGTGTAGGCGTGCCTCTTGGTATAGGCATTTTCATTGAGGGGCGGCAAAGCAGCCCGCCCAGCCCCATCATCATCATACTCGTAAAAAAAAACAAAGAGACGGCAAAAGTTTTTCAATTTTTGCAAACAACTTTAGCAGGAGACAAGCCCTTCCATCAGGATACGTACGCCTCCTGTTGCCGCCTACCGTTTCATGTCTTTTAGAGGATGCGATACGACAGGAGAGGACAGGAGTGGAAGGCACAGGAATCCCTCCACTTTACGGGCTACGTGTAGGAGTTGTGTAAACATTTGTAGTTTACTTTCAGTTTGGTGGCAGACTCGTAAAATCTGTACGCTTCGAAGGGATGGGCGGCGAACCCTCTCTCTTAACTCAGAGCCCAAAGCCCCGAGTGCGACCTGTTCTGACCCGCAGGTCGACATATAGCTCCCCTGACTCGCTCCACAAAAGTTTCTCAGGGTTTGTTTTCCCAATTGAATTAGAAAATTATACCAAAAGTTATTTGGGATTAAAGAAGGAAGAAGACAGAAAGGGATAGGACAGCGGATAGCGTAACGGATACATTAGTTAATGTAGTAGAAAATTACTTGGACAATAAAGTAGGATACGCAATCGGGAGTGTACCTTTTTTTTTGTGAAATTAAAAGTAAACTTTGCAAATAACTTTGACAGAATCATTGAAATGAATGCGTTTCGATCAGCAAAAGGGAATGAAGAAAGTCAAAACAGGAAAGGAAAGAATAGAAAGGTAAAGGCAGAAGCCGTAGAGAACCGTAGAACACATTCTCTACTGCTTAGCCACACTGGGAGAGAGAGAGAGCGTGAGGTTCATGCTAGGAAACTTGCTCACAAATACCCCGATCTTTTTTTATTGAATTCTTCCTCATCAGCCTCAACATCAACATCAACATCATCATCATCTGGGGTGGAAGAACCACCAACAGAATCCTCAGTAGAGTCCTCAACCTCCGATAAGTCACTATCGTCCCAGTATTTTCTCGGCTCAGTGCACAGTATACAGTAGTTATTCGACTCTATAAAGCAATATTGGCAATAGATGCCTCTACAATTTTCCGTGTCGCAATGCACGATATCCGATCTGCAAGAAAGGGAATAGGCTTAAAGATATCAGAAATGAAGGGAAAGCAGGCACCTACGCGGTCAAAGGTTTCCTGCAGATGATACACGTTTTGCACATAAAAGCAGAAGGAAAACCGTTTAAGCACCTGCAAAGGGAATCTAATTGTAAGCCAGAGAAATTAGAGTTTAAAACCTACCAAATCTTCAAAGCACTGCACCAAGAGATGCACGTAAATTGCCGACTGTCCGAATAGATGTGCACGGAACGAGCTCTACGTCGGGATGTCTTGATGAAAGTCGCTGGGGGGATACAAGATTACAGTGGAAAATAGATAGATAGCTAGATCTCAGCACTCACTTCTTTCCCTCAGTATTCGTTCATGCAAATACTGGACTCTGCGTTGTGCATGCTCTGGGTAAAAGCAGGCCATGACCCAATGTCGCACACGAAGACTGTAGGGCTCCCAGAAGACGAGCAGCCAGGCCAGGACACAGAGCGACAATATCTCATAGTAGCGGAGTACATTGGGCTCGCCTGGCACTGGCAGACACTTCTCAGTGCCTAGACCCAAGTTTTCGGACAAAGGCTCAAAAGCTTGGACCAGGCTGCGAAGAATATCTCCAATCATGCCTCCCTTTGTGATGACAATTCTTGTGTAGGCAGGAGCTAAGGGATAGAGCCATGGGTTGGGGAGCTTTTAGATGCATTTCCATACTTTTTACTTACGTTTAAGACCCTCTGTTTTGTGTGCATGATATGACATTATAGAGAGCATTATGTACAGACTGTAATCCACGAAACATATGCAAAAGAGCTGCACGGCAGTGATGACCAAAAAGAGAATAGAACCCGCCATTATTTGATATTCCTCAGGCAGCAAACGAATGGAAGTTATCTGCGGAGGGGAAACTATTAACAGGGGAAGCTTCGAGCTACCAGCTACCTTCACGAATTTGTTCATTTCGGACACACGCAATGGCACAACTCGAATCCCAACGAGTGGCTGTCGCTCCCTGTCGTAAGAGTCAAAAGAATGCGTCAGATAAACATTGTTGAAGTCATTGCTGCCCAAATACAGCAATCGAAAGTAAATGGAACGCAGAATGACAGCAAACACCAGAATGAAGACAGCTAAATCGAGGCACACAAAGAATAGGATAAATGTACGCCGCTCTGCCTCCAAGTGTCTGTTGATCTCGTGCTCCAGTATGACATCGCTGTCCCTGCCCGAAGAGTCATTTGTGGCATTTATTCCTTGCTTGCTAACAAAGCCAATGCTCACCACAAAGATGGCACGAATTTTGGTGAAATTATCCTTTAAACCTGGGGGAAAGGGGAAGCTTTTATTTGGACTCAAAGGTTTTCCCACCTACGTTGAAATATCTCCTCAAAGGTCTCCTGTTGCAGCTTCCCACTGCGTTCGAAGAAGCTGGACATGTCCTTGAGGTTCTCGCAGAACCACACAAAGCGATCCTTGAGACTGCACTCCTGCTGGGTCCCGAATTTGGCTTGGCACTCGTGCAGGCTGACGGCTCCTGCTCCCAGGCAGCGTTCATAGGGTTTGCCCATTTGCAGCTCGAAGGATCTCTGCTGCTGTCGCAGCCATTCGGCACAGGATTTGCAATTGTCGTCTGAGGGGTGAAAGCAACGCCGCAATGGAGCAGCAGGTGGACTCCGATTTACTTACGAATTGCCACAAGAGGTTCCTCCAGATGCTGCAAGACTTTATCCAGACTCTCCATGATCTTTCGCACCTGCATAATGGTGCCTTCGACAGAGCGCTCCACGACATTTATGGGCTGCCCCATGATGTCCTGCATGGGTGTGAGCGCCTGCCGCAAACTACTCTGTCCGCAGGCGAGGCTGTGCCCCATGCTGTCAATGTTTCGAATGATGTTCATCACGGGTCCAGTGCCGGCCACAAAAAAGGCCAAAGTCATGAGCAGAGCTCGTCCTCGATGGCTGCCCAAAGTGGGGAAGATCAATGCCACCACGCATCTGGTTGCACGACTGTAGCCGAGGATCATCAGCAAAAGAAAGAAGAGAACAATGAGCAGCCACTTCTGGCTGAGATCCTGGCTGGCACGCCTTGGATGTCGATAGTACCAGATGAGGACCAGCAGAATGCTCAGCACGTAGCCCGCTATCATATAGAGTGTAATGTTCTTCCAATGATCCCAGCCAGAAACCACAGTCAGGCTTTCCCCTGAAGGATCAGATTCGGGTGTTTGTTCATCTGACTCCGGGTGCAGTTGATAGATGGGAGCCTCTCCCTCGGCGCTATCAGGTCGTGTGCTTATTCTTCTCTCCTCTACGTTATCATTATCACCATTCTGTACTGTGACGCCTTCAAAGTGCGTTCTCTTTGAGGCCAACATATCCTGATTGTGGATCATCATCCCACTCGTGTTTCCATAGTTATTTCTGTAATTATCTTGCTCCTGTCTTAGGCGACGACTGTCTTGGGACTCATCTTTAGAATCACTCATTATTATATAGTAAAGAGAGAAATTTATATTATATTTTGATTCTAGCAAGAGACTTGAAACTCACAGAAAGCTAACGAAAAATTGGGCGTAGAGCGTAGAAAACTTCATGGAAAATATTGTCTTTTACACCGAAAATTGATCATCAAATAAGAAACTCCATTATTCCAACCAAAAATCTTCTTTAAAGTAATACCAAAGTGTGCACCACTTTGAATTAGTGGTTTTCAGATCAAAAATAAATGTTTCTTTTAATTGCAAACAATATAATTGGCTTTTCTTTGATAGGCGGCCTGGAAAATTCGTAGTAATTATTTTTAGAAACTTTAACTTTATTGTGAGGACGGTTCCACATTTAATTTAGATGAGCAATGGATTGGCACTTAAGAGCACTTAAGCTCCCAAAGCTATTCAGGGTAATTTCCCTACTCTAAATCGGACCAGTTTAATCTTGATAAAAACTTTCAACGAACTGCCATGTCAGTCAGCATTTAATTTGCAGAACAACTCCCCGCATTGCATTCGCAGATTTACTATAATGACGGGGTCAACTTAATATAACCCTTTGTCGGAATTCGCAAATTAATTAAAAAGCATTCAACACTCGAGAGCCATCGCAACGCAACGCAACGCATCACTCAGACAGCTGCAGGAGGCAGCTCCACACGTTGGAGTCGGACGGCTGCAGTCGGCTCGCTGCTCCAGTAAGAGTGGTGGGTGCCGGAGGAAGGTTCGGTTTGGGCACCATGGAACACCATAATCATCAATTATTCGCACAATTACCGCAAACAAATAAATATTCTTAATTTATTGTGTTTTTCGATTCGAGCAGCGGCGGCAGCAGCCAGCGCCAACAGACGAAAAAACGGCAACGAAAAATAATATTAAAAATAAATTTCGACAACAGTCGAGAAATTTGTGGGGGGATACGAGTATATGCGAGAGAGTATCTCTATATGTACACTGCCCTGAAAATCGTGTGAGGATTGAGTAGATTGATGTTCATAAATTCTGTCTGCTGTCTGCTGACTGCTGACTGCGCTGTTATCCCCACTCCCTGTCCGTCCGTCCGTCCGTCCGTCCGTCCGTCCGTCCGTCCGTCTGTGAGTGTCATGCAATAAATTTCATAGATGCATTTGGTAATTTCAATTTGTTTTAATGTGTCGCGTTGTCTATTCTATATATCTCCCCGGGCCTGTGGCTGTGTCTGTGCCTGTCTGATGTTTCAGCGTGTAGACACATATAATTTGAGGTTTATTGGCCGTGGCTCGATGGTGTTTTGGCTATTTTTGGCCTGCGGCCTCGTGGGATGTGTCTGTCCCTCGGTTGATGCTGCCCCAAAAGCAATTGTCGCTGCCTATCCTGAGTTAGGAGAACGTTTTGCGGCGCAGCTTTTGAACTTTCCCCCAAGGGTGGCAGCATGCAGCTCCAGCGGCAGCTTGTTAAACATCCATAAACTTGCGTTTAAATGTGGAGAAACTTAAAGGCAAGTTTATGCCAGGTTCTATGGCAGAACTTTTCCCTAAGAAAGACCATAAATCAATTTCACGTTCGATGCCTAGAAATGGGGCAAACATTTCCTGCATTCCTGGGCACAGGAAGCTCTGTGGGATTAGTTAGTCCCCGTGGCGCCACCATTCGTTTTCGGGGATTACCACAGATCCGTCCAGCGTTTTATCATAATTAATAAAGTGTCATACCATGGTGGCCGTAGCTGTACCCCTCCCAAGTTTGGTTCTTTCTTTTTGGTGGTTTCTTGGGGGGTTTTTTCCACATTTATTTCTGTGGCAACATCTTCTTTTCGGTCACATGTTCCAGCCATAAAATAATGTTATTTTCCGCCACTAACGATGTTGTTCTTGTCATCAGCTCTCACCTTTCTTTTGCCGCCGGTAATCGTCCGTTTAGAGCTGACTTTTTCCCACCTCTTTTCCACCTCCTTCTCGTAGAATGCTCTCAGATCGCCCTGGGTGTCCGCCCCACAGCAGCAACAGCAACAACAAATTTGTCGTTTGAATGGTTTCCGCAATGAAGCGACGCAACTGGGGGCAGGGCAGCATTTCCACGAAAATTCCACTCATAAAGTGCGCGCGCGCATGGGTTCTGCCTGCGGTTCTTGCCTAACCTTTTCACGTTTTTCGGCGGGAACTTCCTCTACTTGTGCTGGGCACTGCAACTGGTTTTTCATTTTCGGTCAGTAGACTTCATTTCTTTTCATTAGCGGCCCCATCTAGGGGGGGGGGCCATAAAAATGTAACCAGTTACTAGGCTACGCGTAAAATGTGCCCCCCGCCCGTAACTCTCTCTCTCCCGCTCGTTATAGTAGGGCTAAATGTGTGTGTGTGTGTGTATGTGTGGACTGACTACCTACCCAACTTACTTGATTGCTCTTTTACTATGTAATATATGTGTTACTGGCACAGACAGACGGACAGTTGGTCGGACATCGGCACTTTATTAATGAAAAGCGCAAAAGTTCTTTCTATTTTTTTTGTTCCTCCTTCCCGCTGCAGCTCTTTCGTTTCGGTTTCCCACATCGTGCGTGTGGCCCACATTGAGGTCATGCCACAGGCGGACAGACGGACAGACGGACGGAGAGACAGTGCCAGAGATTTGTTAACTGAAAGTGAACGGTGGTAAGGTTTCTGCAATCTGCGCTAATGAAATGCTTTGGCCAGTGGACATTACACTCACACATGAGGAAAGTTTTCTGGTCTGGCCAAAAAGGTCAGTAATTAAATTGTCTCACATGTCGAATGGGTATGCGAATGTTGTCTATTGAGGCAAAAGATTTGTGCGGGATAAGCCCCAAGGTCTAACGGAATAAGTCATAAATAAAAGCGAAAAGTGGGAAAGCAGAAAGAGGAATCGTGAGGATAACGGATGCTGAAAACTGATGCTAAACCTCATCTCTAAGCAATTTTGCTTAGAAGAGCTTAAACTCTCATCAGTTCCCACTGTATATTTCACTCTGCCAAGAATCACTTTCCGTTAAACGACCCTCTCCCTCCTCTTACATCTCCGCTGAATGTAATGTTTTGCTTATAGCGATTGCCTCTCCCCCCCTTCTTCGCTTCTTCGCATAACCAATTCGAGTTCATTTTGTTTACACAGACGCACTGGGGCCCTCCAACCGAAGATAGACCCAACAACATTAAAACTGCACAAATCATAAAAAAAACACACACAGAGCTCTGACCCCCCC